>NC_132783.1:145707413-146027217 GCF_048418805.1 Vulpes vulpes
TTAATTATAAGGCGGGTACAATTGTCCAGGACAGAAATTGTGTGGATCTGAGCTGAGGTGGAGTCATTGTTAATGGACATGAGCTAAATTAAGGAAGGCCGAATCCTTAGGGTCTAATAATTGGTAGGGGATGGTGGCTCTGTCAGATGCTCCCGTGAGAGTGGTGCTATTCCCCTAGATGGAGACTTGGTGGGGGGGGGGGACATATTTAAACAGGAAAATAATGAATTTGGTCTTAAACTTAGGGCATTTGAGATATGTCAGGGACAATTAAGTGGGCATGCTCAGGAGGCAGCTGAGTCCGAGTTTAGGGCTCAGCAGAATGGTAGGGACTGGAAATCACTGAATCAGGGGCTGTCTGGGTGACTGAAGAAGCTACGGGACTATCTGAGAGCATGAGGAGGGAAGCAAGAGAAAATATTAATGCTGATGTGCAGACAGAGAAGAGCCCCCTCTAGAAAAGACCAAGACAGAGTTGTGGGAATAAAGAGAGAGCAGTGTCCTGGAACGCCAATGGGCAGCAGTTGATGACAGCAGAGTTTTGTGATATGGAGCCTGGAACAGTGAGGTGTGTGGCCATCCTCAGAGAAGTTTAGAGTGTGTGTGGGATGGGGATGGGGATGAGGATGAGGATGAGGACTGTGTATACGGATGAGGAGGCAGGACGTTGTAACAAGTTAAAGAAGACATGAGGGATTAAAAAGTGGAGAAAGTAACTGGAGAGAATTCTCAAGAATGTTGATTATGACAAGAAGGAAAGTGAATACAACTAGAGATAGAACCAAGAAAGCATCGTCCCCTTTGCAAGTGGCAGAGGCTTCTGGTGATTATTTTAAGCTGAAGCTAATGGGAAAGAAACAAGAACAGAGACAGAAATATTTCAGGGAAAAAGGGACTCTGGCTCCCAGAGACAAGGAGAGATAGGGGTCCAGGGCAGAGATGAGAGTGGCTTTCAATGGAAGACAGAACAGCTTGTTCAATGAAAATGGAGCCAAGGAGGTGGGATTGTTAATAATTCTATGTGTCGGGACATCTGGGTGGCTCAGCGGTTGAGCATCTACCTGGATGGCTCAGGTCATGATCCCAGGGTTCTGGGATCGAGTCCTGCATCAACTCCCTGCATGGAGCCTGCTTTTCCCTCTGCCTGTGTTTCTGCCTCTCTCTCTCTGTGTCTCATGAATAAATACATTAAAAATATTTAAAAAAATAATTCTGTGTGGTCAACTTGAGTAGGGTGAAGGGTGCCCAGATAGTTGGTCAAACATTGTTTCTGAGTGTCTCCAGGAGAGGGATTGGCATTTGAGTCAGTAGACTAAGAAAACTGCCTTCACTAACGTGGGGTGAGGGGTAGGAGGGTATCATCCAACCCACTCAGGACCTGCCTAGAACACAAAGGCACAGGAAAGTCGAATTCAGTCTCTTTTTGCTGGGGCTGTGACATCTATCTTTTGCCCTTGGACATTGGTGCCTCTGGTTCTCAGGTTTTTGGACTCAGACTGGGACTTACACCATCAGCCTGATTCTCGGGCCTTTAGACTTGGACTGGATTACAGGCTGGCTTTCCTGGCTCTTCATCTTGCACAGGGCAGATTGTAACTGCTCAGCCTCCATAGCCTTGTGAGCCAGTTCCTCTATGGAATCTCCTCCTGTCTGTATCTCTGCAGCTGTGGCTCTAGCTCTCTCCCCTGCTGGTGCTGTTTCCCTGGAGAACCCTAATACAGGAGGTATGGCTGTCTTGCTTGCATCATAGATGCAGATGTGTTTGGGAGCTCCGAAAGCTAGAAGCCAACAGAATTCAGTGCTTGTGGGTTCTGCTTTCTCTTTGAAGCAGGAGGAAAGGCCAGATACCAAGTAAGGATGATAATATATATTACTTGGAGTGCAAGGAGAGGAGGAAAAATGTGAAAGACCCCCAAAAAAAGAGGTAGAAATCATTTTGATTAATGCATAGGACAAGCTTTTGTGGAGGAGGTGGATTGGCCCTAATGGAGACAAGATGGAGGAAAAGGAGGAAGAAGAGTAAGTTCCAGGAAGGGGACTAGAATGAGAAGAAGAAAGAAACCCAAGAGTGAAGGTCCTTTCAGGGTCCCTAATTCATAAAACCAAGAATGTCAGATGGATAGCAAGAAAGTATACTGGAGACAGAAATTATACAGCTGTAACAATTACAAAAGGTTATGTTTATTTATACACTTCTGGATCCAAACTGGTTCCTGGCACAAAGAGGGGTCCTCAATAAATATATGAAACGAGTGAGAGCAACTTCATTTTCTGTACAGCAAATTAGAAAAATTAAAAGAAGCATCCACGGACAACCAATGGATACTAACTTTTTAAAAATACCAAAGTAATATTATATTTCACGCCATCTATATGGGTGCTGTAGTCACTATTGCTACGTAACTATCCCAGCACAGTAGGTGAAAACAGCAGCCTTTCAAGGGGTAAACGTCACAGATTCTGCAGGCAAGGAATGCAGGCAGGGCTCAGCCGGGTGATTCTTGCGCTTCTGGTGGACCTTGAGGTTACTTAGCGGCACTCAGTCAGCAGGTGGGTTAGTCTGAGGGTTCACAATGCTAAACATCCAACAATGCACAAGACAACCCCCACCCACTCTTCCTCACAGAGGATTATTCAGCCCGAAATGTCCATAGTGCTGATATTGAGAGATTCTGTAGTAGATCCAAGGACCCAAGAGAAACAGCAGCTGTGGTAAGGCCTTCTGAAGCCACGCAGGGTCACTTCTCCCCCGTTGCTTACAGGAGGTTCACAAAGCCGGGCTAGGGACAGGGACCGGACTCCACCTGTAGATGGGGGGTTGGCAAGGTCACTTTGTGCAAGAGATGTGGACAGCACAATTTTGGAAATCACAATTTACTCTGACAGAGATGGAAACATAAAACAGATGTGGGAGGGGAGCAGTTAGTGCCAGAAACGTTGGGATCCAGAATATATATAAAATGCAGTTGGGGAAGGGAATGGACCCAGTCAATGTGCTTTATTGAAAAAGCCAGGAGGGAAGACTACCTCTCCCCCATCTCTGGTATGATTGACGTGCAACAAACCAGTGACAGGGGTGTCTGTTGGGAAGACCTGGCCTTCCCCTCCTGCTGGTTCCTTGGAACACTGATGCTGAGGTCACTGACCTTAGGCCACCAATATTCTCACCAGAGATACTCTCTGAGCCCTTGGTACCCATGGAGGTTATGGGGAACAGTTCTTAGGCTTGTGTTCATCCTTGTGTTGCCTTCCCCTTAGGGCCGATCTCCTGTGAGGCCAAACCGCTGAGCCTCCACTCTGCCTTCTGTCAACATGAGTTCTTTTCCAAGAGGCTCCTTGGGCCTCTGTGTAAGTCACCAACCAGTCAAATTTTATTTGCAGTTGTATTTTGCTTATTTTTAAAAAGTGTTTATTACAAATCTTTAAAAGACATTAAAACAAGTTGTCATCTATAAATTAGAAATTTCACACAAAATTGAAAAAATAAAAAAAAGCTTTCTTGCTTCCTTTGAAAGCCTAGGAGATCTAGCTATACTGGGTCCACATCTTGACAGCAACAATTGTCAGAATCCGGTAGCATCAAAAAAGTCTGCGAAATACTAGAGAGAGTCCCCATTTAGGGATCCCCATAGCACACTGGCTTATTAAACTCCCTGGCACGCCCTGAATCATGCTGGCAATAATGATAATAATCACTGTGTAATTTTATTTAAGGCAACGTTTCTGATGGGCAAGAAAACTTTTCCCTTAAAAAAAAAAAAAAAGACTTTGAAAAAAAAAAGACTGAGACATGTAGAAGCAAAATGTAAGGAGGCCCTCGTGAGAGCCTGTGCTTTGCACTTGCATGAAAGTGCCTAAATCTAGGATCTTTGGTACATGATATATGTGAAATATATATATATATATGATATATACACATATAAAATATCGTCATAAAATATATGCTATGAACCCAAAGTGCTTTGTAGAAAAAATGTGATATGTGATATCATATATATTATATAATAATATTTATATTATGCTTTATATCTGTATACATATATATTTTGCAGAAATAGGTACAACAATTTTCCTGTTTGTGTTCGTGCCTTTGTTCAGTTGCCTTTCTTAGTGACTTTGACTTGTTTGGCTAATAGAAGAATAACAAATATGACACAGGCATAGATTTAAAATTCCTCTGTCTTGCCTCTCACTTGCTGGGCTTAGAATTCTGAGAGCTGAGCTGCCTGCTGGAGAGGCCAGGTGGTGAGGACTGAGGTGTCCCAGCCTCCAGCCCCGCCAACGGGCACACTTGGGAAGGGGCTCTCTGGGACCAACCAGCCTCTAGGCGATTTTCCAACTAACTGCAAGTAAATACACGATCCCAGCTGACGTGGTCTGGAACGGTTTGGACTGTTCCTAGCTGAGCCCAGCCCAAATTGCCAGTGCCCGGAATCATAAGAAAATAAGTGGTTGCCATGCTATGTTACTAAATTTTGGGGTCGAACGGCAATGGGAGACAGACAGCTATCACCAGCTGAAACTACGTATGAAGATTTCCTTAGTCACTGTCCTCCTTTCTAGGATTTAGACTCACGAAGGCGGGAGCTTCTTGTCTACACTGTGGTTGGCAAGCTGAGAACAGAGTCTGGAAGCCACCCACGGAAACCTTCAGGAAATATATGTTGGATGAATGAGATGGTCCTGGGAATCTCTCACAGAGCAGCCTCACCTGCTCCTCCTGCTTCCTGGAGAAAGGGACGAGGAGGAGGCATCAGGAGAAGTGAGGGGACTACAAATCTAGGTGACCTGGGGTGAACAACGCTTGACACTTTTTTAAGAGTGGAAGATTTCAATCCGCACAGGGGTAGAGGGACTGGTTGAATGCCCTCCTCCTGAACTTGAATTCCTTCTTCAACAATTATAAATTTATGACCCATACTGTTTCACTTATTCCGAGTGAAAACATTTCTCAACCTTCTGAACTTGGCCACCCCATTAGACACAAGGTGTGCCTGCCTGTTTTTTAACTCGGTTGATTCTTGGTCTGTTAGAGAGAAAAATGATTTGAAGGCCTTTTAATTTTTTCCTGAATGTGATACTACAAATGAAGCAGCCACGCTTACTCATAAAATTCCAATTCTCTCAAAATCTTGGTGTACCATTTTAAAGACTGCTCTAGATTAACTGCACACTGTGAACTCAGTCCAGAAATCTGAATAAAGAGAAAATTCTTATTTGGATGGGGGAAAAAAAGGCAATTAATTTTAACTGGTAAAGAGGAAGAAAAGAAAGAAAATGCAAGATTAAGACCAAGATTATTTTTTTCATGTGAAATCATCAACCCAGGTGAAATTATTTCAGAGGAAAGATCAAAGGCCTGATATCTTGTGAGGAAGCCAAAGAATGTACCATATGTGCTCTGTGGGTCCACGCATATGGAGGCCTGGGCTTATATCCTCTTGATTGAACAGACTCTTTTAATGGAATCGGTTCAAGTTATAAATGAAGTTTAATTTCAAAGGACCACCATTGAGCATCAGCCCTTTATTACTCAGAACTATTTTACTACCCAATGACTTTACTGTCAAGTTACCTCTGCAGACTGTTGCTTCCATATATATATATTTTTTTAATAGACTTTCTTCGGTTTACAAAATTACCTGAGAATCTCAGGATCAAGACGTGTGAGACTGTAAAGGCCATATTATTCCTGCCTCAATTTTTACCATTAAAATAGGCAAGCAAAACAGTTGAAACAAAACTTGGGCATAAAAAATAGGTAATTGTATCACGCACCCTCATCGAAACTGTAATTATTATATTTTTGAAATTATGCATATGGTCAAACATCAAATGTTACAAAGGATATGTAGTGAAAAGGAGCCCTATGTTGTACTTTGCCCACCAGTCCCACAGGGCTTTTTCCCAGAGTTAACAATCTGAGTTGTTTCTCGTCCCTCTGTAGAGATACTCAAGGCACACACGAGCGTCGGGGAGGGGCCTCTGTTTTCTTCCTCTCGTTCGGGCGATAACATGGTACACACGCTCTCAGGCACCCTCTTTCCTCTTCCCACCGTAGCCAGCGTACGCTGGCCAGCGTTCTGTGTTACAATGCCTGGCACTTCCTCATTGTTTTCGACGTTGCCTACGATTCCATTATATGATGTTTTATCATTTTCTTATTGATGGATGTTTAAGTTTTAATCTTTAGCTACCATAGAACGTGCCACAATTAGTAGTCGACCACACTGCCTAGGCACAGGCGTACCTGTAGGATAAAAACACCCGAACAGAATTGCGGAGATACACACATTTTGAATTTTAATATCTACCGATAAATTTTATAGAGATCATAAAAAAATTGTACCACCGATAACAATGTATCATGTGCTTATTTTTCCAAACTCTTGCCCGCTCAATGTCTTACAGAATCTTGCCAATACGACAGGTGAGAAATGGTATCTTACTGTAGTTTTCATTTGCAAGTGTCTTATTTTGGGGTCACTATCTTTTCCTAAGTATAACGATATTCATATTTCTTTTCTGAGAATTTACCTATTCATGAACTTTTTCTGTGTGCCTAGGATTATTGTTTTGTTATTAAAAATTTAAATAAATCAATAATATTTATAGTAACCATCATATATCTATTTATATAGTTAGAGACATTAACTTTTACATGAATATGGCCAATATTTTTTTGCAGTTTCCTATTTATCTGTTGACTTTGATCATGTTGTGGTGGGATTTTTTTTATATCATTGATTTATTTTTTTAATGATTTTATTTATTCATTTGACAGAGAGAGAGAGAGAGAGAGAGAGAAACTACAAGCAGGGGAAGGAGAAGCAGGAGAGGGGGAAGCCCGATGTGGGGCTGGATCCCAGGACCCTGGGATCATGACCTGAGCCAAAGGCAGGCGCTAACCTGACTGAGACACCCAGGTGCCCCCATTAATTTATTTTATAAGCAACCTGTTCTACCTTTGAAGTTCCCTGTCTGGGAGTCAACACTATTTTGTTCTGAGAGTTTTGATTTAATCTGAATTTTAAAAACTGTCTGCTGGGAACTGTGCGTGCCAGCATGCTTCCTGGGTGAAATCAAGAAGATTCTAGCAGCGGCCAGTGGGCATGAGCACACTCAAGTAGAATCTGACCACAAAGAGTTGATCTCTGAGAAAGTTCTACTGACATTTTAAAGGATAAAGAACAGAGCACTTAAGACACAGGAAATGAGTCTCCATTTGAAAATATTTACTGTGGGGGCACCTGGTGACTCCACCAGCTGAGCGTTGGACTCTGGGTTTCCACTCAGGCCATGACCTCAGGGTCACGAGATCCAGCCCTGCGTCAGCCTCCAGGCTCAGTGAGGGGTCCCCTGGAGCCCTCTGTTCCTCCCCCTTCTCTCAAGTGTTCTCTCTCTCTCTCTGAAATAAATAGAATCTTTTAAAAAATATTTACTGTGAACAACAGAGATTACCTTGGGGAAACATTTGCTTCCGTGCCCAATAAAGTGCGGCAGCACGTGAGTTCTGTGAAATAAGAGGCTGATGACAAGATGAAAGTCCCAGTGCTAAAAAAATATAAATAAATAAATAAATAAATAAATAAATAAATAAATAAATAATAAATAAAAAGAAAGTCCCAGCGTTGTCCGGATAGGCATGTACCCGAGAGGTGGGTGGAAATAAAAGATAACTGGATGCGGTGGGGAGGAATGAACACGATGCCAAGATGAACTTAGGGAGGTAAGAGCGTCGTTGGAAGACTAATTGCTGCTGCAGACAAATCACCAGTGAGAGAGAACACAGATACCTCGGAATAGGCAGGGAGAGGACGGAAATACAGTACGAGGGGCGCGGGGAACCGCGGGGAGAGGTGGCCGCGCAGAGGCCGCGGGCCGCCCGGGATGGGGACAGCGGTGGCCGCGGGCAGCAAGGCCCAGGGCCGTCTAGGCCTCAACGCGGCGGCTGCGAGCTCTGGGGCCCCAGGAGCCCCGGGCGGAGGCTGAGCTCGGGCACCTCTGCGGAGGCCCCGCTGGGCGTGGAGGCCTGGTGGCCGGGTCGGCCCAGAGCTCACGCCTGGGCCCGGGGACTGGGTGCGGCCCGGAGCGGTGCCTCCGGGTGCCTGTGCGCCTCGGCCTGTACGGGGGCACCGGCTTGGCCAAAGCGGGAGAACCTTCATCACTAAAAACAGAAACACCGTGGAGTGCGGGTTGGACTCCGAGACGTGTTTCTCATAAACAGAAAACAAGAGAAGTGAAGGGCTGGCCCTGGGTCGGCCAGGTCCCAGAGGCCGACTGGCTGCTGTTGGACCCGGCCGCCCGGCGCTTGTCCCCTGCTCACTTAGGGACCCAGGCTGCCGGGCTAAGCTGCCCCCCACCCCGAGGAACAGGAGGCGTCTCAGGCCAGGAGCTGAGTCCCTCTCGGTTCAACATCTGGTGGAAACGCGGACCCCTGCCCACGGCCCCTGCCCGGGGCTTGCCGGCAGATCCTGCCCCACCTGAACCGGAGGGAGCTCCCAGCTCGCTGACACCTTGACTGCGTCCTGGGAGACAGGCTGGGCCCGAGCCGCCGGCTGGGCCGCCCCGGTTCCCGCCCCACGGAGACGGTGACACAGGCCGTGCGGCTCGAATCTGCCCGGTTTTACAGGACTTGTTATGAAGCGATAGAAAACCAAGTCCAAAGCAGACCGAACTACTTCTTATGAGTCTTAGGTGCAGAGGTAACCAAGACTAAGGCTGTTGATTCCTGGGGTGGGGGGGGGCACTGAAAGGAAACCACGTGTCAAAACATGCAGGTGAGCTGTTACGTCTGACCTCGGAGGTAGAGTTTGTGGCCGAGCGGGCCCGGCGGGGGCGGCCACGGCTGGTTGCAGCGAAGCAGAGGGGCTGTTGGAAGGACTCAGCGGCCGTGGACGCAGCTTGGAAGGAAGGGGCCAAGCTCCTGGAGCGAGGCCAACGTACTGACCTGGATTTCTGCCCAGGCTGGGAGCTGAGGGGCTAACATCCCAGAGAGGAAGGAGAAGCTGGAAGCTGGTAGAGGAACCGTTTCCCTCTCCTCGCCCTTCCCTCCCCGGAAAGACCAGGCGGGTGCAGTTTGCCCACGTGCAGGCGGCCCCTTCCACAGCCACGCTCCACGGCCTCGGCCGGGGCCCTGGGCCTCACTCCGACTCCTGGGAATGCTAATTCCTAATAAACTAGCAGCTCCCGAGACCTCTGCCTGAGGCTCCGCTCAGTGCTGACACCTGATGCAAAATAAATGAACAGAAACTAAAACATTTTTAAGATGCCAACAATAGCTAATTTAGGAGACCTGCTCACTAAGTGGGAAATGCACCCCAGAAGTTTTCTTAGGTTGTGTTTTAATTACCAGTTAAGAATAATTTCTAGTTGCCATTTGTGATTTCTCCTCCAGAACCATAAATGGATATACGTGAAGGGCTAAAATAGGTACCTACGGGGTGAGCACTGTGTAAGTTCTCGCTCTTATCATCGAAAGCGTAAAGATACTTGAACATGCTCCTATATTTACACACGTACAAGCAGACGGTACAACAAGAAAAACTTACAGTATGTATGACAAACAGAACAATAACAGCTGGTGTTTCCGGGGTGTCCTAGATGTCTCTGTATGACGCGACCCTGTACTTTTATCCACACTTTACAGATGAGGAAACTGAGGCCCAGGATTTTGTCCAGGTCGTCCAGCTGCTAAGTGACAGAGCCCAAATCTGAACAGAGGCAAACTTCTTTTTATATAAAGAGCTTTTGAATTCTGGTCCAGTTTATAAACGACAAGGAGCGGCCTAATAAAGACTTTCTCTTTTCCAACCCTATAAAAACGTAGCAAATATGCAAGCAGACCCATGCGACACTGGAAGGCCCGAGGGGGTGCCAGCGGCGTAACAGGACAGGGGATTCTGGAACGTGAGTGCTAACAGAGCTGAGAACGCCCAACCCACACCTTCCCGCACAGGAACTTGAGCTCCAAGAGGTCAGCGGGCACAGGAGGAAGCAGGGGCGGTGGTGGCGTGCCAGGTGACACACGGCAGCAGCCGGACAGGAGCCCTCTTGTCCCCACTGGTAGAGACAAGCCGCCCTGGAACGCATTCCCAGGAATGCATAGGTGTAGGTGGGAGCTCTGGGGCTGGGCCGTCGGCGCGGAGCTCCCAAGGTGCCCCAGGAGCCCACATCTCCGAGACCCCCTGAGGGACGTGGAGAGCTCACATCCACGCACGTGGAGAGCCGGTCCAGCCCTGTGTCTGTGGGTCTGTCTGTCCGCATGCCTCTCTTCTCCACCTTGCCTGCCTCCCCTCCCTCCAGCCCTCACCCTCCCTCTACTCCGTTCAGCACCAACTGTTGTGTTGAATGGAAAACATGAACCAAACAAAGATCCTTCCAGACTAAATTAGGCAACAGAAAGAGCTAAATAATTATTATAATTATATTACATAATATGTGCATGTTTATGTAAACACTACATATATATCTGTTACATTAAAAGATATAAAACTTTAAAAATAAAATATAAATGTATATCATATAAACATAATAATGAATAAGCTCAATAAATAATCATCAGCATGTTCAGAGAGTTTCAATATAAAACTAAATGAATACAAATCCAACAGACTTACTGGGGGATTTTCAGAGCTATCTTGAAAATCAGCATGTCAAGTAGAGAACAATTGTCAGCATATACATGACTTTGTACCAAACAAAATAAGAACTTGAAATCTTTTCAAGCACTTATGGAAAAATTACAAATGTTCACCACAAGTACCGGGTTACAAAGAAAATCTTAAGTCTTCCAAAGCAAAGAAACCACGTCCTCAGTCCACAATGATATAAAAGCAAAAATAAATCATAAAAAGGTATGCTCTTCTCTTAAATATATGGTCTCTGAACATTTTTAAACTATTAAAAAATACTATCTAAGTGAAAGAAAAAATAAAACAGAAATTACATTGTAGAATTGAATGAAAGCAGTGGATTTCTGCTATGGCAATACTTTCAAAAATTATTTATAGTTTTCAAAATACAGCAACAACCACAGAAATAAAATTAATTGAACCAAAACTTCAGTTTTTGAGAAGTCACAAGTGAGACAGCACAAATAAACTATTAGGCTTAAGGACATAATTATAAATATTTTTCAAATAAAATGTGAAACTTTGCATCATTATCTTTGAAAATCTATACGAAAAAGGGTTTTCTAAGGAAATACAAGATGAGGGAAGAAACCTCAAATAATAGAGGCTAACAACATAAGGGGGGAAAGCTCACAAAGAGAGAGCAAAAAAAAATATTTGCTACACATGTAGCATTAGGGATTAGTGACCAACGTATACAAATTACCCTTAAAAGACGCCTATAAGAAAACTAAACATTTTTAAAAATATTCAAAAGATGTAAGTAGGCTATTCACAGAAAAGCAGAAAAATGAATAATAAACAGAAAGTAACACAACGTCACTGGTCATCAGGAAAATGCAGATAAAAACCAGAAGACTGGTTCGGTGCTCTCTCTGTCCGCATTATAATTTCAAATATTCAAGAGCTGGATTAGATCCTCTTCTTTGCGAGGTGAAGGAAAACAGGTGGAAGATAAATTAATGAACCAGTTTGCAATGTATTGGGGCAGCACCTATCAAAATTTAAACCGTGCCATCTATTTTTTATTTTAGATTTCTACTTCCAGAGACCTTCTGTATGGAAATATTCAAACAAAATGTGTTAGTAGAAGCCTCCTATGAAAAACAGTGGACACCTAAACCATTAAATAAATTAAGCACATTCAAAATATGAATTAACGCCTACGGTTTTAAAAAGAACTATGTCCAAGGTATTTTGGAAAGAGACGTTTAATGTAATTTTAGGTCTCCTTCTAGAACGCCATTTGGCTATGGTACCAAAAGTTGTGTCCATAAGCCTTCGTACTCTTCCTGCTGCCATCCTGGGTCTGTAGCCCCCGCCCAGCACTGTCCCCGTCCCAGAGCCAACGGTTGCCACGGCGCCAGCCTGCAGGGTAAGATCAGCACCTGACATGGGTGAAGCAGTATCAGCGGAGGAGAAACAGGACCCCTACAGGCAAGCACATAGCAGGCCCGGCTGGGACTAGCACCTGAAATGGAGGAACCCGCCAGGAAAAGGAGAGCGACCAAGTGAGAGTGAAAAGAAGTCAGCGGAAGGCCATTTCCAAACTAAGTCCGCAACGGTTTACACAGGTTGCTAGAGTCACTCTCCAGAAGTCTTAGAACGTTCTCTTGGTCATCACAAGGCCGCAGGTCTACAGGAGCCCAGCTTTAGACACCTACAGAATTCGGGGGGAAGAAGCCAGGGTCAGAAAGCGCATCTAGCAGCGGCTGAGAATTTCAAAGTTCAAGGTGAAGCTGCCTAGAACAGTCAAGAAAAATAGACTCCAACTGCTTAAGAGGAGGATGCAGAAAAGGAAGTTAAGGCGACCGATGTGAACGCTCAGGACGTGGAACTGATCACGTCATGAGCAAATGTGTCAAGCGCAAAGGCAGCTGAAGCGCTGCAGAGCAACGGCAATGGCACCATAACTGCTGTTATGGAATTAGCAGTGTGACCCTCCCAAAGTTAGGATTCTTACTTATTTTGCTGTTTCAAAAGAGTGACTGTAGCTTGGTTTTACACTTGTACTGTCTCCATCATTAATACAAGAGCGGTTCTGTTCCGTGTTGTTTGGCCTGTTGGTTCTCATATAGTGATTCTTCTTTAGGAAATAATCAGAAAACACAAAGAAAAATTTATCTATTTTTGCTCATACAACTATTATTGAAGTATAAAAACCCAAATAAACAACAATGACAAACACAGAAAAAAATGAGAAGAATGAACAATACTCTAAATGTCCTTGGAGAAAATAAATGGGACCTCCACATGGTTTAGTGCCGTCTTGATGATGTGGGGTCGTCGAGTGCAATGGTCAAGAAGGAATCCTTGAGATGGTTTATGAGGCAAAATGGTGCTTTTACTACAGCACAGGGACAGGACCCGTGGGCCGAAAGAATGGTGCTGGTATCGTGAGGAGCGACTGATTATATAGGGTTTTCTAGCCTATGGAGGGGAACTTGGTTTTAGGGCTCCAGGAAGTCGAGTCTCTAGGTTCCTGGAGGTCCGGCTATTATTAAGCTTGTGTTTTACTTGTAAATCATTAAGACAGTTACAAACTGTGGTGGAGTTTCGTGTCCTGAGGACTGTGATCTTTATCAGTTGACCATTTGTTTCTTCCCTGCCCTTTGTTCTTGGGCAGTCACCAGTGCCTGAGGAATGTGCCGCGTTACCGCACCTGTGGCGGGCGCTGGGTGGTACGTGGGCTGTCCCCTTGCCTTTTGCACTCTCATCAATCTCACCATCAATCTCACCTCTTATCTTAGAGGAATATGAGGAAATGATCAAAGTATACTGTCTGTAGAGTAGACTTCCCTTGGCTGAGCCATAATGTTTGGGAAGACGACAGGGCCTAGCTGATTCACTAAAGGAAATTTCTGATGAGGACGCATTCCTCAAGACCAGCCGTGGAGATTTCATATTCTGCTAATAGGTGTTCCTATTATGAACGCCTGGTGTCCTGTCCTCACCCCTCCACCCCTGCCCCACACCGAAATCTCTCTTTGTCTTTCTTTCCCAAGGGTGTTGGGGAAGAGCTGCGATGCCTTCCAGCCCTTCAGGGAGAAGCACTGATGAAACAAAAAGGAAGTGTTTATTTGCATACCCTAACTTTTCTCCCTTAGCAGGGACCCCTCTTTGGGGGACCCCTCTTTGACCCCCACCCCCTCCCGCATTGTTCCTACAGTGGAGAGTTTGCCTCTTTTCCTGCTCCTACTGAACGCCCCTCCTGGGAAGGGGTTTCTGGAGTGGACAGAAAAGCTCCAACACCGCAAAGGCATGTTTATTACGCCTGAGTATAGAAGCAGCCATCACATCACTGTTTTTTCTATTCTATTTTCTGTATTTTTCAAAATTTCAACAAAAAACATATGCAGGGAAGGAAAGATAAATTTCCCTCTACTCTTCCAGGTTCTTGGCTGAGAACCTCCCCCCTCCCTGTAATAAAAGCGTAAGAGGAGAAAAGCAAACAGAAGGTTAATCCTGTAGATACATGGGAGACACCTCCCTCCCCCAAAACGTCACCTGAAAGCTAAAGACACAATGATGCTGGGGGGAGGGGCCCAGGGAAAGCTCGGAAATACGGTGAGGTTTGTTATGTTCATCTAAACTGAAGCCTTCTGCATTGACGAGATTCTCCATGGGC
Organism: Vulpes vulpes; assembly: GCF_048418805.1. Taxonomy (NCBI): domain Eukaryota; kingdom Metazoa; phylum Chordata; class Mammalia; order Carnivora; family Canidae; genus Vulpes; species Vulpes vulpes. The sequence goes on from NC_132783.1 coordinate 145,721,676, forward strand.
TTTAGAGTCATCCTCCTGGTACCAGAGGAAACACCCTTACGCCTGCAGATTTCCCTCTGAAATATGAAGGCCCCTAAATGAGGGTAACCTCTTTATTTTCCAGGGCTTTTGCTGTGGCTGCTTTTTCTTTTTAAAAAAATCAGTTCAAGATAATCTTTAGGCCAAAGAGGCATATGTTTTGGGGTGGCATGTTTGTCTTCCCTTCTTACAGAAAATCTGAAAAAAATATTATCAATGTTATTAAGATTTTTTTTTCTTCTTGTCTTAAGGGTTACTAATATGACATCTGGTGATTAGGGATTTCTTTCTAAGTGTTTTTGTTCCTAAACCCACCCTATGAGGATTACATTTTCCTTTACCAGTCAAATTTTTCCTTTTCATCACTATTGACTCTCTTAGAAATGCAGGTGTCATTCCCATCGCTTTCATCAAAATACTTACTGTTTAGTACATGAATTTCAGGATGAATTAGAGAAGCATATCTTTCTATTTTCGGAGTTTTGAAGTCTATATTATTGTGAGTTCATAATTCTTCACATCTAATTCTTAGCTTCCATGAAGCTAATGTCAGAACCAAAATAGTCTTTGAAATCAGTGGGAAGTTTGTTCACTGAGCACTGGAAAAGATGAAACATTAAGCCAAAAGTGACTTTCAACAGTTTGTGAGGAGTTACCTTTTGCCCGTGCATTACTTTCAATCTATTTTAAATTAGCTCTTTAAGCCTGTGTTCTTGTATTATGCAAAGGCTAATGTCTTTGGACCCTGTCCTTCTTTCGTAATTGTTTCTACTTCTTTCAGAATTAAAAAAAGAAGGAACTTTAATACTTAACTACTCTTTTTTTTTTTACTTCTAAAACTTTTCATAATATCCTTGTTTGAATAGTTTATAATTTCCTTTTCAGTGCTGCTTTTTAAAATTTTAACTATTTCTCCTATACTCATACTTCCAGAAGAGTTTTGCAGTTATTTGGGATGGGACCTTGGCATTATTGACGTCTGGGGCCAGACAGTTTTTTTTTTTGAGGGAGCTGTTCTGTGTATGGTAGGCGATTCAGCAGCACCGTGGTTCGCAGCCCAACTCCTCTCCAGAAGCACTGCCCACTGATTGGGACACCCTCATCTCGTCTCTGTGGCGTGATCGGACGGGGGCCTGCAAGTGTGTGGAGACCCAGAAGGTTGGAAGCCTGCAGCAAGGGTGGTGAAAGGATTCAGCCGAGGCAGGACAAAGGAGATAGACGTAGACAGAGCACACCCCAAGGGGCCAGTGGAGGAGAGGCTCGATGGATGGATGGATGTGTTTATCTTTAAAGATTTGATTTATTTATTAAGGAGAGACCCAGAGACAGAGGCAGAGACACAGGCAGAGGGAGAAGCAGGCTCCATGCAGGGAGCTCGACATGGGACTCGATCCTAGGACCGGGATCATGACTTGAGTCGAAGAAAGATAGTCACTGAGCCACCCAGGTGCCCAGAGAGGCTGTATTTAAAGCAGGAAGGTGAAGAGGAACGAGAATGCAGGTCGCTTTTTTTGGTGGTTGTGCCTGGTTGTAAGTAACACATTGTTTAGTCAAGCCCTATGGGTATCTTGGGGGGCTGCCTGATGGGCTGTCTGTATCCAGCTCAGGGATCGCTGTGGGCCCTTTTGCCTGGAGCAAGTTGCCATTGCTCAACCGGGTTGCCTGAAAGCCGGCTCTAGAGTCTCCAGAATGGACAAGTGTCCCCTGGGATGGGAGGAGACACAAGTGGGCAAAATCGCTCCTGGGGGAGATCCACAGAATTAGGGTGGGTTTTAGGCTTGTGCCGCCATTTCTCAGTCATGATTTCTAAATGAATTGTTCTCTGAAACGTGAAAGTGAACCAGCCTTTTACACCCGGATATTTGTTTAAGGCGGTACACAGCTGAGAGCCTAGGAGGGTGTCCTTCTTACTCAACTCAAAGTTATTTTCTCCCTGCCACTGGTCGTCAAAACACAACCTTGAAAGAGTATGGCCCTGATACTTCAGGCTTTCAATACCCAAAGGTCGGGCCCATCATACTCCTACCTCCCCGGTGCCCTGTCCTTACCCCCTGCTCCTCAGGAGCAGAGACGTGAAAGTGTGGATGAAAGTCAGGTTTACCTCTATCAGAAACAAGACATCAGGCCCCCAGTGGGGACTCCTGCTAACCACCACATTACCAGTCCAAGACGTAATTATGGTTTCTGTTCTCCCAGAGGTGGAATCTGAACCTGTCAATCAGGAATCTCCCGACCAGCACCAGTCAGGTCATCTGCCTCATGGACCCCCGCCAGCCCGAAGGGAAAGTGACCTTGCAATAACCAACCCACTGTTTTGCTCAGTGTAACTTCCTTGCTCCCGTCCTCTCCTGCCAAGGCTTTCGTTTTGTACGGCTGCTCAGAGCTGCTCAGAGCTCCTTTCCATCTGCTGCATTGGGTGCTACCAGGGTAGCGTCGATTTTTGCTCAAGCTTAACATTTTTAATATGCCTCCACTTACCTTTTGACACTACACTCCCATGTTCGCTGCAGCATTATTTACAATAGCTGAGATATATACATGGATGGAGAAAATGTGCTCTGTATACGCAGTAGAATATCATTTAGCCTCAAAAAATGAAAGAAATCCTGCCATTTGGAGCAACACGGATAGACTTGGAGGATATGACGCTAAGTGCAATAAGGCAGAGGAAGACAAATACCGTACGGTCTCACGTGTATATGGAATCCAGAAATGTCCAAGTCACAGAAGAGTGGTTAAAAACTAAGGATTCTTTTTTTTTTTTTTTTTTTTTTTAATGAGAAGGCCACCTCTAGGAGCAGAAGTTTCTTTTTTGGTCTGCTATCAGTTAGATAGCACCGGAGGTATCAGGCGAGTAGGTCAGGGGATGGTCTGCTGCCGCTGACTAGCTGCCTGAACGGGCACCACTCACCTTCTCCGGCTTTCCTCTCCCATCAGGAGAGTGAGGATAACGGCACCTGCCCCACAGCACCGTGGAGAAGATGAAATAAATTAACACGTGCTCAGCGCGTGGAATGGTTCCTGACCCAGTAAACGATCCATCACTCTCAGTTATCATTGGTTAAGTGCAAGAGAATTGTTCATGTAGTTAAAGGTTCATTCAGTTTTAACATAGATCTTTAAAAGTGCTAAAAATCACTTCATTTCTTTTGTTCATTATATAAATTTTTGGGGGGCTACCCATTAACACCAACGCATTTGTACTTAGCACTGGGAGCAAACCATACATTTCACAGGTACATAAATGATCTGGCTTCAATAACTTCTGATCTGCTGGTGGAGAGAGACAAGTAGAGAGAGTAAGAGGAGAGGGCTGAGGCCCAGGCTCGCTAGGGACCTGCGTGATCCCTGCCCCACCTGGGAGGGGGGCTCAGAGGGCTGCCCAGAGGACTGTAAGGAAAGTTTTTAGGGGCGCCTGGGTGGTGCGGTTGGTTAAGCATCTGACTCTTGCTTTTGGCTCAGGTCATGGTCTCAGGGTCTTGAGATCGAGCCCCGTGTCCAGCTCTGAGTTGGCTTGAGACTCTCTCTCCCTCTCCCTCTGCAACCCCTCCACTATCTCTCTAAAATAAACAAAACTTTTTAAATCTGGTTACTCTAAGTGGTAGAAATTTGTAATTAACAATATCGAAACAAGTTTGTAATTAACAATGACGATTTAACAGGTTTGTAATACACAAAATTGGGAAACAATAATTTGTAATTAATAATTAACAATGATGGACAATATTGGAAATTCGTAATTATCAACAATATTGTTTAAAAAAATTTGACAATAATCTTTGAATTAAATTGTCATCAACAATATTGGAATCTTCTGAACACTTGCCTCAGCATTCTTTGCAGATTGCCCAGGCTGTAAATTTTTCTTGGAGACTCGTGCCATGCCCTTCATTGTAAACACCAGTGATCATGCAAAGCCACAAGGCGAGCTTACTTCCAGTGGCTCAGTAAACTGCCTATAGAGTTGTTTGCTCTTAAATAAACTCTTACTGCTGAGGTTTTTATTTATTTTTATAGTACTTTATTTTTAAAAGTAGTTTATTTATTTGTTTTTTGGTGATCTCTACATCCAACGTGGGGCTGGAACTCACAACCCCGAAATCAAGAGTGACATACTCTTCCGACTGAGCCAGCAAGGTCTCTTAAATCACTGGCTCTGCTTCTTTGGGAGGAGACCTGGAACATTAGCTGTTGTTTTGCAAAACTCCTACTCTGCTTACGTTTCTAGATTCATTATTTGTAATTTGCTGTGGATGGGGAAGGCGAGCAGAGATATTAGGATTATATTTAAGATCAAATATAACAGATCTAGTGGTTTCGCTTGATAGGAAAGTAAAGCGCGTGGGGCGGGCCGCAATGGTCTTCTGGGGGCCGATTTGTTTATTTCCTGGTTCTCAGGTGGTTCGAGGTCGCATTCGACGGAATAGTGACTTCTCAGTAATTAAGTGTCTACCGTCTTCTGTAGTGACATTGTTCCAACAGCAGTCTTCCACTATCTCACCATGCACCATGTTCACGTTTATCCTGCTTATCTCTGCCTTTATTTCTTATGAACTTGAGTTGTACCCTCAGTCACCCTTCCTCGTCCCTGCAGTCCTCATACGTGAGTCTAATACCCATAGCAGTTTCTCTCGCCTCTTGATTTTGAGTTGCTGAGATGGAGGCAAAGCCGGCATACTCCTATCTAGCCTGCAAAGCCCAGTTCAAATGACTCGCTCGGAGAAACTTTTTCTTACGATAATCATGTTTCTCCTGCAGAATAGTTTCTATGTGTAGTTCCATTATGATTTTAATCTTCCTCCTGTAACTCTTAATCTGCACAACATGTTCATGTCTATATGCCTGTCTTTTTACTTGGACTATGGCTCTTTTGAAGTCAGGTCCATTCATCTCTCAAAGTCCATTACCCAAAAAATTGTCAGTTGGTAATTGTTGATTTTACAAAATATGGTGTTTTATGGTTTGCACTCAATCCTTTTTTGATAATGCCTATCATTTGTGGGATCCTCCAATTCCCCCACTCACTTATCCCCCCTGCCAACACATTGAGCTCACGCTTATAGCATCAAAAATTATTTTTTAACTGTATTAACCTAGTCCACCTATTCACAACTTCCTGCATTTAAGAAACCTTCATACTCTAGGTTTTGCATTTCAGTATCTTTTGGAGTGCAATGTCACCTTGTCGGTTTAGCCGGGAGGGGCTAAGTTTGAGCGTTCTGCTGGGCAGGAGGTAGGAGCTGACAAGTACTGTAAATCCAATGGGCTAAAAGTCAAATTCCAAGATGGGGGGAGGGTTAGCATCTGTTCGTATCTGTCAAAAGTCATGTCCCTGGAAACATTTCTCTTCCCTCGAGGAGTAGCAATTTGGCCATACCAGCCATGTCATTCTGCCAAAGTCTACCTTTGGTGATTGGCCAGTCTGAGTCTCTCAGGTCATTTTCAGAAACTTTTAAAGTCTGAAAAAGGGGTAGGTCATGGTAGGGTTGGAGGCGGGACATGGGATTTATGATCTGGTGTAAGCACGGAGGGGCCTCCTCCTCTTTTCTGAGCAAGGACCCTCTAAAGGGAATAAGAGCAGACCAGTTCTCCTCATGGAGGCAGAGGCCCAAGGATTTTTATAGCCAGAGCAACCAGGGTTTAGGTCAGTACCCAGTTGAAGCCAAGCTCCAGGATAGCATCCTTGATGATTCTGGCCTCATGGCCCCGCTCTTCTCAGACTGGTGCTGAACTGACCACGTGGTGGCCCAGGTGGTAAGAGAAGCATCCTAAGGGAGAGTGGGCAGGGAAAAGGGAGGAGGAAAAGGAAACGGGAGTGTTTCGCTGTACTTAATTAATTCAATTTTTAAAAAGATTTTATCTTTAAGTAATCTGTACACCCCATATGGGGCTCGGTCTCATAACCCCAAGATCAAAAGTTGCATGCTCTACCAACTGAGCCAGCCAGGTGCCCCTCACTGTACTTATTAATCTTAGATTGATCCTTAGGGACTCTGATGAAAGTCTCTCTAGAAGAATTTGTCTGTCTAGCAAACTAATTTTCTGCTCTCCATCCAAACATCACAGAAGCATAGCTACCTTTTATTTAGGGAACTCTATCAAAAACTTTAGAAAAAGTAAATAATACTTTTAACAGAAGTGAGATTTCAGTTAAATTTTGCTTATTTGATCCACATTTATTGTGTTCCCACTAATATCAGCCATCATACATGCTTCAGAGAAACTCCATTTAAACAGACAGATTTGAATTCCAAGTAGCTTACAATCTAGCGCAAAAGTGAAAAAAATCCAGATAAGTGTACATACCTAACCACAATGCAAGGCATAATGTGAAAAAGGTCATAAAAATCTATCTAATTTAATATGCAAGTTTGGTATAAAAATAGACGATTTTCAGCTGAGGGGAATCAAGGCTGGCTTTATTTCAGGTCCTTCTAAAGCTTGGGTGACCCTACTGGGTCATGCTGATTTGACTGCATTCCAGATCTCAGTCAGCCTTAGGATATTCAGTATACATAATTATCCCACAGATTTCTCTGCCTTCAACTTATCTGGTAAAAATCCCTTTTGCATTACCAAGTTTCAAGGTAGTGAGACTAAGACAGAAAGTAATGTGTGTGGGTTTTTTTTTTTTTTTTTGTAATTTTAAAAATGCAATATGATTCTTAAAAAAAATCACACATGCCTTTAATATTTTATTGTTTTGAAGGTTTCAGAGTATTGGGAGAAGATATAGGAAGTGTTTTGGGTAGAAATTAGGAAGTTAATTATTCCATTACTTTGATGATTTTGTATGTAGAATTTAGATATCAATGAGTGTCCAGAGAAGATACCAAGTTCTGGGAGAGATGACGGGTGAAGGGAGGTTAAATGAAGATCAAGGCACCTAGGAAAGGTAGAGGGATGACTGGCCAGTCAGTGTAGATTTGGAATAGTTTAGGAGTGGAATAGCCAGTGGGAACAGAGAATGATGGAGAGATGAAAGTGACAGAGATAGAAAGACTTGAAGGAAAGTATGGGACCAAATTTATGGGTAGAATTGAGAAATGCTAGAATGCAGTGTTGTGAAAAATCATATAGGGTCCATCATGGGTGATCCGTTAGATTGGTCAAATGTGGAGACCCATCCATCCATACCCCTTCACTTTCCTTTAAGACCAGTGACATGCATTTTCAAATTACTGACATCTTCACTGACTACAAACTCAAGGTGTAGGGTGGCAATATTTTTCCTTCTACCCTTCTAGGTTCTTTTGGCTGGTCTACTGGTTAAAGTAAGATGAGACAGATTAATAGGAAAAAACCATAAATTTGTTTTTGTTTTGTTTACGTTATTATGTAAGTATGGGAACCCCATAAAACAGGATACCCAAAGGCAAGTGAAGCAGTGTGGCTACCAGGCCATCCTGTGTTAGGGAATAGGATAGGGGCATGAGGAGTCAGAAGGAATGAGGGCAATTGATAGGACAATATGAAGAGCAGATGTTTTATAATTAGATGTTTGCCTTGCCACCTAACTTTTAGATAAAATGATCTCTGGTAATAGTTCTCTTTCTGGGCTGTGCCCCTTACCTAAATTCTTTAGGTAGTTAAGGGAGAGAAAAGTTTTTCTTGAATCTGCTGGGTCTCGTCTACCTTCACCCCATAACAATGTACATACCAAAATGACATATTTTGGGGTCATGTAATCTGCTCACCATCAAAGGTCAATCAAGACTTTGATTTCACTTCTATAGGGTAGAAAATGACTAACCAGCTACAAATTGCTAAGAGAATAGCATAATTTTAGTTAATTTGGTTAAGCAATGGAAAAAAATATACTATATATATGGTGCATGGTATCCTTCATTGTCCTACAGGTTGCAATTCCACCTGGGAACTATGGTTTAACCAGATACACAGTGCCTTAAAGACAGAGGCTGGTTAGTGATTACCTGCTTGGTTGACTGAATTATTCATCTATTTGTTCAATAAATAGCGTTCTATGAACACTACGGAACCAGGCACTGTTTTAGGCATGGGGGACAGAACAGTGAACAGAAGTCTCCAATGGAGCCAGTGTTTCAGTAGAAGATACAAGATAAGAAAAGAAGCAAACAAAATACACACAATATGTAAATGCAGGCACATCTCAGAGATATCGTGGGTTTGGATCCGGACCACCATGATAAAGCAAACGTCATAATACAGTGAGCCCAGTAGTTTTTTGGTTTCCCAGTGCATATAATAGCTATGCTCACACTATACTGTGGCCTATTAAGCATGCGATAGCATTACGTCTAAAAAAAAAGTACATACCTTAATTAAAAACTACTTTATTGTTCAAAAATGTTAACTATCATCTGAGCTTTCAGTGAGTTGTAATCACTGATCACCGTAACAAACACAGTAGTGATAAAAAAAAAGTTCAAAATATTGTGAGAATTAGCGAAATGTAACAAAAACGCTACTGCTATTGGAAAAATGGTGCCAACAGACGTGCGCAATGCAGGATTGCCACAGCCCTTCAATTTGTAAAAAACACACTCTCTGTGAAGCACAGCGAAGTGAATGCGGTACACCAAGGTATGCCTGTATATAAGGCTGAATGGCAATATGAAAAAGAATAAAACTAGGCAAGGGTTAGAGGTAAAATGGCAGCGGAGGATTCCATCTGTGATAGGAAGGCTAAGGAAGGTCTTGGGATGAGGTGCGTCTGAGCCGTGATTGAGTGAAGTGAGAGAGATCCGAACTGACTGAAGAGAGGAGTGAAGAAGGAGTGTACTTGGGAAGTGGTAAATTTGTAAGCTCAGTGTAGTAGGAATGAATGACAGGGAGGGGGACTGGGGTAGGAGGGTAGGTATGGACACGTCTTCAGAGATGTAGCCAGAAGCTAGAGAGACCGAAGACTTGGCCGGACGCTGAGATTCTCGATGTTGCACAAAGTACGATGGGAAGCCACTGGTGGGTCCTGGGCGGGGTCTGCGTGATCAGGCCGACATTTGAATTGGATCACGGCGGCTGCTGCAGGGGATGAAGTCAAAGTAAGGAGCAGAGCCAGGAGAGGCTACTTTGACCTTCCCGGAGCACCGTGATGGTGGTTTGAATTGGGATGGTGGTGAAATTGGGGTGATGAAAAGTAGGAGTGAGATTTGGAGTGTATTTTGAAAGCGCATCTGAAAGAATTTCTTGATACCCTGAATGTATGATGTGAAAAAGTCAAGGATGACTCCAAGGATTTTGACTTAAGTAACTGGGCGAATGAACGACTCGCTTACTGGCATGAAGATTTGGGAAATGAGCAAGTTTGGGATGTTGTTTGCTTTTGGACTGGATTCGTTTGAAATGGCTCTTCAGCGTCTAAGGAGAGCAGTCAAGGAGACACTTTGATACGTGAATGTGAGGCCCTAGGGAGAGGAGAGAATAGGAGAAATAAATTGTGGCCTGGTCTGCATACAGCGTTTTGTCTGATACTGAAGCTATTTTTGTATTGATGTACAACAAAGCTACACTCTGCACTGGATACTCACGATACACACGTTGCACTTCACTATCCTCTTTTAAAAGTCACCCTCCCATCCAGACAACATAACCTAATTGCTCTATAACATAGAGTTCTCTTCTCCTAAGTGTTTGAAGGCAATTGAGAATTCTGTGTATTGTACTCATTGACCACGGAGACAAATTAGCGCGCCCCAGCCAAGTAAATATTCTCTAAAACATTTTTCAAAAATATGTAACCACCATGCACCTTGCATATATTTATTCATCTTTTAATCACTAAATTATTCAATATGTACAATGAATATTTGCTATGAATTTATATTTACAAATATGGCATAGTATACAGCTCAAAGAGCATTCGTCATCAGTTTGGGAAAGAGAAAAGTGTCTCCATTAAATAATTTCGTGAAAACGCAAGACTATCTTAAACTAAATGTCAGGATTCATGGCACAAGTAAGAAACACAAAGGGAATTTAAAGGAGAGAAAAGCTACCCCCCCCAAAAAAAAACAAAGCAAATGAGTGTACCCCAAGGTGCCAAGTGTACAATTCTGGAACACCTCAAAGGGTCTAATGTAAAAGAACTGAGAAGCAATCCTGAGGCGCTCTCCAGGCTAACCCTCCTATGGAAGGGCATTTCAGTCATCACACATTATCTAGCTTCAAGGTCATGGAACCCATCGTGACCTAGTGTAGCCTGAATTGTTTTCTATCTAAAATCCCTGAAGTGACCCCATAGGACAGGTTCAGGATGGGGTAACAGGGGAAGTTCAAGGAGAATTCTTAAAGATATCCGCTAATATCGCCACGTAACTTTTGGGACATGCTTGCCTGGGCCCCTCCTATGTATCCTTCATTCTTGGACTCGGCTCAAGAAGCTCCGGGTATCTAAAGGGTTTGCAACTTCATAATGAAAGGCCTGTTTTGGTGAAGGATCCATTTCACTCTGTGTGCGTGTGAGGGGAGGGAGACAGACAGGGAGACTCTTCAAGCATTTGTTAAGTTATTTATATCTTTCTTCTCTATCTAGGTTGACGCTGGTCGGATGTGCCTTTCAGTATTTGCTCCGATTGATAGAAGTGCCTCTCCTCTCATTCATTTTTCAGTTGGTAGATGCATTTTGGCTACTGGATGCCTGTCAGTGGCTGCTGTGCCCTGATGTTGTTTATCAGATGTCTGTGTCTCGATCGTCTCTTTCACTCGGATGCCAGCAGCTAGAGTGGTTCATCCTTTCTGTGCTCCCGGATGTTTTCTCTATTTTTACAGGAAAGGATGCATTTAGAGTTACGAAGGTGTTTTTCCTTGATCCGTTTAAGATTCACTCAGTTAACTGAAGAAAGATCAGGAACAAATGTCCCTTTTTCAGGGAAGGGTCAGCTTTGGAGGTCATAGAAGCTACAAAAAATAATGCTGTTACGTGGCCACTCGGTGTCTCAATGAAAGTTAATTTTCTCTTACTGGAATTATTTTTTTCAGAAACAATCAATTAAGAGGACTCTTCTAGCACTGTGGCTGTTTCCTCCTTTATCCGTGCTACTCTGCTGTCTAAATCTTTCCACAGTGTTTATACACAACCCACAGCTTTTATGCTGTCCTTTAAATAATAATGGACTTTATCATACTTGGCAGAAATTTACTTGTTATAAATTGAATTATTTCGTTTTTTTTTAAAGACAATATAGGCAGCTTTTAATTCATTAATTTAGGATCAAGGCTTATGACTATCTTAAGACCGTGGCAGCGTACACGCACGGCAATGTCATTTTGACAGGTGCAGGCTGAAAATGAAAGCATATCCACAACCACATTTCTTCAGTGTGATAAGTTCCGAGGGCATTCGGGGATTATTATTTTAAAAATATGCTTGCTGGCTGCCACTCTGCTACCAAAAATAAGCTAGTCTTAGGCAGGCTGAGCGTTAGAGGACATTCCTGGGAACTATTTCATTCAGGACCATTTGTGACAAAGCATTTTCCGAACTCCTTTTTACTACCTTCTTCCTCTGCTTTGCAGCCAAACCAGTTTATGTCAAAAGAAGCAGGACTGCTCTTTGTGTGTGTGTGCGCGTGTGTGTGTTTTAAAGCAAATATACTCTTTACTGCCAAAACGTATAACAGACAAATTAATTTAAGCCGGTAGTTTATCTCAGTCGTTTCAGATCATCCATTAATGGGAGTCGGTGCCATAAAACATACCGTGTTTTAGGAGACACGACAGAGGACTGGGGGAGAAAAAAAATCATTGGGTGTTTGAGCTGGAGAACCTGAAGTCAGGGAGCCCAGAAGTTGTTTGCTCGCAGCCCGGTGACCTTGAACGAGTTGCTGCCCGTCGGATCCTGGGTCTTCAGCTAGGAAATGCAGCCCGAGCGCCGGCCCAGAGACGCGCCTGTGCCAAAGGCGTAGTTAGAAGAATGAGCAGCGGTGACTTGGGGGCACATCGCCCTGCACCGGGCGGCGCCGGCGGGTGTGGAGGCCGCAGCAGGTGCCGCTCGGTCCGCTCCCTGGAGGGGACGCTGCCTGCCCACGGGGGCCCGGAGGCGGGGGTGCGGGGTGAGGGGCGGGGGGGCGGGGGTGCAGGGGGGTGCAGGGTGCGGGGGTGCAGGGTGCAGGGTGCAGGGTGCGGGGTGCAGGGTGCGGGGTGTAGGGGTGCAGGGTGAGGGGGGTGCAGGGTGCGGGGTGCAGGGTGCGGGGGTGCAGGGTGCGGGGTGCGGGGTGTAGGGGTGTAGGGGTGCAGGGTGCGGGGTGTAGGGGTGCAGGGTGCGGGGTGCAGTGTGCGGGGGTGCAGGGTGCGGGGTGCGGGGTGCGGGGTGTAGGGGTGCAGGGTGCGGGGTGTAGGGGTGCAGGGTGCGGGGGGTGCAGGGTGCGGGGTGTAGGGGTGCAGGGTTCGGGGTGCAGGGTGCGGGGTGTAGGGGTGCAGGGTTCGGGGTGCAGGGTTCGGGGTGCGGGGTCCCTGGGGAAGGGCCTCGCGGGGGCACCCGGCCCGGGGAGGCCCGAGGGTGCCGGCGCCCCCGGGTCCTGGCCGCAGCACCGAGGGACGACGAGCGCAGGAGTCGGGGCTCCGGAGGGTCGGGGACGCTGCCCTTGACCCCGGGGCGGCGGGGGAGGAGGAAGGGGAGGGGAGGAGGCTGCAGCGCCCCGGCTCGTGCGCCCTTCCCCGCGCCCCCGCCCGCGCCCCCGCCCCGCGCGCCCGCAGCCCCCGCCCCCGCCCTAACGGTCCCGGCCCGCGGCCGCCGCGCCCCTCCGCCTCGGAGACGGGACCGACGTGAGCCGCCGGGCGGGTCCGCGGAGGCGGCGGGGACCTCCCCTCCCTGGGTCCCTGGGCTCCCGCCCCGCGTCTCGGCGCCCAGCCTGCGCCCGCGCCCGCCGCCGCCCCCGGGACGCCCCCTGCGCTCCTCCCCGCCTCCCCCTCCCCGGCCCGGTCCCCGACCCCCTCCCCGACCCCCTGCCCGGCCGCTCCTCCGCGCCCCGCCCCGCCCCCCCCCCCCCGGGCTCCGGTCTCCATCCCCGCCCCTCCCCCTGCCCCCCCGCGGCGCCTCCATCCTCCCCTCCCCTCCCCTCCTCCCTCCCTCCATCCTCCCCTCCCCTCCCCTCCTCCCTCCCTCCATCCATCCCTCTCCTCCTTCCCTCCCTCCATCCCCCTCCTCCCTCTCCCTCCTCTCCTCCATCCCTCTCCCTCCCTCCCCTTCTCCCCCTCCCTCCATCCTCCCCTCCCCTCCTCTCCATCCCCCTCCATCCCCCTCCCCCCCCCTCCTCCCCCGCCCCCCCGCGGCGCGGCTCTCACGCGCAGCCGAATCGGGCGCCGCCTCCATCAGAGCCGAGCCGGCGGCTCCAAGGAGCAGCAGCCTGTGCCGCCGCCGCCGCCGGGCCCCCGCGCCCCCGCGCCCCCGCCCCCGGCCCCCGCGCCCCCCAGTCCCGCCCCGGCCCCCGCCCCCGCCCCCGCCCCGGCCCCGGCGCCCTCCGCAGCCCCCGGGCCTCCGCCCCCCGGTGCCCTGCGGCTGCTGCCCGAGCCTGCCGGCCCGCGGGGCTGCACAGGGCGGCGGCGGCCCCGGCATGAGCCCCGAGGGCGGCCTCGGCGGCGGAGCGGGCGGCGGGGACCCCGGGCCGCCCCCGCCCCCGCCCCCGCCCGCGCCCGGGGAGCCCGGGGAGCCCGCCGCGGCCCCCGCGCCCGCCCGCCCCCCGCCGCCGCCCGCGCCCCCCGAGCTGCCCGCGGGCCCGGAGGGGGCGGCGGCCGGGGACCCCGGGGCGGGGGCGGGCGCGGGGGCGGCCGGGGGGGGCCGGGGCGTCCCCGCGGAGCCCGAGGGCGACCCGCCCGAGACGCGCTCGGTGTGCAGCAGCCGCAGCAGCAGCAGCGGCGGGGGCGAGCGGCGCGCGGGGCTCCCGCACCAGCACCACCAGCCCATCTGCAAGATCTGCTTCCAGGGCGCCGAGCAGGTAAGGCCCGCGGCGGCCCGGCCTTCAGCACCGCGGACAGCGCCGCCCGAGCCGCCCCCCCCCCCCCCCCCACCGGGTTCGCCGTCCTGCATTCCTCAGGTGCCTGAATGGGAGCGCCCGGAGCACCTCCCGGCCGGCCGCTAAGTGGCCTTTGCTCGCTCTACGGGCGGACAGTGACCCACATCCCCTTTCTCTCCAAATGCATCCCGAGGCAGGTAGCCTTAGACTGCAAACGGAGCATGAGTCATGTCGGAACCAGAAAGGGCAGGCTCTTTGCACACTGCGCACTGGGCTGACCTAATCTCACCGACGCCAAGAGCTCGTCACCGTTTTTTTACAAGAAGACTAGGGATGTACTTTGACCTTGTGAGAGGAAGGCTGTTTGGCTAACTATAGGCGTTTTGTATTTTGTTAGTCATCAGAAACTCCCCTTGGAGGTGCATGCAAACTTGCAGGAGAAGTAACGCGTTTTGTATTGCGTTAGTAATTAAAAACTCCCCTTAGAGGTGCATGCAGACTCCCCTTAGAGGTGCATGCAAACTCCCCTTAGAGGTGCATGCAAACTTGCAGGAGAAGTAATGCGTTTTATATATTGCGTTAGTAATTAAAAACTCCCCTTAGAGGTGCATGCAGACTCCCCTTAGAGGTGCATGCAAACTTGCAGGAGAAGTAATGCGTTTTGTATTCCGTCAGTAATTAAAAACTCCCCTTACAGGTGCATGCAAACTCCCCTTAGAGGTGCATGCAAACTTACACAAGAAGTAATGCGTTTTGTATTCCATCAGTAATTAAAAACTCCCCTTAGAGGTGCATGCAGACTTGCACAAGAAGTAATAATCGTGGAGACAACAGCATAACATATCTCCCGCAAAGTGTGTGGTCTGAGGAAACATTAGGTTTAATATTTTTAAAAGTAAGGAAATTGCATAAGAATATGCAGGCTTTCAGGAATATAGTGCCCCAAGTCAATATTTATGATGCTACATTTAGAAGAAAATAAAAGCATAATGCTATTGGAAGCTACTTTCTGGGATGCCAGGCATTTCTTCTTTAGCAATGATTAAGAATAACTGCAGAGGAAATGCATCTGACCATCCACTTAAAAGTTATTAAAGAGATTTAATAGTACAGCTTTCCCCCAAGGGTATTGGGAGCTATATCTTGCAGACATTTGGTATGTCAGTACAACATTTATGTCATAACTCTAAGCAATATCTTTGAAATAGTTTTAAGTCTTTAGTTTCCTTCCCATCAAAGGTATAAAAATTTAATTTCATTTTTTAGGGTAGTTTGATGCTGTATCCTTCTGGGTAAACGGCTTTTAAAAGCAAAAGCAAGTGTGTGTGTGTGTGTGTGTGTGTGTGTGTGTGTTTAATAGAGACACAGATATAAATATTCACATGAGCTTTTTTCTTCCCAGGGGGAGTTGTTAAATCCCTGCCGATGTGATGGGTCAGTTCGGTACACGCATCAGCTGTGTCTGCTAAAGTGGATCAGTGAGAGAGGTTCCTGGACCTGCGAGCTCTGCTGTTACAGATACCATGTCATAGCCATTAAAATGAAACAACCTTGCCAGGTAAACATTTGTGACATTTTTTTTTTCCCTGAAATGATTTTGCTAAACATGTGTGTGCACTTGAGTTTAGTTATTACCAAGGATATTTACATATGCTACCTAAAAACATTTTACACAAATCAAAGATTTAGGATTTGTTGAGTTGTGCTTTGAGAAATCTGTGATATTTTTATCTGAGAAATTCTAGAAACATTTTATTCAAATGGTTTCCCTTATTAGTTTGTTGCTTTTTGATAAAATTATACTCATTTTGTTTCTAAAAGGGCAAAGTTGGTAAACCGTCTTGTAGTTCAATTGCATTAATTTTATTAATTAGAAATGCCACACAATTTATTTTACTAATAATATTTTGTTTGATTTAACATTGAAGCCCAGAATGGGATCCACTTACGGAAAATACATGCAAGTGAAGCAGGACTTTACTAGTCTGGAAACTTCAGTTGAATCTATTAGCTTTATCTGAAAACTTTTTTCACTGAAATAGGCTCTTTTTCATATGATGACATGCTTAGAAGCTTTGGCTACTTTCATCCTTTGCTACATGTGGATGCAGAAGTATTTCCAACAGTTTCAATAAAATCACTAAAATTGTGTATATCCTTAAACTTTTTATGTATAGTCATATAAAACACAATACCCATAACCTTACGAATGCCCTTGAAAATATAAGCTTTCTTTGGTTTTTTTCATGGTGGAGCTGATTCAGGCTCTTTGAAGAGACTGGTGGGATATAAAATTCAAAGCGTTAAGAATGACATATTAAATTAAAGCAGAATAGTGTATAATTGATAAGATCTGGTAGTGACATGGGGGTGAAGTTAAGCAGACATAAAAGAGTAGGTTCAAACCAGAGACAAAGGAGACGATGGAAGAAAGGGAAGGAAGGGGATTGAAAAGTTAGGAGGGTAAGAAAGTCATAAAATCTAGTGTTCCCTGTTTTTGTTTAAATTAACAAATGTAGTTTGCATTGAGTAATGCAAAAATAGGTGAAACCTGGTGATTTCAGAGGAGCCTGGAAGCTGAATTACTATCGCATTAATAGTTTAGATTTCATAGATTTTAATTTGTGCATCCTTCATATGGCTTGCAATTAATTTGCATCTCAGATAGTCATCATTTAAAGCATGATTAGCAGGCATGAAATGAAAATATGCATTTTTTTCAAGTTGACCGAAAGCTTATAAATAATTTGGAAAGAAGACTAACTAATGTGGATGAATGATGCTATCATGCTGGAGATAGGCACAAACCTGGCACATGTTCCCAGGACTTCTAATTGATTGAACTACTTGGGTATCAATTTATGGATCTATCACAGTTGTCTTGAAAGCAGACAGAACCACGTCCAGATAAATGATAAGAGTAGTATCACTGGATTTACAATAATTCTATGACTAGAAACATGGGGGGATGAAAAAAAGGAAGATTTGGGACTCCAGTGAAAAGCCGCATGAGAAGCACTACAGCCAGATATTCAAGAGCTCAAATGGAATACCAAGTATTTCAGACACTTATGGCAACTATATATTAACTCATGTGAGGTGATTAGTTTTGAAGTAAGCAGAAGTAGGTCCGTGATATAATTTTAAAATAGAGAAGAAACAAAGGGCTGGGGCAAAAAGTATTGTTTACTAATTCTATAGCAAAATGAATTGATTTCTACTATGTTTTGCTTCATTAATAAAACAAACCATTCAATGTCATTTTAACAAGAGCAGCTCCCTAAAATGTGTTTTATGATATGACCAAAAAGCTAAAGAAATCAAAAACAACAACAACAACAACAACCAAAACCCCAAAACTAACCCAGTGTGGCTAATACACTGAATTAATTTTATTATGACATAGGCAAATACGACCATGATCTGTAACGTGACCTGTTTGTGAGAGTGAAGTACAAAATAATAATTGGAAACAAAGTTGCTATTAATGTGATGATGATAGCTCAGATCATACCCAAGAAAATAACTTTCCAGGACTATGCTAAGTGCATAAGAAGCTCAGTACTCTTAATGAGTGGAAATCAGTTACGAGGTTCCTGGAGTATGGGTTCTTCTACCCAGGAGCAATTTATTCTCAGATAAAGTTTCATTAGTTATGTGACATTTCCGTTATGGATGACCTGCAAACTGAACGCTAACTCTCATTTTTGGTTTTTCTCCCTTGCTGTTGTGAGGCCGATCAGATTTAGCATTTATCACATTGATGCTTTTATGACCTGGCAGGAATCCATTTCTTCCTGGTGTAGGATCAAAAGGGAAGTATGTTTTGGCACTCCCGTTCACTTTCCCCATCCCTCTGCCCTAAGTATAGAGCCCTCCATAGCTGTGAGTGGGTGGTTCCTTGGATGGAGAACAGAAGAGAGAATAAATAATAATATTAATAGAGAACACTTGCTGAACACTTAAGCTGTGCCAGGCACTGTTCTAAGTGCTTTACATATGCTGATACCGATGGTTAATCTTCATAACAAACTACGAGGTGTAGGGAACAGTGTAATCACTATTTCACACAAATGGAAACTGAGGTAGGCACAGGAAAGTTGCGTAACTTCTACTAGGGATATATCCAGTCAAAGGCAAAGCCAGGATTCAAATGTAGTCGGTCTGGCTCCGAGGTCCATGCCCCATAGTAAAAACTGTTCTCAGTTGCATCATAGCCATTTCTGGGCCTATCATGGCTCGTCCTGTGCAGCACTGAGCCAGTCAGGAGCTGGTTTTAGCCAGGGTCTCCAAGATGATCTAGAGGGGCTTTGACTGTTTATTGTCATATAACAAACTGCTCCAAATACTTAGTAGTTTAAACAGCAATCGGTTTCCATCTCTGCAGAGCCTGGGTTAATTGAGGTCAGCTGGAAGGTTCTTCTCCGTATACGATGTCCGTCTGGAACTGTAGTTATCCAGAGGTTTGACTAGATGGGAGCATCCAAGATGGCTCACTCGCATGACTTGCTCTTGGTGCTGACTGTTGGCTGGATGCTCAACTGGGGCTGTGGTTGAGGTGCCTCAGTTCTCTTTCCACGTGACTCAGATTTTTCACAATATTTTGGTTGAGTTCCAAGTACATGCAGCTCTCTTAAGGCCCGATCTTGGAAGTGGCACAGTGTCATGTATGCTGCATTCTCTCGACTGAAGCAAATCACAGGGCCAGCCCACATTGAGGAGAAGGGAAAATAGATTTCACCTTTGGAATCGGTCCTTCTTTTAAAGAGAGTGGCTGTCTTTAATCCACAATAGGAGATAGCTTCTAAAAATAGCTCCATTGGCCTACCCTGGTCTCTGCATTGAGTACTCGTAAGGTAGGTCAACAGACGCCACCATAACTTCCCTCCCAGGGCTCAGAAATAAAGAAAGCTTTAAAAAAAAAAAAAAAACGTATGGGAGGTTGATTTCATCGGTGATGCTTGATGCGTAGCCTCAAGTGCCTTCAGGAGTGATTACTACCCTGAGGTACCTCCGGGTGCTCAGGGGGATGTGGGGACAGAGGAGGGAAAGGAGCAGCTAACCAGGAAGCAGGAGTGTGTGTGAGGGCAACGTGCTGCAAAGAGTCCAAAACTTTAGTTTTACTTGTTTTTCTCATTGAGATTAGAGTTATTTGAGAACGTGGGTCTAAAACACCCCATTCCATCGGATTTCAGTGATGTTCAGCAACATGACCCAGTAGAAAACCGATGTATCCTCTAAACATATTTAAACCTTAATTGCTGTGTCATTAGCAGCAGGAGTTAATTAAGACATTCCAAGTAATTAACATGCATTTACCCTCCTACCTACTTGCAGGATCTATTTTATTGATTAACATATTCAAGATGGTGCACTAATAATATTTTAAGAGTAAAAGCTAGGTCTGTTTTGAATCTCATAGTATGGTATGAAGTTAGTAGAATCTAAGAATACATAAAATCAAGTTTTTCTGGAGATGTTGGTGACGTTGACTAATTAAGCTATATCCAAGCTATATGTTGAATGCTTTCAGTCCTTTTTTTTTCAAGAAATATAGATGTTTGAAGAGATATCATTTATTTGGTGACATAGTGACATATTGTATGGGAAGCTTAAGACTTGTGCTAGAAGACTGAGCGCACTGCCTCAGCATAGGAGAGTACACTCTAGTTGGAAGGTGCTTGCTGTATTACCTTGCACAGCTCACTTAACTCTTTGTGCCTCGGTGTTTAAAAGTGTTCTCGAAACCCAACATTGGGCTGGAACTCATGACTCTGAGATCAAGAGTCGCAGGCTCTACCTGCTGAACCATCCAGGCGTCCCTCAGTTAACTCATCTTCAGAAGACCTTAATGGCACCTATTTCATCCATTGTTTTGAGGACTAGACGCCTAATAAATGCAAAGTGGTTGGGGTAAGGCCCAGCACATAGCAGGTGCCATTTTAACGTTGGCTCTGATGCTTATTACTTGTTCGTTCAGCTCACAGGTGGCCACGCACAGAGCAGTGCTGTTCAGCTTCTGAAGCATCATTTGTTTACACTTTGGAAATCCCCCTGCTGAGTGGGATGTGTGTGTGAGTAGGAGGAGATTGGAGAAGCCCCAGAGATCCCTGGGGGGTGATCCCAAAGAGGCTCAGACAGTTGGCAGAGCATCAGTCAGAGTGAAGAGCGGCGTCCATCAGCGTTCCTTCCTCCTCCCTTACTTAGAGCACCCAAGGAAAGGAGGGGGAAGGAACTTGCCTTGGGTGGCATTGAGAGCTGCGTGCGGGCCGTATACCTTTGCGAATATTAGGCCCCTGGACGTTTTTACTGGCCTGTAACATTTTTATCAGCCTTCCCCTTATGGCTTTTCCTTTCAACACTTACAGTGCGTTGTCGGCAACAGGTGTTCTCATAGCGGTAAGAGTGACTGCAAGGTCTCCTAGGAGGAAGAACGACCTGAGAGTGTTTTTCCTTTTTATCCATATTCTTAAAACCCTGGGGCTCACCGTGACAGTTCCAGATTAGAGAGGAAGTTGGCACCAGGCGGGTTCCTCTTGGCTAATGTTCTGGACCTCATTCGTAAAGTGTTTATAGAACCTTAGCTGCTCTAGGAACCCCGTAGTCACTGTTTTCTCTGAGTGAGGCTGTGTCGTGAACGGGGCGGCCTGCCCCCAGAAGCCATGTGTTCTCACGATATAGCCGATACACCAGAAGGCAGCAAGTTGTCATAGAAAATCGACTGTGATTTTGAAAACGTAATAAGAAAACATCAGAGCATGAACTCTATCTGTAATGCATGCTGTCATTTGAGATACTTCAAGGCATTTGCCTTTTATGGCTTAAAAATGTCCGCACACATACAATCTGGCTGGTGTGGTGAGCCGCCCCTCTCCCCTCTCCTCCTTTTCCCTAACTGTTGCTCTTACTGACATTCTCTGTAGGCTTGCTGGGGAGAAGCTTTTCATTACCATGCCTGAACAACTGAGAAACAGCATTAAAATGGAATATTTAAATGCATATGTTGGCATATTTTATAGGTAATTTAAAATGTCAAAATAAACAAAGAACACATCATGAGGCAATTTGCTCGCCTTTGAAATTATTTTTGTTTCATTTGCTTACTAATTCTCAAAACACATGAATCTTCATTTTACTCACTAGAACAGATTAATGGTTCTCTGCTGAATAAAATATGTAAATTACACCTTGTGTACTACTTCTAAGCCATCTTATTTACTGTATAGGCCACATGTACAGGGATTTTACAATTTGTCTCAGGCCAGACTATTCTGAGATGATAGTAAAAGGAGATGGAGTCCATTTAGGCATCATGTGAGGGTGTCGGCCTCTACCTTTTATCGAAAGAGGATTGGGGATGGTGTTGCCCAGATGGGTGATGCTCTCCAGAACTGTCTTCCACATGCATCTGCTTTTCTACAACCTTACCTTTTCTTAAGTGTATTTCCATTTTGATACCTTTCTCTTCTTTACTCCACCCAGTTACCTGTAGAAGAAAGAAACTCGACCCCCACTGGGATAGGACTGGGCAGACTTTTTGGTCAAAGCAAGTTACGGTGGCAAGAAAATTTGGTAGTGGTTGTGTAGAGGAACCTTGCTGTGGCTACAGAATGTCTTCGCTTGATGACATTTATCTTGTTATATAGACTAGAGGTCAGCGAATCTGTTTTTTGTTTTGTTTTATTTTTTAGCAAATCTGTTCTATCAAGGGCCAGAGAGTAAATATTTTAGGCTTCGAGGGCCTAAAATACTATAGTTACTGGCCTCGCATGAAAGCAATCATACACCTTGTATGAAGGAATGAGTGTGTCTCTGTTCCAGTTGGTCTTCACTTAGTAGACCCTGAAGTTTGCATTTTGTATAACCTAACGTGTCAGGAAATTATATCCTCCCTCTGTCTCCTCCCATTTAACCCCAACCGTTTAAAATCTAAAACTCGTGGGCAACATAAAATGAGGTGGTGAGCTGGATTGGGCCAACGTGGATTTGGCAATAGCTTGCCAACCCCTGATTTAAACAAATTGAGGGGCAGCCTGGGTGGCTCAGCTGTTTAGTGCTGCCTACAGCCCAGGGCCTGATCCTGGAGTCCCGGGATTGAGTCCCACGTCGGGCTCCCTGCATGGAGCCTGCTTCTCCCTCTGCCTGTGTCTCTGCCTCTCTCTCTCTCCCTCCCTCTCTCTCTCTCTCAAGAATAATAAATAAAATCTTTTTTAAAAATTAACAAATTGAGTATTGATATGGACTTAGGTGCCTTCTTATCTCTTAGAAAATGAAATGGGTGAAGTTTTCCAAGATTTTATGTGTTTCTTTGTAATTTCGAGTGAAATCATCATAAACCTATCTCATTTAGAAAATGGTGATACGATAGCTCCGTAACAAAATGCTATGACCTTCTTCCAAACTGTTTCTTGGTTGTACCAGACTCAAATCCTCCATTCCCAGGAGCAGCTTTAGTTAAGTTAGAAGCAGAAGACAGAGACATCCCAGAATTAGCCCCTTGCATCCCTGGAAAGAGCCACCTTCTTATCTCCTTAAGTTGTAGAATGCATTTTAGAGTATTCGTGATCCATTCCTAAAGCAAGTCCTCCCAGGCTGTCTGCAACTCAACAGGTATGCTCAGAATACCCCCTTTTGAATGTCTTAAGATGATATTTAGTTTGATTGGGGTTTCCAAGCTTACCTTCTGGGAGGGCAAGCTTATCAGTGAGTGGGAAGAGTTTTAGAACAAATTCCGTAACACAGTTCGACACAGCTTGGGAAAACTGCTCTTTCTTGGTCACTCTGTGGTCATTCAGTGAATACTTGTGGAATGAATGCATGAATGAATGAATGAGTAAGTGAGCATCTTGTAAGACAAGCAGAACCATGGGGGTCATGTTCATATTTGTGCAGTGAGAATATGTCTTAAGGAAAATGAGTTGTGTTCATTGCTCACACATCAACCATCTACTGGCTGTTAGTTCCCAACTTGTTCTTAAATTGCTCTTCTAATAATTCTGTTTTCAGTGTGCTTGGGCAAGTATGTTCAGTTCTTCAGACCACTGGAGAAAGTCTTAAGAGTAATAGAAGGATCTATTTTTAAAAACCTAAAATTAAAAAAAAAAAAAGTTCCAGAGAGACATGTCTGCTCTTTTCACAAAATCAAATGTCATGAAAAAAGACTCTGTGAATGTGAAATTACCCATGTGTGACACACTTGCTTTCTTGAGGTTGTCACTGGTTGAAGGATTTCATCTAGGGTTTGTTCAGAGAATTTAAAAAATTTGTTGGAAATTTTGCTGTATGATCATAGGTATAGGATGTCTGTAAGAATGTCTATTGGGTATAGCTTTTTTGGTGTGGAATCTGTCACCAGATTGAAAACAAGGTGTCTTTTTTTCTTTTTTTTTTTTTGACAGATTGTACAGTTGTAACATAACTTCAAAAGTGCTTTTCCACTGGTGATGACAATACTCCAGCACAGGGAGATGTAGCAAGAGAACAGACTATTTCTTCCTTGCTCATTTCCTGCTTGGCATGTGGCTTTGCTGTGATGTGACTGATAAAGTCAACTTCCTTCTATTTTTGGGCCTTGTAAGAGGAGAATGTGGTGTAACTGAGGGCAAAGCGAGTGTGCCTCTGACCCTTGAGGGCAGTAGGGAGTGGGCCCACAGGAGATGGTCACCTACAATTACAAGTAAATGGATGCTGGACTCAGAGGTGTTTCCAGGAAAAACTGCACTGTGGCTTGTGCTTTCTGTATCCTTGAATATTTGACAGGATCTTCCCTGTGAGCATAATTTCTAATTCAACAGCTGTTCTACATGATTTAGCTGAACAAAGTCCCATGTAAGTACGGGCAGACGACCTCAGCAGGAAGCAGTCACGTGGGAAGACAGGACAGAAACCTGGAAGCATTTCTCTGTAGGCAACGTCAATAAGAAAATTTACTGAGGAGACATTTCCTATTCCATCCTTCCTTTTAGGGATACTTTGCTCCAGAAACTCCTGTCTAAAGACCTGCTCTCTCTCTCTAGTTTTTATCTCTTCAAGACCGTTCACCTTGATAACACTTGGGCAGTGTATCCTTATCCTTCTCTTAGTAATCCTTCTCTTAATGTGCCTTTTGGTTTTGTTTCTCATTTTGGTATGCTAATTATGTGCAAGTGGCCAAAGCTTAATTCGGGCGCAGGGGGGCCTCCCCTATGCGTCTAGCTCTTATTACAGGAACCCTCAGGCACTCCTTTGTTATATATGGACTTGCACTTGTGCCATGACACTCATTTGGGTCATGACTCTGAGTTACATTATAGTTCAAATAAACAAGGAACTATTTCAAGATATTTATACAGGCTCGCCTTGGTTTGTTCAGCCTGTTAAAAAAAGATTTTTAGGAATGATAACATTTCTCGCCAGTATCAGGGAATCTTACTTATATTCTTGTGAGAGAATATTCCAGAAACCATAGAAAATACTTTTGCTCTTTCCTCTCCCCCCGCTACCTCCCCAGTATCAACTTTTTCTATGTTACATTTGCAATTTTTTTTACGTAAATATGTATGTAAGAGGAATCTCTATTTAGTTTAAAGAGAAAATAAAAGTTTATAGTGGAATAGAACACAGCATGAGATTTACTAGGAATATATTCAGTATTCAGTAAATATTTATTTTATACTCATTCCATCTTTTTCTTCCTTTTCTTGACAACATCTTCCCCTTATTTATTTATTTATTTTTTTTAGTGGGAACAAGTAGATGGGGGTTTTCCAGTCCTTTTAGAGAGGAAAAATTATTGATCCTTATTCACATTGTTTCTTCTAGGACCAAGCATGCGCAAACTCATATCTGGAAATTGAAAGAAAATCTTGAACGTAAAATCACCTTTTTCATCCCTTCTGACACTGTGTTCCTTTACCTCTCGCAGTGGAGTCTCAGTCCTACTCCTATAGTTTCTATTGAATTCATTTTCAGATCTAGACAAGACTTCTCAGCAATTTGAGAAGTAGTATAGAGAGGTGAAAAAATGCTAAGCCAACAAGATTATCAGTAATCGTGCCAGAATTTGTTGGGTAGCTTTGGAAGAAGACATATGATTCTTAGACTATGGAGGCAAAGACTCTTGGGTATTGAAAACTGTTTGAGTAATTTGGTGAAACATGTAACAATGGGTGACTCATCTCCCTACCTCCTGCCTGCCTCTTCTCTCTGGTCTGCACCCTACTGTTGTTACAGAAAAGGAAATTTGAGTTGGAAATATGCTACTTTCATTCTGGACATGATTAAGCTCTACGACAGCAAACTTTAGAGGGAAAACAACCATTCCTTGAGTTGCTTGTAGGGAAAATTTCACTGCTAAGTGGTGATGGATACATGGAGATTATTAATACAATAGGGCACAGCGATGGATTAATATGTGTTTATTTTTGGCCTAAAAGATGATTTTCAGAGGTTAGCCTAAAAACACTTCATCTTTGTTATTTTCTACTGAAAATTACGCAATCAATACTTTTCTGTTGATCATTTTTTCACTCATTCAACAAATTGACCACTGTTATGTAGCAGGCACTGTTCTAGGCCCTAGAGCTACACAGTTAGGTAAACCTCTGCTTCTTATTTTAAACCCTTGATGGTGAGGGACAGACTGTAAACAAGTAAGCATATAGAATTTGAAAACTAGGTAATTATAGATCATGTTAATACTTCTCCTGGAAATAAACTTCTCCTGTGGTTAAAACAGGACATGCTAGAATGAGCCATGTGGTACTGGATTAGAGTTGGAGACATTAGTATAAATTCATGTTTTGCTTAAGATAGGTACAAATATTAATAGATATGTGCTTAGGCATGGGTTAGTACGCACACATCCATTTCCCAGCTCTGTCTGGTGAAAGGGCCTAACGGTAGTGACACTCCAGTAATAGTCAACTCACCTGGCACCAGACCTTGATTTCTAATACCATTTTCCAATAAAGGGAACCAGTCACATACAAAATGCTGTTCTTACCCAAGATGAGGCTGGAGTATCTTGTACCAGAAAGTAAAGAAGTGCTCAGAACAAAAGGGTGGAGGCATAACGAGGCAACTTAAAAGCCAACCTGAAATGGCTAAATCTGGAACACTTTGAAGCAATGACATAAATAATGTAGTATTGGATTATAACTCAAACTGTAACATTAACATGCACGAGTGCATAGATGTAAAACATGATTGAATGAGTGAGGGAGAAGAGACAAATCTCCTTAACTGAAGAATTCCAAATATATATATATATATATATATTTTTTTTTTTTCATATCATACAACAGAGTTGTGCTCCAGGAGTTCCACTCTCCTGAGTGTGGGATGTACTTAGTGACTTGTTTCCCAAGAATAGGTGACAATGTGGAAGGAGGCAGGGGAGTGGCCTTCCAGTAGAAAAGCCTGGCAAATACTACAAATTAGCCAGGTAATCAAGTTTAACATTTTCCATGGTAAGTCATATTCATAACATAACATCTTGTTACGATGAGATGAGACTACTTAACCTCTATGGTCTTCTTCTCAAATACCTGACCAAGGCTCTTCTACACTGTGAAGGAAAAGCAAGGAAAGTCTGAGAAACTGTCACAGACCAGAGGGAGCTAAAGAAATATCATGACTAAATGTAATGTTGTGGTATCCTGGATGGGCAGCTAGAACAGAAAAAAAAGGACACCGGAGAAGAACTAGTGCAATCCTAGGAAAGTGGGGAGCTTGTCAGTTAATAGTAACGCACCAGTGTTAGCGTCTTCGTTGTGACAAATGTATCATAGTAATGTAAGATGCTGACACTGAGGGAAACTGTGTGCAGGGTACGTGAGAACTCTCTATGCTATCTTAGTAACTTTAACGTAGCCTAAAAATACTCCAAAATCCATTTTATTAGAAAAAAGATTATGGGGATGTCTAAGTCTATCCAGGTGTAGTAGAAGGGGTCAAGAAAGTCTTTCTGAGGAGGTGACATCTGAGCTTAGACCTAAAGGTTGATGATAATCCCACCTTTGAAAAACTTTTTGAAGAGCGTGCTGAAGGGGAAAGCGGCTAAAGCAAAGATTCAAGAGAGTAGGAAAGAGCTCGGTGTGTTCTCTGAGGGAATGAAAAGAGGACCATGACTGAGGAGGAGCAAGTGATGCCATTGGGGAAGTAGAGGTGCACCTCACCATGCAGGCTCTCATGAGAAATTCATATTTCATTCTAAGAGCAAGGGGAAGACATTGGAAAGTCTCAGGCAGAGGAATAATCTAGCAGTAATAATAGATGTCTTTGATTGCTTTGTGGAGATTGGATTGGAGAGAGGATGGGCTGAGGCAGGAATGCTGCTAGAAGGCTTCCTTGGCGAGTAGATGGGAAGGACCTGACAGTAGGTCATGATGGCGGCAGAGATGAGGGAAAGTGGATCCCTTTGAAAGATGTTTGAAAGTTGAAGCAATAGGTGCTTTAATTTCTTTTTTTGTAATTTATTTGATAACAGAATATCTGATTCGACTTGGCCTTAACCTGCCACCAGTTAAGGCCAATATTCACATGTTTTGCCATAGACATATTATGGTTACTTAATACGATGTTGGCTAGACCTTGCTGAGGATGTGGGATGTTCCATTTATGTTGAAAATGTACCATATCACATTTTAAGAATCTGGACAGTTCTAAATTCCAAAACATACATGGCCCAAAGTACTTCGGGGAGGGGATTTTGGCCCAATACATGATCCGTCCAGGAGAATGTTCCGTGTACTTCTGAAAAGAAAGCCCAGTCTGCTGTGGTTGAGTGGTGTGCTTTATAAACGTGTGCTTGGTGTAGTTGATTGATAGTATTGTTCAAGGCTCCTATCTTCGGTTGATCTTCTGTCTGGTTGAAAGTGGGTTATTGAAATCTCCAACTATTATTATCCCTCCTGTCAATTTCTGCTTTTTGTGTTTTAGGGCTCTGTTATTAGAAGCAAATATGTTTAGGAGTTTTATATCTTCTTGAGGGATTGACTGTTTTATGATGACAAAATGTCCTTTGTCTCTAGTAACAGTTTCTATCTTAAAGTTGTTTTGTCTGATATTGTGGTAACAACCACTAGAGTGGTATAGCCGCTCCCGCTCTCTTTGGTTACTGCTTGGATATATACCCTCTTTCATCCTTTTACTTTCACCCTATTTGGTCTTTGAACCTAAAGTGTATCCTTGCAGACAGCACATATATAGCTGGATTGCTGGCAGCTAAGGGAACCTGGACCTGCTTATGATTATTCCTGGAACCGAGCCTTATGAAAATCAATAAATATTGTTGAGCTAGCTTCCTTGTGAAGTTATCAATTTAGGGAGAGTCTGTGATTCCTCAATCATGGTGATTATGTGCTGAATGAGATTATGTGTTTCAAATCCCTAATCAAATAATCCGTTAACCCGTGTATTTGTACAGTTGTCCTCTCCCATAATCATGAAGGAACTGTGTGATTTTTCATTATCTTCCTTTTCCCCAATCACCTGAGACTTGATGTGGGTAATT
This sequence comes from Vulpes vulpes, assembly GCF_048418805.1. NCBI lineage: Eukaryota > Metazoa > Chordata > Mammalia > Carnivora > Canidae > Vulpes > Vulpes vulpes. The sequence continues at coordinate 145,750,119 of NC_132783.1, forward strand.
GAGGAGTGGTGGGTCTCTGTGTTTTCCAATAAGTAGGAGATGGTTATTGCCATTCATAAATATTCAGCTGCTTCTTCCAGCTCTCCAGAGAGCCTCCTGAGTATGAGTATGTTGACAAATTAGCTTTTGTAACTTAAGCCCATACTTTAAAAAATTTGTTACACATCTTCCGGAGGGGTTCAGATTATATGAGGGTCAGTGTGATATAAAGAGAAAAAAGCATGGATTTCAGCAATATGCAGACCAGGGCCCAAATTTTAGCCCAACCACTCACACAGCTGTGTGGCCGGCAGTGATGCCATATGTATTAATTTTATCAGGTTGTTGGGAATCAAGAAACATTTTCAGAATTCTTGGCATGTGATGGTGCCTTACTAATCCCCGACTTCTAACCTTGTTAGAACAAGAGCTGGAACACAGAGAATTCTGCCATATTTTGTATTTGTTGTTTATTCATTCTCTAAATAATACAACAAATATTTACTAACTGACAGGGAGTCTTCCAGTAGCTGGGGATGAACAAAACAGGAAACAAAAGAGAGAAAATCCCTGCCTTCAGAAAGCATACAATCCAGAAAGGGATAAATACATAAATTCCAACTAAAATAATCAGCAAATTAATTGGTGGTGAGTCCTAAGGAAAAAAATGTTGGGCAAAGAAGGAGAGATATTAAATCCTCAGAAAGGGTGGTTAAATTTTTAGGTAGGTGGGTCAAAGAATGCTTACCAATCCATGATCTTTGACTTTGATTCTCAGAATTTTTAAATTTATGTCTTTCTAGAAATAGGATATGCTAGTGAATATTCACTGTGACTAGTTCTCCTGCTGAAACACATTTAATTCTCGGTTTTAGCTTTCTATGAACTGGAAAGGTTGTTATTTATAGCCTATAGTTTTATGATTTGCATCAATATATTAAAAGCCTTGATAGTGGCCAGTTTCCTTAATCCATTGTAATATCCAGGTTATTATGGTAAAGATTCAATACATTGGTTTTAGAAGCAAGGAAAAAGTAGAATCAGATAGATATTAAGAGAAGAAGAATAGTGAAGCTGTATTTTAGAGTCACAGATGCTCAATTTGTTCTTCCTGAGTTATTCACTGTTCAATCTACAGAATTATCAAGGGGTTAAGATTTTACAATAAAACCCAAGACTTATGAGAAATCCAAATTATTTTGGATTACAATTATTTTTCAAAAGTAATCTCTATGTCCAGCATGAGGCTCGAACTCACAGCCCTGACATCTAGAGTCATATGTTTCACCGAATGAAACAGACAGGCACCCCTGCATTATAATTATTTCTAATAATGACTTTTATAAGTATAGTGATAATAAAACAAGTAAAAAGTGAATATCGGGCTGATTTTCTCCTGGTTTTGAAAAACATACAGTTTCTGAGGTGGATTGTTTTGAAGAGAAGCTCCATCATCTCATTAAATGTCATCTAGAAAACTTAGCTATTTGGAGAATGAATGTTTGAGGCTGTGACTTTCAAGGTAACATGATTGGGAGATACTAGACGTGACTTGCCCACTACGAAGGTCATACATTGACTTGAAGACGGGAAATGACTTTTTATGTTGCTTCTGGAGCTACGGAAAGTGACATCTAGGCTTGGAATAAATGGTTTCCATTAATCAGTGCAGTGGGATGCTGGGCAGCCCATCTTTTTAAATCTCTGCCATCGACAGAGAATATGAATATAAAGAAGTTTTGAAGGGTGAACACTCCTTCCTTCTCTTCGGAAAACTTTTAATAATATGAAGACATTTTCTTTGAGCTTGTGGTACTTAGTCAACCAAAATGGAATAATCAGTTCCCCACATTTGATGGGAAGTGTCATCCAGAACTTACAACCCTTGGCTTTCAGAGGCCATAAGCAAAGTGGGTTATGAAGAATCCTTTATTCAGGAGAAAAGTGATGGTCATTTCATGGGGAGTTAAGATTTATAGTTAAATGTCAGAAGAGCTTCACTATGCAACTCCGCCCTCTAGTGTTTCCTGTTATCTCCAGTTGTGTTCTTGAAATGTGTCTCATGGTGCACAGAATTCCATCACATTTGAGGTGTTTCCCTACGTTTCCCATCTTGTTTGAAAATAAATTTGGCCCAGGTGCCATTTACTTAAAAGTCTTTGACATCTGTTTTGGTTCACCTGATTTGTCTCAAAAATTGTGCCCATTTTTCTATTTGATTCTATTTGATTAAATCAAACATTTCTGTTTTCTTTCTTTTTTCTTTCTTTCTTTCTTTCTTTCTTTCTTTCTTTCTTTCTTTCTTTGTATTTTGCAATTTGGAGAAGTTAAATTTTACTCTGTTCAAAGATTTTGCACAACCACTTTTTAAATAGTTTAAGACTATGAAGTATGTGAACTCAAGCAGAATGTTAAATCCATTAAAAGTGATTTTAGTGGGGGCACCTGGGTGGCTCAGTCAGTTAAGCGTCAGCCTTCGGCTCAGGTCATGATCCCAGAGATCTGGGATCAAGCCCCACTGGGTTCCACTTCGACTCAGTGGATGACTCTGCTTCTCCCTCTGCCTCTGCTCTCCACCCCCGCAAATAAATCAATAAAATCTTAAGAAAACAACCACAAAGTGATTTAGGGGAGTGCATACACATTTTGATTGCTCATTGAGTATCTGTGCACAAGTTTATTTATTTTTAATTTATTTTTTATTGGTGTTCAATTTGCCAACATATAGAATAACACCCAGTGCTCATCCCGTCAAGTGCCCCCCTCAGTGCCCATCATCCATTCACCCCCACACCCCGCCCTCCTCCCCTTCCACCACCCCTAGTTCGTTTCCCAGAATTAGGAGTCTCTCATGCTCTGTCTCCCTTTCTGATATTTCCCAGTCATTTTTTCTCCTTTTCCCTTTATTCCCTTTCACTTTTTTTTATATTCCCCAAATGAATGAGACAATATAATGTTTGTCCTTCTCCAACTGACTTATTTCACTCAGCATCATACCTTCCAGTTCCATCCACGTTGAAGCAAATGGTGGGTATTTGTTGTTTCTAATGGCTGAGAAATATTCCATTGTACACATAGACCACATCTTCTTTATCCATCATCTTTTGATGGACACCGAGGCTCCTTCCACAGTTTGGCTATTGTGGCCATTGCTGCTAGAAACATCGGGGTGCAGGTGTCCCAGCGTTTCATTGCATCTGTATCTTTGGGGTAAATCCCCAGCAGTGTGCACAAGCTTAAATAGAAGATAATTATACCACCTATTTGGTCTCTGCCAAAATATTTGCAATATTCATGATTAAGTATATTAGATATTTTTGTCAGCAAGACAAAAAATCCTTTATTTGGAATCATAAACATTGGGGCAGTTTTGTTTTTGAAAAACAGTGATAATATTTTGGCTTTTTTTTTTGGTTTGGTTTTAGTTTTTTTTTTTTTTTTTAAGAGGGCCTTTTATTTTGCTCAGGGCAACATTTTAAAACAGAATTAGATGAGAAACAATTTTCTTGATGTAAAACTTATGAACTATATTTGAAAATGAGGTTTTTAATTACTGCTGATTGTTTTACTAATGGCAAGTCATCTTGCTTGAGGGAGAAGATTTTTCCAAGCAGCTTGAGTTCTTAGTTAACAACCAGAGGAACTGTAATTAAGCCGTAACTAGGCACTGGCCATCTCCTGAGGTTCATCACTGGCGGGAAGGGATATGGAGAACGAGTCTCTCTGGCTGGTTGTGAATCCCCAGGAAGGTCTCCGTTACCTTGGAAATAACAAAGAAACAGAAGAAGGAAAAAGGAGAGATAAGTAGAAATTTCTCTTTCTAATTGGGAAATATATTTTAGTTTAGAGGTACAAGCATTTCAAGAACACTAATAGTGAGCATTAGACAAATGCTGTTGGTCTGGAGTCATGTGTATGTCCCTCCCAGATCAAGGAGGCCACGACCACTCTTCTTTTGATGCATAGAAAATAGGACGTATTAGTTACTGAAAGTAAAGGACGCATAGAGACTCCAAGACCTTGGTTTGTAGGCTGTCCCTGCCTCCCTAAGTAACTCTTTTATTAAATAGTACAGGAGAGTGTACAAGGCAAAAGGTACAAGGAATGTTACGTTTGGTCAGGGAAAACCACTTCCACTGTCGTTTCCAAGAGTCTTCGGTGGGACTGAGGACTGTAGGAATATGAAGCTGCCGTTGGATGATGATACGGCCATAACCTTCATTAAATGTATTTTAAATAGGGTTAAAGTGTGGGCGAATAGAAGCGAACAAATAAATACATAAAATAAAAACAGTATCTTTGACATAGAACTGCACATATAGTACTTTGGCCTTATAAAAAATTGAAATACGTTTGTAGGCCAAAATAAATTCCAGAGAATACTTAAAAGAAAGGCTAAATATGATAATAATCGTATACATTAGTGTCGTTAATTTGCAGCTGAACGTCTCGGTAGCTAGTGTATATTTTAGTTTGGGTGGCTTGAAAAATATCAGATTTTGATACATGGTCAATAGCAGGTTTTTAGCAGTTAAACCTTGAGCAGATGCTGAGCATTTAAAATTTTTATGGCACTAGTACAGCAAAAGGTTGCTACAAAATTGGGCCAGTTTTCAACAAGATAGAATAAGGTTTCATTGAGCGTAAGGAGAGAAACGCTTACACGGAGACTGTCTCTGCGCCGCGTGTTCTGTATGAAACCGTCTCCGGAAGATCACTAGGCCCACGAAGGACTGAGAACACTGGCCGTGGTTTAAGGCATTTTCGTTTGTCACTTGGAGACAAGGCGCCAACTAGACACGGGTACAGTTGTGTGATGCGAAAAGAAACGCAGCGCTCCTCGCCAAGCAGGGGTCTGGGCTTTCCTAGCACTTCGGACAGGGGAGGGCTCACTCCTCGCGCTGTCAGTGGTAGCGGAGCCTCTTCCAGAAGTCTGGTCTGAACCTAGCGGGGCCAGCGAAGGGCCCACCCCGTGATGAGAGCACACGGTTGTTGTCTTTGTGACTTTCGTGGAGCAAGTCCGTTCAGCCCTCCGCGCAGCGACCTGTGGCTCTAGTGGCGTCCAGTCTAGCGACGTCCAGATACGGCTTCGAGCGGACTTGACTGCACAGTAAACAGCCGTGGGAAGTGACGTCGTGGATGAGACACACGTTTACTTTGAGCGAATCGCAGCGTGTCATTTCCAGGATGGGAGGGAGATCCTGGCCACGCTTCAGGACGGCTGGGGGCCTGGCGGAGCAGGAGGCCAGAGAAGTCAGGGCACTCGGCCGGACGCACCTGCTGGCCGTGCCCGCGGCTGAGCCGCCGATGACCCGGGAGGGGGCACGGTGACTATCAGGTGTGTCACACGAGGTGTGTCACAGCGGCTGCTTCGGCGCATCCTCACTGAGAGATAGGAGCTGCCACTTGGTGCGCACTCGGGCGCCAGGCCCCGTGCAAGGTGCTCAAGAGGCATTGGCCCGTTTCCTCCTCAAACTGCCCCAAGAATGTGCGGTCTAGAAAAATGAGGTGCTTCAGCTTAAGTTGTGCCAAGATCTACAGGATTACATTTGAATCAGTTTGGGAAAAAGGGAGGGAGGGACGCCTCCCCGTCAGTGAGGAAGCCCGAACCCTACTGGTCCATGAGTTGCCCCACATCACTATGGGATTCAGGGTAAGTCTAAGGATTTACTAGACTGTTTTGAATCACACAAATAATTCAGGAAAATGTAATATTGTTAAAATGTATGTTAGATTTTAAATGATTCAGATAGGAAAGAAAGCAGTGGAATGAAAAGTGGGTAATCCCTCCTTTTATCTACCTCCCCGGGCCCACTCCCCGTTCATTAGCACAATCCGGGTGATCCCTGTTAAGACTGTCCATCACCTTCTAAGACTTTCTGAAGAATGCATGCACATGTATACACGGATTCTGTGTATCTATAGTATTTCTCTTTCCCTAGTGCCTGCCTTGTTCTGTGGTTTCTTTCACTTGACATGTGACCCCCTATTATTTTTTTTAACCGATGCGTATATTCTTCACAATGAATCCAACAATTTATGTAACAGTTTTCCTGTGGAGGGACATTTAGGTAGTTGATAAATTTTCACTGGGGTAAACACACTGCAGTGAACCCTGTACACACATTGGGTGTATTACTGTAGAGTGGGGTCAGCTGCGGACGTGTTGGGTTACGGAGTGTGCACCATTACAGTTTTGAAAAATACTTCCAGGGATCCCTGGGTGGCGCAGCGGTTTGGCGCCTGCCTTTGGCCCAGGGCGCGATCCTGGAGACCCGGGATCGAATCCCACGTCGGGCTCCCGGTGCATGGAGCCTGCTTCTCCCTCTGCCTGTGTCTCTGCCTCTCTCTCTATCTCTCTGTGACTATCATAAAAAAAAAAAAAAAAAAATTTTGAAAAATACTTCCAAATTGCCCACTGTCAGCACCCTGTGAGTATGACCTTCCATCAGCACTGTAGGACAGGGGCCATTTCCCTATTCTGACCAACATGGGAAATTACCAAGTATTAATTATTAAGAAATTAACGATTAATGTTGCATAAAAGTGAAACCTTGTTACTTTGATTTGCATTTCCCTGATTACTAGTAAGGTTGGGCTTCGCTTTCTATGCTTACTGACCATTGGTATTTCTCTGTACTTGGGAATTATATGTTCATATCCTTTGTTTTCATTGCAGTCAAGCTTATATTAATTAAATAATTAAATAAATTAAATTATTAAATTAAATAAAAATAAATAATTAAATAAATTAAAAATTTATATTTACATCATTAAAAGAGTTTCCCCCCCTTTTTTTTTTGGTCCCCTTGATCTGTCCATTTCTGTTACGTAGCTTACAATCCAATGGGGAAATAGAAATTAACAGATCGTCATGCCATTGATTTTTAAACTGTATATCAGGATTGTCCTTGTGTTTCTGATTTCTAGCTTAATTGCCTTGTGACTAGAAAATATAGAGAAGTTATGAATTCATTCTTTCAGCATTTGCTGAGACTTGAATTTCGGCCAAGTGTGTGGTTAATTTTTACATTTGTGTCATTTGTGCTGAAAAGAATATCTTTTCTCCGGTTGTTGGATGTAGTTTCTCAGGTTTGATTGGACGGTCCGTTAGGGCTTGCACCAGCCCCTACAGAATTCTTTGAGCTCCCATGTAAGGTGAAACTAAGAGATTTGCTGGACATGGAGCTACAGAAAGCTCCTTGCGTTACTTCCTAACCATGTCAGATAAGGTTTGCTTTAGATGCCGGTGGTGGATACCCAGACTATCTGGAACTCAGAAGAGAAAGGAGTTTCTTTCCTTCATAGAAGTGTCAGAGATGATGCTCCTGAGCTGTGAAGGGGTTCCATGGTCAGAGTTCAGGCTCTTCCCTCTCTTATTGTCCTGAAATATGTGACCTCCATTCCCAGGTTCATCTCATGGCCCAAAATGGCTGCTTCACCTTCAGACATCACATCCATATGCCAGCCAGGAAGAAGGCAAAAGAAAGGAAAGCACATCCCTCTAGAAATGTCTAAAAATGTCTATCTGGAGGCCATTTAGCATCAGGGCAAGCTAAGGACTATGTAGTTTTCATTCTTGCCAGCCTGTGACCAACTGAATTTTGGGAGTTTTTTTTAACAAGAAAGGAATGAGTAGGTACCGAGCATCAACTAGCAGTCGCTGCCACCACCAATTCTGTCAATTGTACATCCATCAATTAATACTCAATTTATTGAATCAAGTGTCTTGAAGTATAAAGAAAACCACACTTAATTTCATGTATGGGGGGATCCCTGGGTGGCTCAGCGGTTTCGCGCCTGCCTCTGGCCCAAGGTGTGATCCTGGAGACCCGGGATCGAGTCCCACGTCGGGCTCCCTGCATGGAGCCTGCTTCTCCCTCTGCCTGTGTCTCTGCCTCTCTCTCTCTCTCTCATTTCTATCATGAATAAATAAATAAAATCTTAAAAAAAATAATTTCGTGTAGGATCTTTGCTAAAACACTTAGACTTTCACCTTTTCTGCACCCTCCTACACAACTCTGAGCATGCTTCTCAGGAGCCTCTCTGGCAGCTCGCGGTCGCCAGCAGAGTGACGTTCATGCTCCCAGCAAGCCGCAACCAAGCTGCCAAACGTGAGCCTACTTCCTTGCTTCTGATCACTTCCGTGCTCCTGCCAAGGAGTTATCCTTGTTTTTCCAGCACAAACCAGGAGTCCCGTCTTAGTTCCTGAGCTGAAGACACTCCCTTCTCATCTAGAAATGCCCCTTCTCTGTTTTCTACATGGAGAAGCTCCTCTTGGTCTCCAAGTCTAATCTAAAGGACACTTGTCTACCAAGTCATCTTTGAACACTCCAGCATGTGTGTCATCTTCTCCACCTTGCGACGGCCGCAGCGCTTTATCTATTCTGTGCTTCTGTGATTGTGCACGCATTTTTACCTTGGCACTCGGGGCAGGGCTGGCTCCTCAGTATTCCATTCTCCATAGCGCCCAGCCGTGTGTATAGTAACACTGAACAATACATCTAGAAAGGAAATTAAGTGAATGATTGACTGCTTGTAAAATGTGTGCATTTAGTGTCATAATATTTATTTTATCCAGTCTACATTATCATGCTACGCTAACAGAACTTATGCTCTGTGTGGCCCGAGTGACACGGTTGCTGCTTGATCATCGTAATAAGCTGAGAGGTGCATTTAGCTCAAAGATCGCGTAACCAGCTGCAGGTGGCAGGGGAAAGCATGATACCACTTACCGGATCTTAATATTTTAACAGACTCATTCTTTGCCAAATAGAGGAAGCAGGATTTAGAAACAATGCCAGTTCCGGCCATTGGCTTCAACAGGGGACACTTTATTTCACCAGCTTTGGGAGGGGGGTGATGAAACGTCTTGAGCCCCATTTGTGTCTCTGTGGAGGGTAAGAAGTGGATCCTCGATGTTACCGTGAGAGCTGTTTGTAGATAGTCTCATCTCGTGGTCTCATACCTCTCTCGTCTCCAGGTAGAGATGTTAGCTAGGTAGGCAGGTGGAGACGGTCTGGTTTGCATCGCACTCATCATAAACATATTAATTACTATGTATTTACCTTAATAGGATGTTCATTATATGGTTTCACTCATATGGGAAATATAAAAAAATAGTGAAAGGGATTATAGGGGAAAGGAGAGAAAATGAGTGGGAAAAATCAGAGAGGGAGCCAAACCATGAGAAACTAGTAACTCTGGGAAACGAACTAGGGGTGGTGGAAGGGGAGGTGGGCAGGGGGAAGGGGTGACTTGGTGACGGGCTCTGAGGGGGGCACTTGACAGGATGAGCACTGGGTGTTATATGTTGGCAAATCGAGCTCCAATAAAAAATATACATATTTTAAAAAGAAAATAAATAAATAAATACAAGATGCATTTGGTAAAGGACATTTGTGTATAATAGAACCGCAAGCGAAATAGAAATAAAAATATAAAACTCAACTGAAAACCTCTTCGTGCTCTGTGACTCACATATTGGGGACATGGCTGGCACCCTGGTCTCTGAGTTTGTTCTGGAAGTGCTGACTAATACATTGAGGAAAGAGCCAGAACACGGGCATAGGTGCCTTTCTTTTTCTCACAGCCAGCAACAGCAAAGAGGACCACCCTTTGCCTTCACCCCAAAATGACAACAACAACAACAAAACCCAAAAGAAGCCACTATTATTTTATTTACATTCCTCTGGTTAGTGGGGAGATTAGGTATCTCTCCATGTTTTGTTGGCAATGTTAAGAGTGAGGTATGAAACGTTTTCTTGTGGCAATAACGAGACACGGAAGGAAGAATTCTAATTGACATTGGCTTTCGGAAGCTTCCATCCCTCTCCCTCTCTCATACACACACACACACACACACACAGGCTCTTAAGGCAAAGATGCAAAACTGTAGGCTGCCGGGTTTTTATCCTTCTAGGAGACAAAATAGTGAATCAGTCTCAAAGAGCGGGGTATGGTGGGGGAGTGGTTCCGGGAAGAAGATTTGGGGCCTATAAATTGATACTGTGTTTTCAGAGAGTGGTCTAGAAAATGTTTACCTGAATATAAAATGAAATATGTTCAGCTCTTTGTCTTGGCAATCACACCCCAAGAGGTTTACTCTAAGGATATAATTACACAAGTCTGAAGTGATGTATGCATGAGGATATTGGTGTCAGCCTTGTTTGTGGCAGAGAAATAGTGAAAAAGACCTAAATGCTCCTCCGAGAGGACTGGTGAATGGTCATGCAGTGAGTACTGTGAAGCCAACGAAATGTGTTGCCTCGAAAAATTTCCGCAACTTGTTGTTGGGGACAAAGAGCAGGTCACAGAGCATGTGTGTGTTCTAATTCCACTTAGTGGAATAGATAGTAGACCTCTATCCACATATCCCAGCGCGTCTGTGAAAGTACAGGGATAGCGAGAAAGAAATGCTAAAATATGGACATTGGTCATTAAAATCCTGCTGGCAAGATACGTGCAAAAAAGAAGCTGCCGGAGAGTAATGGAAGATATTTACAGTGACTCAAGGTCACAGGTTTTCAGAGAAAGGAAAGATCCACGAGATCAAAGAGGGGTTCACACAGTGGGAAGCACTTGAGTTGATTCATTTAGCAGAGTCTGGGGAGGCAGGAGCCGCATCATAGGTAAGAGTAACAGCCACATGCCCGCTTCTTCTAGAAACCTCCCTCACACAACCCTCACTGTCTACCCCTGTTCACCACACTGAAGTACGCATTTTTACTACTCTCACAGGACCTTTAGAGATGGGTTTTCCACACTGGATTGTGATTTATGTGCTTTTATTCTCCAGTAGGCTATAAGCTCCTCCAGGCTGGGAGCTATAACTTACCGGTGATTCCTAGTGTCTGCCTCACTGCTTCACACAAACCTTGTAGGATGAATGTTTTTGTATTTATATATATATATATTTTTTTAAATATGTGTGTGTGTGTGTATATATATATCCTACAAGTGGGTTCTCTCTCAACAGAAAGTAGGTTCATGCCTTCTGTTTCCTAACAGTGCACTTACTTCATATTCTGATTCTTTATCGGATCTGCTGTCGATTGCACCTTTCCCCCAGTTTTTCCTTAATATTCCCTAAAATGTGCAATATAAAACAGGGGCAGAAGATGAAGAAATGACTCACTTTACAGGAGTTTGCTCATGGCCAACAGTGTACTACATGGCCTTGCAGGTGGTGTAGATGTTTCCTAGGGTGTACGGTTGTATAAACTATGAACCAGCTGACCCTCCTTGGGTTCTGTAGCTTATTCTGTGCATTCACATGTGGTTGTTGAATGAATATCAGACTCAGGACTTCGTGAACCCAAATGACTAACTGCAAACCCATATGCAGAGTGTTCAGAATTGCTGTGTGTGCCACACATTATTTAGTTAGCAAAAATAGATCCTGTGGACTCGGCCATCTAGGATGGGCTCCTCTTGGGTTGGGGGAGGGGCCATTCATGGTCATTTAACATACATGTTAAAGACCTTCTGGACCAGCCCTCTTTACTGAAAGAGGAGATGAGGGAGCCAAGCTCCCAGAGACAGTGGCTGAGCCCTGCCTAGAACCAGGGTCTCCTGTTTCTTCCAAGAAGCATGATGTAAGGCAAGGGCATGGTTTAATAAGCCCAAGGGTTGGGTTTTGAGTCTCTACATTAATTGTTTTTGTAACTTTGGGCCTGCTTTTTAACATCATGGTGCCCTAGTTTTCTCGATTGTCAAAAGGGGATAATAATAGCAGAAACTGTGTCATACGGTTTTGGAGGATTAGAGGAGACTATGCATGCAATGCATTTAGCAGAGTGGTGCATGCAGTAGGACTCCATAAATGTCAGCTGTCACTAGCAGTGTTTCTAAACGAAGGGCTTTATGGTGGAAGGCAGAGAAAGACTAAGTACTGATTCAAGGTGTTCTTGAAAGTCCCTCTAGATTGACCGGCGAAAACCTGTTCTTTTGGGGCTGTGCCCTACTTTACACGCAGTTCCCTCAAACATGGCATCTACCACAGTATCAAATGAAAGGGGGGTTCTTCGAAATATTGCTCCTTTGAGAAAATTGATGGAAGGACTATTGAGACACTTCCAGGATTTGCGCTCCGGTACACTTGAACAAAGCATCTGCTCTTTGTCTCTGTTTCTGTGTCTGTCTGTCTGTCTCTATATATAGTGGGGGTTTTTTGTTTGTTTTTGTTTTTAAGATTTTTAGCACGGAACAGCTAAGCTAGACTTTCCAGTTATCTAGTCTCCTCCGGGGTACTCTATGATGGAAGGCAAGAGTTGTACTGCTTACAGCATAGGAGTGCTAAGCCTGTATTTCTGCACAGGCCGGCCTGCTTTTAAACTGTTAGACCCGAAGGCCTACATTGAGGTTATTGATGATCCCCTAGTTTAGCTCCTGTGCCACCAACTTAAAAACTTGGAAACAGCCCACCCTGAAGAATTTCTCTGCTTCTCACAGTCTTTCAAATCAGAACTTTGGATTAATTTGAGATTTTTAGCTGTTAGAGCTGTAGGTACCTTAGTCATCACACACTCCAAACCCCACGGTCATAAAGCTGGTGGAGTGAGCCCCAAAGTCCTGGCTCCTGGGCTCCAGGGGTCTTTTCTCTCTTCTCTAAGTGGTAGTGAACCAGAGGACATTCTCCAGTTCTGAGCTGGCATCTTTCTCTCTCAGCATGAATATTCTTTGTGAAACTATTTCAACCATCAGAGCTAAAGAGAAAAAAATAGAACACTGTTAGCAAATTAAAGGTTTTGCTTAACTGTACCTTTTTTTTTTTTTTTTTTAATTTGTGATCTTAACTCATGTGTAGCAGGCCTCATCTTCTGTGAGTTGGAATGATTTGGTAAATATGAAGAAAGCCACTGTGAGAGGCCATGGGAACACTGCCTGGCCTTTTATTTTGAGAAGATAGAAACAAACCGAGTCTTGAGATTAACATCATCACCTGCTCATGATTGAGGAGGTTGACCTTATGTTCCAATTCTTTTGATTATTGACAAACTCAAGCAATCTTGTGCTGTTCTTGAAAGATGGCCACATTTATGAAATTTGGAAGAATGTTCATTGAATTTAGGTAGAAGAGACTCAAAATGCTTCCACACAGAGCCCTCTTAAAGACCCAGAGCATAAAAAAAGGTAAAGTCATATATAATTATTTCCCTAGAACAAATATGGGCAAATCTTGTGTAGAAGTGGAAGGACACTTATTTCTAGGGCACCCATCTGGGGGCCATGTAACGCATGAATATTGAAATGTGGAGATAGTGAGTCTGTGAAAAGTAGCACCACTGACATTCATGAAGAAGAAAAACATCTTTCTGCATTTATCTGGTTAAAGGCATCTTCTGGAAAGGGGAATAATAGTCACTTTTTATATTTTCCTCCCAAATATATTTCTATCAATATTGACAAACTGACCTTTTCAACCCACATATCATTTTATATGGCATGACTGTGTTTGGTGCTGTATTCTAAAACCACTTTTTCTTTGATAAAGAACTATATTAGTCATTTGGGCTGCTGTAGCTAAACACACGGACTGGGGGGTTTCACCAACAGGCATGTATTTCTCACAGTCCTGGAGGCTGGGAAATGTAGGGTCAAGGTGCCGGCTGATTCTGTTTCTGGTGTGGCTCCCTTTCTGGCTTGCAGAAGGTCCCCTTCTTCCCATGTTCTCCATGGAGGACTGTCGTCTTATATGGTCACATTTCTTTCAGCTTAGGGCCCTATCTTTGTGACCTTTCCCCTTAATACCTCCTAAAGTTCTTATTTCCAAGTATAGCCTCACTGGTGATGGGGGCTTGAACGATGACTTTTGTGGGGGACGCAGTTCTGTCTACAGCAAGTACCGCTGCACTGAAAGTGGATACCTACGAAACAAAAGCCTTTTCGTTGGCACTTCCATTTAAAGTCTGGCAAGGATACTGAGATTTAGTTCATAAATTCCAACCAGATGTCTTGGTGAAGAGTAAGCTCTTTAACATTCCCTGGGCATGATGAAAAAAAAATCCAGAGAATCTTGCTTTGTTCCCCAAATTTATGGGCCTTTCCACATTCAATTCACTTCTTTGCCTTTAAACATTATTCCAGGTAGCATCGTAGATCTGACTTCAGAGCTGCTGATACATTAACATCAGCTCTTCCCCGGGGAAGAGAGGGAAGGTCAAAGTGAGGGAATCAGGAAAGGGACTGAGTTTAGGGTCCTGTGAGTGACAGCTGGCTAGATAGAGACAGAGGCCTGTCTGGTGGCAGCAGAAGACGCCTCGCACCAGGGTGCAAACGAAGACGAGAAGAAGAAGAAAATGAGGCCTGATCTGGAATTTGAGGATACAGAAACAAAACAACAGCAGGACATAATTTACCTGTTATTTATTCCAGCCCTACAAAATGCTTCTGATTGTTTGGGACACCTGGTTGGCACAATCAGTAGAGAATGGGACTCTCAGTCTTAGGGTTGTAATTTTGAGCCCCATGCTGGGTATAGAGGTTGCTTAAAAATAAATTAAAAAAAAAAAAAGAAAGCAATTATTTTAGTTTTTCCAGTGTTGGTGATCTTTGAAATTTTGATAAATTTTTAATCTTAGAATAGCTTTATGTTTCCAGAAGAGTTGTAGAGGTAGTACAGAGAGTTCTTGTACACCCCACATCCAGCTTCCCTTGTTAACATCTCATATTTACTACATTTTCTGTTATAACAGAAAGAAATGTTGGCACCTGATTATTGACTAAGCTTCACATTTTACTAAAATTCCTCTAATTTTCCCTTAATATTCTTTGTCGGTTCCAAGAACCTCTCCAGGGTCCCACATTATGTTTAGTTGTGGTGTCCTTAGGCTCCTCTTGGCTGTGACCGTTTCCCCAACTTCCCCTGTTTCTGATGACCTTGAATTGGTGGATTATTGGTCAGGTATCTTCTAATATGTCCCTCCTTTTGGGTTTGCCTGTGTTCTTCTCTAGGGTGGACCGAGATTGTGGTTTTTTTTGAGGGGAAGTCCATCTAGATGAAGCGCTACCATCATCCCATCATATCAGGGGGACGTGCTGTCAATGGGGTCCGTGTGGATGGTGACCTTGACTGGTTGGCTTGCGGTCATGTTTGTCAGGTTTCTCACCAAAAGTGACTCTGTCCTCTCTGCCCCTCCAGGATAAACTTTTTGAAAACCAGTCAGTCAGTCAGTCAGTCAGTACAGCCCACACTCAAAGGGCAGAAGATCGTGAACTTTTTAAACTGAACATATTCCTGTCTCTTCTGTTAACTTGCAACATATAAGAGCATCTCAGTTCTAACACTTTAGCGGGAAGGTTTTGTCTAGTGATTTTCTCACAAGTTCTACATGCCATCTTTTTTTTTTTTTTTCTCATTTCTGTCAGCTGTCACTCTTCATTTTGCAGGTTTTCTGCTGTGTGCACATGGCATTTAAAATCTAGATTAAGATTGAAAAAGTTAGGCAGCTATCCCCATGTTCCCACTTAATGTAAATGTTTGCCTAATAGCCTAAAAATTCAAATAACGCCCTGAAAAGCATTTCTGAATCACAGTGTTTGGCATTGCTAAGTGATATGCTTACTCTGGCACCGTGAATGCCTCGCTCTGCTATTAAACTAGGATGTAATTTCACTGGATGTGGAGCCATGTGACTCATGTGAGCATTCCTCTGTGTGCTCGATAAACAGATTGCAATATGTCGCTTTGATTAAGAATCAAAACGCACGCTTTAACTAAAAGCTAAAACCCCCAAGTCAATCAAACAGGCTGATGGAAAGACAAGAGGTAGGATTAGAGGATGAAGAGGAGAGAAGGTCAGTGAGCACATGGTTCGCAGTTAATGAGAGAATGAAGGAGGAAACAGGGAGTGTGTGGGGTGATGCTGTCGGGAAGCACTCTGTGGCAGTGGGGGGGGGGGGGGACCACTGCTGCTGGTACGTGGAGGGGGGTGGGACGCTGGGAGAGAATGTGTGACCTGGGCATTCGGGTGCAATTTGATAAATTCTGCTTGAAAGACCACAGTCACTGTAACGGATATTCAGAGAGTGTTCGAGAACATGTTCTCAGCTTCTGTATTTACTAAACTCATTTTACGGTGTTCATTCTGAGTTTCTCTGAGAAATAGTAACAAACATCTGCTTCTTGTTTTTCCATGGATTAAGTCCTTTCATATGCGTTAGTTCATTAATCCCTTACCAAGAAGAAGAAGAAGAAGAAGAAGAAGAAGAAGAAGAAGAAGCTGCCGAGGTGTTAATTTTATTTTATCATCGGTCCCATTTTGCACATGGGTCCATTGAGGCCTAAGGAGGACTTAGTTATTCAGGGATCAAGAACCAGGAATTTCAGTTTGTTTCAATTCAGGCCCATTGTTTCAGCTAAAGGAGAGGCAGCGGCCTTCCTTGCTGGGCCGGGGAGAGTCATGCATCCATGAAGCTACTGCCTTCATTTAAATAAAACTACCTCCTGAAGCCTACCGGTATTTTATTTTATTTTATTTTTATTTTTTTAAATTTTATTTTATATTTATTTATTTGTGATAGACATAGAGAGAGAGAGGTGGAGACACAGGTGGAGGGAGAAGCAGGCTCCATGCGGGGAGCCCGATGTGGGGCTCGATCCTAGGACTCCAGGATCATGCTCTGGGCCAAAGGCAAGCGCCAAACCGCTGAGCCACCCAGGGATCCCAGCCTACCAGTATTTTAAAGAGATTTTGCTATCAAGATGTTTAAGCCACCTCTCTTTTTTGGTGAAAGGGGTGCTTACCCAAACCAAGGCCTGAGGATTATGACTGCACCTCCCACCCCTTGCTCTTATTCCCCTAGATCTGAACAAAATTCTCCCAAATGCCCACCTCCCTGTCTTTGACCTTGCTCTGTTATTAGTCTCTCTGGTTTAGGGGAAAAGATTAAATTATAGTTGAGGAAAAAGGCCTGTGTTCCTTGGAACACTAACTGGGCCCAGCTCTTGGTTGGGTAGGACAGTTCTCTTC
The DNA here is from genome assembly GCF_048418805.1 of Vulpes vulpes. Taxonomy (NCBI): domain Eukaryota; kingdom Metazoa; phylum Chordata; class Mammalia; order Carnivora; family Canidae; genus Vulpes; species Vulpes vulpes. The sequence goes on from NC_132783.1 coordinate 145,767,071, forward strand.
CACGGGCACGTTCTTGTAGATGAGCCGTTTGAGAGATGACCCTAGAGGGGATTGTTGACGTCTAGTGGCCCGCTGAGCCTGCTCCTGGAAGATGGCGAGACGGTACAGAGCAGTGGCATTGCCTTGGCCCAGTAGGGCGGATGTAGGGTTGTTGCAAGGACAGAGAATAACCGGCCAGTAGAAGCAGAGGGCAGGTCAAGACATGTCTCCCCATCAGCCACCCTCTCCCACCCGGCTCCTACCTCCCTGCCTGCCTCCACCTCGGTGGTGTCCTCGCGTCTCTCTCTCTGCTAAGGTCGGACTCAGAGACGGAACAAAGGGATAAGCGAGGTGAGCTTGGTTAGAACGAAGGTCCACGGACAGATAAGGCAGTTGAGGAACACAGAAAGGAGAAAGAAGACAGAGGGGCATAGGGTGTCTCCACTTGTTTTTTAGAGAGAGGGCGAGAGCGTGAGCTGGGGTGGGGGGCAGGCAGGAGAAGGGCAGAGGACGAGGAGAGAGGGGGTCTCAACGGGCTTCCAGCCCAGCGCAGAGCCCGACTGCTGGGGCTCAGTCTTGCAACCGTGAGATGGTGACCTGAGCCTCAACCGAGAGTTGGAGGCCTAACGACTGAGCCCCCCGGCGCCCCTGCCTCCCCCTCTGGAGGTCTGACGGCCTTGCCTGTACGCGTTACTAGGTACCTGCACAGGGGGTAAGCCCTGCTCTCCCTCCGAGCGGTGCTAACAAAGGAGGGGAGTCGGGTCCCGGGAGCGATGATGGTGGACCTCCCTGGGTTCCCCGGATGGCACAGCGCACTGGCCTCCGCCGAAACCCTGGCCTCCAGGGCTCCAGGCTGCCTGAACCCCAGGCCACCACCAGGCCGCCTGGCACACCCCACAGCGTGCTTTGTTACCTGGTCCTCTGGGAGCCGTCTGCTTGGCTGAAGACACTGTTGAGTTCGGAGGAGGGATTTTTGAAATCTGCCCCAATGGTCCTAGAGCAGAATTAATTTTGACGTCATTATTGTCACAAGGGCGGCGAGCTCGGGTGGAGGAGACGGTTACATAGGCGCGCCCTGGATCATGCAGAAAACTGTGCTGGGATTGCCTGTTCTTGGACGCTTTTGCCTCCTACAATCTCACCGTAGGAATCGCTTGCCTTTGGGAACTAGATAGAGCACAGTTTAAGAATTCCCCCAGGTGTAAATACGTGTTGATAATTATTTTGGTTTTGGAAATAGTGATGCCAACTCCTCCCAGTGAGGTTTTTAGTCATTTTGACCCGTATTGATACTGTGAGACTAAGATAGAATCTGCTGTTTTTCCTCTTAAAAATGATCACAGGGCTGTCTTCTAACTTTTTGGCAGTGAGTCATGTGGAAACCGTAGGGTGGCTCTGTTTTGCCTTTTACAATCTTTGTATTAGTAAAGTGATTTTCCAGGAAGATGGAAAAAAAATCCCTCTAAAAATCAGGCAACATCCTGGTTGCTGAACGCCCTGAGGGGGTCCTTGTGCCATGAGGTCATAATGAACGTGAAGAACTTGGACACTGGAAAGGACTTTCCACACCATAGATGTTTTTTGGAGGCAATGCCACCTTTTTTTTTTCTTTTTCTTTTTTTTTGGCTCAAGGTCAGAATATATTGTTCTCATGTGTTTCTTGGCTCTTGAGTTTCAATTCACATTTTCAAGGTGAACGGAAAATAGATTTTATGTTTTTTTTTTAATGTCATCCCCCCCAATATTAAAGTGAACGTGCTGTGCAGATGAGCGTATCCCAAGCTCTTTAGCCTCTAAGGACGTGTTCGTCTCACGTTTTCGCTTGATGACCTTCCAAGGACATCCTTCTTTGATTTTCCCAAAAGAACGTGGCTGAGGTGGTTGCAGGTTGCTGGTTCCCAGACCGCCTTCACGACTTTGTGGACACTGTGGGCTCCTCACAGGAAAGGCCCACGTTTTTGTTGTTATTTTACCCAGTACCTGAGATCTGGGGCGTGTTTACCACCAATAAAGAGACTTTATGTTGCTAAGTTCCTCCTGCTTTTCGGTGCAGGACCAGAAAGTGAGCTGCATGAAGGTAATTCATCGGTACTGGTTTATCTCTAACCCCTGGAACAGCATCTGGCACCCAGCAGGCACGCGATAAATATTTGCACACCGAATGAATGTGTCGGCTCTCCGACGTGTCACACGCCAGTTATTAGATAGAGCAGAGTGCTTTACGCACAGTCCCGCAGGTGTCCTGTCACGGCGGCTGAAAGAATCCTGGACGGTGGACTTTGGAGGCTGCTTCCTCTGTTAGTTTGGCATCTAGATGATTCCTTCAACCTTCAGAATAAATCAAGGGTCCCGCAGCATCGCTCTACCCGCTGCCCCTGCCTTGATTCATTGCCCCTGCCATTGCCTCGCTTAACCATGACTTTAGAAGAAGAAGGGAAAAAGAACAGTTCTGAGTAGGTGCCCACGTCCACTGACAGCACACCAGGCGCCCGATGCGCACTCCGTAAATGCTCCTTATCCTACTCATTATCGTGATATTGGTGGTATCTCCATATTTTTCTATTTTATCAAATGTCTTAGAAAATTTTAAAACATGGATAAATTTGAGATTTTTACTAAATTTTGTCCCATTCTTTCTCAGCATTGATAGACAACATAAAGTTTCTCTTTTACTTACTAATATGAAGAATCATATTGACATATTTGATGATGTTGAGCGCAACTTGCGCACCTGTTGCGAGCTCCATTGTGCGGCATAATTGAGCTGGTGCATATCTGAGATTTTTGCACTAAGAACGTAAGTGAACGTCGTCTGTGGCTTCCTTTCGTGTAGATGTGTTGCCTCGTTCAGATGTCGGTGTCGATGTCATGCCGGCTTCTTAGAAGGAATCAAAAGCGGCCCCTCATTTTCTATCTGCATTGTAAATAGCATCGAAATTATCCATTCCTTTAAGGATTTGCAGAATTCTCGAGTGTGAAACCGATGGTGCGTTATGGGAGGGGCTCTTCTTTGGAAACACTCCGCCGTGTCGTTTGTGGTCATTGGTAACGTATGAAATAAACGTCATCCATTCATTTAGGTTTTTGCATTTATTATAATATTTTGGAGCACAGTAGTTTTTATGATTCACATAGTCCCTGAAAAATGCATGGTTATTTCTATGTTCTTGATTATTTTTTCCTCTTTATTTTGGTGAGCTAAGGGTTTAATCTCATATAATGGCCTTAGATTTCTTGACTTGAAAAACAGACTCTTTGTCTCTTATTTATTAATATAAGTTATGTAATCTGTGAAATTTCCTCTGAGCCCATCACAGCTGTATCCCAGAGTTTCTGATCTACAGCATTCCATTTTTGCTATTTTGTGCATATTCTGTATTCTTGGTCTTAATTTTATTTTTGACACAAAGTTTATTTTGAAGGCTTAAAAATTTTCAGATGGTAGGGTTCCTTCATCTTCCGGTTTTGTTGTAGATTTTAATTTTTATTGCATTGTGAGCAGAAGTTATTTTTTATTTCACTTCTGATGGAAGCTTTATTTTCTGTTTAATTAATGATCAGAATATTCCATGGATTTGGGAAGAACTTGCATCTTTTAAGATATGGAATTACATTTATAAATCAGTTATAAGAGTCTTGTGATTTTATTCTTATTTTTTGTCTATGTGATCATGCTTCTGCCAAAAGAGATAAATTTCAAGACTTCTGTATTTCTTATACTTTGTACGTCATACAGGTTTTGCTATACAAACGGTGATGCCGTATTTATAACTGTTAGATGCTCGTTGTGGATCGTAGTCTCTACAGTTTTAAAGCAGTTTTCTCTTATTGGATGCAAATTGCTTTGAATTCAATGTATCTGAAATTTAGATCAGAATTCCAAGGTTTAGGGGTGCCTGGGTGGCTCAGTCGGTTAAGCATCTGTCTTTGGCTCAGGTCATGACCTCAGGGTCCTGGGATCGAGTCCCACATCAGGCTCCCTGCTGGGGGGGGGGCTGCTTCTCCCTCTCCATCTGTCCCTCCCTCTGCTCGTGTGCATGCTCTCTCTCTCTCTCTCTCTCTCTCTGAAATAAATAAATAAAATCTTTTTAAAAATCCAAAATTACAACATTTGATTGGGTCTCACCTGGTAGGTCTTTGCCCAATCTTTTATTTTCTATTTTTCTGAGTCATTTTATTTTAGGTGCTTCTTAAATAATGTAAGAGCGTACCATTTGGTTCTTTTCCCCTCTGGGAGCCAGTCTGGGGATCTTTTTGCTTGGGTCTCTTAATATACTGCAAATATGCTTACTTATAAAATAGATGTGGTTAATCTTAATTCTGTGATCATATTTTATGTTATTCTTTTATTTCTTAATTTCTTATTAGATGGTCTTGGTTTAACTGTATGCTTTTCCCTCTTATTTGGAAAGCTCCTATCTTTTATGGTGTAACTCTTTTAGTAACAACCTTTGTAACTATAGCTTCATAGATATATTTAGTTAATGATGTTTCTTTAGACAGTATCTATTTCTGCCCGCAAGAGTCACCAAGAAGTAACTATCATTCCCCTTCTACTCTACGCTCCTTCCTTCTACACCTTATTTTAGTTGATTATACTATATATTTTTAGCTCTTCTCTATTTACCTTTATGCTTTTAATATGCTTACGTTTCTTTTCCTTTTTCCTTTACCAGATTTAAATTTTATGTTTTTGCCCGAGCCGTGAGAGTTGAGGCAGTCAGGCACTCGCCTCCTGTCTTTCTACTGGTCGGGGGAGTTCTCCCGGTGCCCCTAACTCCCTAACTCCCTCCCGTTCCTCCTGCAAATGCAGCCAGGGGTCCCCCGCTCTCATTTTGCTCAGGGTTTTTTATTTGTCTCTTGAGTTTCTTTGAGGGCTTGACTCCTCGTGCCACGTCTCAGTGTTGAACGTTGCTGGGAGCAGCCCAAGGTTAGCTGATGTCTTTCCCTTCAAGATAAACGTCTCTCTTTCTCCTGGCCGGATGCCCAAAGGATTGTTCTTTATCGCCGAAGTCTACTCACTTCATGTTTGTTGTTATATATCACATTTATTTCTGGTGTCCAGCGTGTACTTTCAATCGGTTCCTTTATTTCTCAAGCATTTTCTTGTATTACACTCTCTCCTGCCCTGCCTCGCTCTCTCCCTGCTTTCTTTCTTTCTCTGTCCTGTTTGCTCTCTTTTCTTATTCCGGGCCACCATTTGTACAAATATAGTTTCTCTTTGTCTAACTGCTACCACTTTCTCCTTGAATTTTTTTTGAGAGCATATTCTTTAATTTAGGGATGAGAAACTGAGGCACTGTGAGCCGCAGGACTGGTTAGGATTCAAAACCAGGTGCGTGTTCCTCTGTCTTTCCAGATGAGCACCTTGCTTCCTACTTCAGATCTTTCCAAGTTTGTCCCATCCTCCCTCCTTCTCTCCCTAGACCCTCCCTCCCTTTCGTTCTCCCTTCCTTACTCCTCCGACTTCTCTCTCTCTCTCTCTCTCTCTCTCTTATTTCTCTCCCCCTCCATTCCTTTATTCTTTTTTATTGCCTTTTCACATTTGTGTGCTGGGGAACATGTTCAATATAAAAATGCGTCTGTTTGGGGCCAGGTAGGGGGTTAGAGGTGGTGAGAAGGGGGAGATGATGTGATTATCACATGATTTACTCATACTTTTGGGGGACATTTTTTTAAAAGATTTTATTTATTCATGAGAGGCACAGAGAGAGACAGAGAGAGAGAGAGAGAGGCAGAGACACAGGCAGAGGGAGAAGCAGGCTCCATGCAGGGAGCCCGACACAGGACTCCATCCCGGGACCCCGGGGTCACTTCCTGGACCCAAGGCAGGTGTTAAACCTCTGAGCCACTGGGGTTGCCCTTTGGGGGGGCATTTTATTAGTAGACATGGAGACCACCTGGCCATTCCCAGCTACATGGTAATTACTTATCATCTATCCCAAGATTTAAATCTTGGGAAAAAAAGGATTTTTAAAGAAATAAAGAAATTTATTTAAAGAATGAACTTAAATTATTTTAAAGAAATAAGAAATAAAGGATTGCTTTAGTTTTGGTTTTGGTGGTGGGAGGAGCTCCATGATCTCATTTCTGAAGAAACACTATTATTTATAATGTTTTCTTTTGACTCTTTCTTCTTGAATTGTAACTATAGAAACTGTAGATGATATTCATAAAAGCCTATAATGACCAGAGGGTGGGGGGGGGGAATTAATCTCATGTTTTACTTGTCGATTTAGGTTTCAATAATGCACTTGATTTTACACACAGCTTTCAAATTCATGTTCAGTTTCTGGTTTACTAACTCCTGGATCTATTTGAGACACACCTGTACCCATTGTCTATTATGTTGTGTGATTTACCTATCCTCTGTAGTCCTCTGTAAATGACCCATCAGAGGTCCCTTTGGCATCTCATCCTTTTTTTTTTTTTTAAAGATTTTATTTATTTATTCATGAGAGACAGAGAGAGAGATAGAGAGAGAGAGGCAGAGACACAGGCAGAGGGAGAAGCAGGCCCCATGCAGGGAGCCCCATGTGGGACTCGATCCCAAGACTCCAGGACCACACCCTGGGCCAAAGGCAGGCGCTAAACCGCTGAGCCACCCAGGGAGCCCCGCATCTCATCTTTTTTGTTTCTGATCACCTCAGCATTTAGCAATGTCATTCTGAATTCATAAAGTCGTCTGGTCCAGTAGAAGACCCAAAGCTGTTAAGTTTATATACTGTCCAACGTGTCATCACTGATGAAAAGATGAAAAGATCATAAAATGCACCTGACCAGGAACTGACCTCTAAATTCACTCACAACCGAAACCAACCATTAAAAAAGTGACTTTATTGGTTGTAGTTATAAAATTAATGTATGGTTAGTGTAGGAAGTTTGAAAACGGTGTGTGTGTGTGTGTGTGTGTGTGTGTGTGATATATCACCCATAATCCTGATCCTAAGGGTATAAAGATTACTTACCATGGCTTTTGCATTTCCTTTCAGTCTTAAATATGCCTACAAACATATAATTCTATTAAATTATAGTCCTTCTGTGTACACCTAAAATTTGGTATCGGGTTTTTCTCTTTATGTTGCCATGCTATGTCATTTTGGTGAGTTATTCTTTACATGTGGTTTTTGTAATGACCACATAATTTTTAGATTATAAGGCTATTATAAGGCTATACCCGAATTTACTTAGTCACTCCCTCATTGTTGAAATTCTTGTTATCAAATTTTGTTCACATTTAGAGGTATTTCACTGAGATAACATCTAAGAAGTAGAATCAATAGGTGAGCATGAAGACTTTTTTGGTGCCAGGTTTTTGGGTTGTTTTCCACGTGTTTTATTTTGAAAAGCTGCACTCACAGAACTAAAACATGAGTGTGAGCATCTGTAGGCTGAAGATGTAAAGTGAGACCGATGAGAATGGCTGTGCCCTTTTACCTCTCCCCAGGAGTGTGTTTGTGTGGTTGCCTGCCCTCGCCAACCTCAGCGTTTATATGAGTCTTAGATTTTGTTGTCAGTTTAATATGGTAACAGCGGCATTTCTTTGCCTTAATTTGTTTACCAATAGAGTTGAGTAGATGGTTGATGTTCATATGTATTTTTTTCTGTGAATTGTCTAAAGAGACCTTTGCCAAAATATCTATTGGAGCATTAGAGTTTTGCTTATTTCCTTTAAAGGCACTTTCAATATTTCAACATTTTTCATGTTTTTGTAGATGTGTACGTGTACTTGCATCTGTGTGTGTGTGTGTGTGTCCATGTGCATATGTTACAATTTTTTTGTTCCTCTTCAGGTAAATTAGTTAGTTAATGCCGTGTAACAAAACCTTCCAAAACTCAGTGGCTCACAACAGAAATCTTTTCATTGTGTAGTCTACGTGTTGTTCTGGTCTTGGCTGGACTCTCTCCTGCCTCTGTGGTCCACCGTAGGGTAGAGAGATCCTTCTGGTGATTTTAGTTGAGATCTCCTACACTTAAGGCCTGGGCAAGGCTGGCTGGACTCTGATGACCTGGGTGCTCCTCTGTCTGCAGGCTGGCGTGGCTTGTCCAAACGCAGGCTTCCGAGAGAGGCTTGGAACTGGTACACAGCTATTTCCGACATTTCTGGCAATCCTGTTCTTCTTCTTCTTCTTCTTCTTCTTCTTCTTCTTCTTCTTCTTCTTCTTCTTCTTCTTCTCCTTCTCCTTCTTCTTCTTCTTCTCCTTCTCCTTCTCCTTCTTTTTTCTTCTTCTTCTTCCTTTTTCCTTTTTCCTGACATTCGTAATGGGAAAGGTAAGTCACAGACCCAGACCCGATTCAAGGGATGGAAAATGGACTCTTACCTCTTGATGCGAGGAACTACAAAGTACCTTGCAAAAGACAAGGGGAGGAGTGGGTAATAGTGGCCATTTTTTCAGTTTTCCACAGTAGGTAGATGGCTTTTTGGTGGTGGGGTTTTTTTTATTATTATTATTTCTTTCCTGGATCTTTTTAGGATATCTCTTCACCTTTTTGTTTCAAAAGGATGTATTTAAGAGACATTTAAAAACTAATTTTGCTTTATGTTTTTAAGTGCAGGAAAGCATGTCTTTGATTATTGCCTCTATTCCTCTATCCTCTATTCTTGTTGTCTGTCATAATGTCAAGTGGTTACTGCAATTGGAATTTTGATTTGTCTGTTATGTGTTATTTCCTTGCAGTTATTTATCTTTATCTCTATTGTAGCTGGTTGTTTATCTCTGTTCCTACTATTTGTCTAAGGACTTGGTCCCCTTGTTATTTTCTAATTCCAGTTTTTGCAGGTCTTTTCTTTTCTTTTCTTTTCTTTTTTTCTTTTCTTTCTTTTCTTTTCTTTTCTTTTCTTAGATTTTATTTATTTGAGAGAGTGAGAGAGAGAGAGAGAGAGCATGAGCCAGACAGAGAGGCAGAGGGGAAGGGATAAGCAGCCTCCCTGCTTAGGAGGGAGCCCGATATGGGGTTCAATCCCAGGGCCTGGGACCCAAAGGTAGATGCTTAACTGACTGAGTCACCCAGGTGCCCCTCCTTTCATATTTTTGAAGCTTCTAAGAAGTCTTCTAAAATGTTCTTTGGGTTCCTTTCCTAAGACCTCAGCTGTCATACTCTCTATCTCCAGGCTAGCCCACCATGCTGTATTTTCCTCCGACACTTTGAATATAAAATCATCTGCAGCTAAATGCAGTCCTTTGTTTTCCTGTTACTCAAACTTTTTCCATATCCTAGTGCTTTGCTTGTAAGAAAGCCTTCCTGATAGCCACGCATAATCTTTCCATCATCGACTCCTCTTGTTTTGGCAATCCATGCAGCGGGGAAGGTTACAAGGGCTGCTTCATAGGAGGAAGAAGCCAAAGATGGACACAAAGTAGAAGCTCCCAGACAAGCGAGGCGTGGGGTGCTGGGTTGACTGGTAGGCCCCATGCGACTGAGCTGAGGTTGATAATATCAGGCCAAAAGGAACGTGTCCAGACAGCTGCTCATCACACTTTGTCCCTTCTCCCTCTCAGCTGTATAATTATTTCCCCTCCTTATCTTTGCTCATAGGCCATTTAAACACCTTGAGAATAACTCATTTTATTCTTGGTTCTCAACAAGGCAGCATACATGCTCTGCAGGCAGAGGGAGAGCCGCCCAGGTGCCTTCTCCAGCCCATCGGGTGCTTTGGCCTTGGCCGTGGGGCTTTTCCTCTCAGGGGTGAAAGGAGTCCTCGGTGGCCTTGGGCTCTGCCCACGGACTGCAGGTGGTGGCTTCAGCTCCGCTTCTCTTTCCTGTTCCCTTCTCTCTGCCCGTGAACTTGACCCCACCTCAGAGCATCTGTGGCCTAACTACTGAGCCTCTCTTTTAAACGGTGCCACGTCACCACCATTTACTATCCCACGTCAGAAGTTGGCAGAAATTAGGAATTCTAGGGGGATAAAAGGACATGTATTCGAATTCCTGAGCACAAAGTAAAATGAGCTCTCTGTTTAAGTCGTCCTCTGTGAAATGGCCGTATTCCCAGAATATGTGAGTGCACCCCGGTCCCCTCAGTCTGCTGCCTTTTATTCCTTGTCCACACCCCCCAGGTCTTCACACTGCTTTGCTGATAATGTCGCATTTCATCTTCTATTGTATTTCCCCTTCTCTTTCTGCTACCACAGTACAAGTTCTTCACCCTTGTCCTAGTATAATTACACATTTGTCTGTTTATTATATTTCAAAACTGAAAACATTTCCAGTCTTCTCTTATTGTCTAGAAAATAATAAATAACAAACTGTAATTTTCCGCTTCCATTTCTCCATACAAGGTAATTCTGATGGGGATTATATTCCTACATATCAAACCAAATGCTCTGTCTTTCATGCTGGCTGTCTGAGTTCTTCCTTACAGATGAATTCGGAGTTATCACCATTGGGGTTAGAATTTTGAACTTTTTTCTTTTTAATTTTATTTTTAAGTAATTTCTACGCCCAACCTGGGGCTCAAACTCACAACCTGGAGACCAGGAGTCGCATGCTTTACCGAGTCAGCCAGGTGCCCAGAGTATTTTGAACTTTTTTTAAAAGAATTACTTTTAACTGTTATAACCCCGGCCCCAATATTACATGTGGATTCGTGTTAATTTGCCCCTCCCTTCTATTTACTTCCTCAGGCTATCCTCTGTTAAGTGGAATAATCAAGGTACTGCTGGCTTTAAAATGTGTATTTCAAGGCCTGTGTAAATATTCAACATTATTTCGTGTATTTAAAACGAAGGCTCCATCAGATCATATTTGCATGGTGAATTAACATGAGGCTTCGGGCATATGGATTAAAATAAATTTTGCCAGATAGGAAAAGATTTAGGAAGTGAATTTCAATGAGAAGGGGAAAATGTGGTGCCTCCTAAACATATCTAGAGATAGGCTGACAGCTTCCAACCCTGGCAGTGATGTGACACTGGATTGATTTGTGGGTGATGACGATTGTCTTCTACGCTAGTAACTACAAGTGGGGAGCATATTTTCAACACCCCTAATGTCCTTTACTAGTGTTTTCTTTATTGTTTCCATCTATGAAATTGTTATTGCCTTTTGCCCTTTTATGTCTGCTCCTTTCATGAATGTATCAAGATATATATATTTTTTAAACCAGAACCAAGGGTGTTTTGTTTTCCAAAGAGGGATTTGTCCTGTGTTTAGTAGCACCCTGCATTGATTATGTTCTGTTAACAGCCCACAGCTCTGCAGAAGCCCATATAACAACAAAACCACTTCTAATGCCCAGATCTCACAAGCACAACATTTTGTGTCAGAATATTCTAATTTGCAAGCATATTTAGCATAGCAGAAGTAATTAAGTTCAGGGTTTGTGCACACTCAGTCTCCCTGCAGAGTTTGTGATCTTCATTGGTTAGAAACATGGGCTAATGGTTAATCATTGTTTGATGAAGATATGAACACACCTATTTATATGTGTGTGTGTGTTGATCACCTAGAATTTATGGTATTTTCATCTGTACCACAGTTAATATGAATTGTTAGCTGAGAGGTAGACCAAATTTCTAAAATCGAATCTAGATATAATTATTGAATTTATTAACATGAAATTTTATGTGTATTTACATAATGCAGTTAGACAAAATCTTAGGAGCAGCAAATAATCACCTCCCATTTTCTCTGTAACTGATGAAGTATTTTTTTTGTATTAATTTCAGAGAAAAATGTATCCTTAAAGTGCCAAAAAAGAGAAGGCATGAAAATCTTAGCTATTTTGGATTTCATAGCACAAATTTGATTGTGTACTTTTTTTTTATTTTTTATTTTTTTGGGGGACAGGTCCTTGTCTCACTGATAAGTATGCTTCACTCGGGTAACATCCCCACAGCGCCATGGACAGATAAAAGTAGGTTGGGACAGGTGTCATAAAATGACCTTAAGCAAAAGAATTCTGTAGCTCATTGAAATGAATGTCATTTGGAAATCACTGTTTCTCTACTGAAATACCAAAGACAAACTCAAGCAGGGTATTACAAATATCTTATTCAATTCTACATTAAATTCTGTAAAATCTTTTCTGGGTGACTAAACCTTAGTGTAATAATGAAGTATTGCTAAGCCAGCAAGTTGTTGGAGAAATAATTTACTTACGGCATACTGGGAATGTAAAATAACCCTAAGATAAATCTTTCAAATGTCTTTATTTGGACATCTTCATATTAAGTAAAGTTAAATTCGACATAGCTATTTCAATATAAAACACTTGAATTAGAAAATAAATTTTTCCCTTAGTAAACTATGACTTTAAAATTTGTTTATTTTAATACATTGCTTTATATGTATATATATATATATATATATATATATATATATATATAAAAGAAGGGTGCAAACTATCTGCTAGTAAAAGCTTTCCTGAACAGTGCCGTGAAAATATAACCAAAGAAACACTGGTAAAAGTGTGAAGACGATGGAAAACATACCTACCTGTTCCGCAACTTTAAACCTATACATGTCTTTGGACAGTCCAGCATACACTGTTATATTTGCAAGACATATGACTCTTTAGAAATAAAAATTAAAAAAAAGTAGCGTGCCTAGATAAGCCGCAGAGTACTGGCTTGCGGCAATCACCTGGCCAGTGTGAACCGCGGCGAGCAGCTTACACATTCTGCGTCACCATGTAAAGGACTAAACGATGGTAGTAAAGCGCATCTTCTAGTCAACCCTTGCGAATCAAGGGTTAACGGGACTTCTTTGTATAAAAAAAAAATAAATGTTGAGAGGGGGAGTGGTTTTACATCCAAACTAAAAGACTATTTGGTAAAATGAAAACAATGAAGCACAAAAGGGTAGAAAAAGTGAATGTCTAGGGTTTAAATATCCATCTGGAATTGATGTTTTATGAATTACTTGTATGAACAGATGGCCAAGCTTGCTCACATTTTTTTTCCTAAATTTTTGAATATTGGATCAGTTATTTTTTTATGAGCTCTGAAATATGCATTTGAAAGTGGTGTTCTTACACACACGCACACGCACATGTGCACAGTTTGGCATATGACCAGCGAACTCTAACATCCATTTCAAGGTGGTTATTTCTTTTGTCAGGGCACATTCCTTACTCAGAGACTTTTCCCACACCACCTGACTAGGGGAGAGTATCTTCCAGGCTCAGCATTACCTAGGTGGTGCGAGGCGTCAAGAGCGCTGACTTCTGTTCATCTGAGCCTCGTCCCCCCTCCTATCCCGGGGGCCCCTTGGCCTGCAGACGCCCTGGGGCCCTGGGGGGCTGGGCAAGGGCACTTCTGCCAGCCAGCAGGTGGGCTGCCCCTGCCTGGAGCCTGAGCCGGAGGAGACCCTCAGTTCCTCAGTTGGGTCCCTTGGCGTGGTGGTGCCGCCCTGGAGGGCCTCGGCTCTTCCTGAGCCCCGGTGAAGACAGTAGCCTTGCTCGCTACATGTAGACCGCATCAGCCCCCCGTGGGGAAAGGCCGGATAGTTCAGTGGGTTCCGTGGGTGGGATGAGCCGGTTAGGAGAACCAAGAAGATGGCAGATCTACCCGGCAGGGGAAGGGCAGGTGACAGCCCCCGGGCTGTGTGTGGAGGGGTGGCCGAGGGTGGGGACTTAGTGATGAGTGAGGCTGGAGCCACCCCATAGTCATCCGGGGAGTGGGGGCAGGTACTCCGCCTTCCCCATCCCTCCAGGGACCAGAGGGTAGGGGGCTAATATGGTCTCATAAAGATCAGGGCAGAGAAGGATGGATATGGGGTAAATGAAAAGTGTTTGGCGCACGGCCCTCCTCCCTCTTCCCCGTCCCGTGCCCACCAGCTATGGATCCTAGGAGCTCGGTCCAAGCAGAAATTTGCAAAGGAAGAGAAGGAAGAAGCAGAGACGAACATAGAAGGTGACTATATGGCCTGGCCTGATGTGGCTGATCTGGTCACTCACATCCTATTGACTATGTATGTAGTCACATGGCTTCAACCTAAATCCAAAGAAAGGCAGGACGTTTGAAGAGCATGACAGTCCCTGTTTTGGCCCGAATCCCAACAATGAGCATAATCCAGAGTGAGCTGCTTCTCCTTGACACGTGATAACCGAATACTCGGCCCCCATGTGTGCACATATCCGTTAATTCCTGTTGACCTACGAATTTGCACCATGCCCTGTGAAATGTTTGACCAGTTACTCTAGATGTGCTACTTTAGTTATCTAAGTTTTAAGTGCTACGCAACTTTAATTATATACACCATTCGTTATTTGGAAGAACCATGGAAGGTGCTTTTTTTTTTTTTTTTTTTTGGACTGGGTTGAGATGACATAAGTAGGTAGATTTATGCTATTAAAGATTTATAGTCCTTTAAAATATTCCTACAAGTATTAATTAAAGCAAATATTAATGCTTTAATCAAGATTTTAATTGGACTTCTAATAAAATGTCCATACCTGCTACAAGTAGGTGCTAACCAAAGCAGGACTATCGTAGATGCCATTTCTTAAGGTTAGAACAATGAATGGTATTATGGGAACAGTTAATATGGCAAATTGATTTAATGTCAGTACTTTTAGAATCTTAACTCTGCAATTGGAATCTTAACTCTACATATCTACTACATGAGAGATTTTGAAATATTTGAAACTAAATATTTAGGACCATAGAGAAATCCAGAGGAAGACCATATTATTTAGCTTTCCTTGACATGGAAAATATAGGACCACCATCTGATGCTATTTTTTCCATTCTTACAAGCTGCTAGTTCTTATTTGTAAAATGTCTACGTAAGGCACTAAAAAAGGGAGCTGTTGTAACAATAAGAATGCTATCAAATGGGGGCTTTGCAATTAAGAACTTTAAATCCAGATGCAAAGTATTATAATTTGAAATAAATTACAAAATAATTCATGTGTTAAAAATTAGTCTATCTGCCAACATTTTCTTGTAAATGCTTTAGTTGTTAATTAGCAGCATTTATATGGTACATTCTTGGCATGTGAATTCATGGAATTGGTGAGCACCGTGCAAATGAGAAAATAATTTATCTGAATTTCTGATTCTCCTTTTATTAGATGTCAAGATCCTCGTGTGCCCCTTCCATCCACCACCCCGATGTAAGACCATCCATGGTTTACATGACGCTCTTTGCTCGTTAACGGTTTCTCCTTGACTGCACCAGCCTGCAGTGCTTAGTGTGCATAGTAGCTGCTAGGCAGAGTGATGTTATTTAAGAAATCCTGACTAACAACTATGAAGCTAAGGGATTCATCTGAATCTTCACAATGAACACTCAGAATGATTATTTTTCTAAAGATTTGCAAGCAAGAAGTTATGCCCACAAACCAGAACGAGGAAATTCTCATCACGTTGACTTAGTATCTGTAGATTTCAGGGGCATCATGTCTTTGCTGTAACTTTCTTCTCCTGAGATAAGTAAAAATGTAGGTTACCTCAGGCCTACTGGTGTTTATCAACCGAACCTGAAAAGGATTTGTACTCCGTTTCTGCTGGCTTATTTAGGTGGCTTTTCTCTCGCACAGCAACTATGGCTAGATTTCCTCATAACCAGGCCACGTATTCTGGGTTTCTTGACAAGGGTTGAAATGAAGCAGTGGTCGGACAGCCAGGGCCCACCAGCTGAGAGCTGACCATGGATGATCCCCCCCCCCCCACCGTGAGACCTTGGCTACTCATTATTCAAGCTCCAAATCCATCCCTGGACGCCAGACTTGGGATGATGGAAAGAGTCTTCGTGGCAGCCCAAGAATTGCCGGGCAGCGATTCCACGCTTCAAAAGCCACACGGCAGGGGCGCTGGGTGTCTCAGTTGGTTGAGTGACCAACTCTCGGTTTCAGCTCAGGCCCTGATCTCAGGACTGTAGGATGGAGCCCGCGTCAAGCTCCACGCTGATGGGGAGCCTGCTTGGGATTCTCTCTCTCTCCCTCCGCCCTTCCCCCTGCTCCTGCTCTCTCTCTCTCTCTCTCTCTCTCTCTCTCTGATGAGTGAATAAGTCCTTAAACAACCATTTTAAAGCCACAAGGCAGGGGGCTATTTTGGGGACTCTGTTAGCACCGAGGGCTCTAGGATAATGATAATATTGGGATTTATTGAACTTGAGCCACATGCCATCCTGGTTCTTAGTTCCGTGCGTCATCCCAGTGCACGCAGCCACAGCAGTACCAACGCTTAGTCTACGGCGGGCGTCTGTGCCAGTGCTCAGTTCAGACCCGAGAGGGTCATGAAGGTGGCCCGGCCGCGTTGCGGGGGAGCTGTTGGCGTTCACCGCCGTACACCGCCTGCACTTCACGTAATATCTCAATTATCAGGGCCCCCTGAGGCTGATATTGCACATCACAGTGCAAGCTCTAAACTGCACTTTCTCATCACCTAACTGGCAAGAGGCTGAAAAATACTCCTGCAAAGAAACTTTGGGTTGAAGGAAACTATCATAATGCAGACCTAAGCAAACAGTAAGAACATGGCCAAACGGGCATTCCTCGTACCGGTGTAGTCATATTTCTAGGAAAAAAAAAAAAAAAAAAGAAAAAAAGACAAATCTAATCATACCTGACAAAACGCCAAAATCCGAGAACCAAGTAAGAGGTTTTTTACGAATGTGGATTTGCACCTTCCACTGTTAATTGCAAACCTTGCGCTAAGTGCAGCGTCGTGCACTAGATAAACACCAATCCCTGGCTGGGAAACTTACCGCCAGGACTTCCCAGGGGCGCCACCAGCTACTAGAAGATGTCAAGGAAAATTCGGCGTCACCCGCCGGGCGCTGGCTGGATTACGCGTGCGAGGCAGCTCGGGGGTTTCGGATTTTAACCTCAGATCGTGCCCATCCTGTTTGACGATATCGCACATCTGTGAAGCTAAATTTTCAACATTTGCTGTGACAAAACGCAGGTGCCCCTCGGCAATCCAAGTAGAACAGGGAATGGAAGTGGCGGTGTCTTATTTGAGCCCCGAGATGGAGAAGACGTGCAGGGTCACAGGGCCTGTTACACGTGGTCATAGTCATTTAATAGTGACACTTACAAAATTTTTCTTTTTCAAACGGCTACTAAGTTAAGGAATAAATACTTATTAAGCTGTCTGGATCCAACTACTTAATAAAAAGAACTATAAGCTATTTCTTTTAGGCTCAGAGTGTTGTAAGAAAATTTACTGTCACACTAAAGGCTCCATGAACCGGGGCCCCTGTATGGCTCAGCGGTTGGGCATCTGCCTTGGGCTCAGGGCGTGACCCCGGGGTCCCGGAATCGAGTCCCGCATCGGGCTCCCCCGCAGGGAGCCTGCTTCTCCCTCTGCCTGGGTCTCTGCCTCTCTCTCTCTCTGCGTCTCTCAGGAATAAATAAAATCTTAAAAAGAAAAATTAAAAAAAAAAAAAAGGTTTCATGAATCTGGAAAATCTGGGAACCTGAGTTGTAAACCCGTGACACTTACCAAGACTCTTTCAGAGTCTGATACGCAGGAGAGGGAGACAAGCCTCTTACGTTGTTTCTACAAAGATAGTTTCAAATCCCATTTGAGCAGCGCAGACCAGTTTTGTTCACAAGCTTGGAAACTTTTTGGAGGTTTTACAAAAGCTGATTGTTCTCACCATGTCTGCAAACGTGCATCAGACGGCTCTCATCTCTCACTGCCCCGGATTGGTGACTGCGTTTCCCAGAGTCTTGGCCGCCTTGGATTTTGATTTGATTGTGCCACCGAGAGGAAAGGCCCCGGGCCCCGTGGCTGGCACCACAGTGGCCACATGCGAGGCTCCCTGGGGCAGCGTGTGTCACCGTCCCCGTGGGGGTAGAAATCTTTCCTAATGGAGCATAGAAGGTAACAGGCCAGGACTCTAGTTTTGGCTCCGCTCCTAAAGGAAGAAACTCTCGTCTTCCCCGTGTGTCCCCTGTCATCCGTTATGCTGGATGACACTCCAGATCCAACGCTCTATCTCACGTCGAACTTCTTTGGCCACAGTTTGCCCCCGGACTCACGGTTTTGCCCTCTCCTCGATTAATAGAGGAAGGGTCGGTGTTGTTCACACTACCGAGACTTGCCTTTGAGTGAGTCCATTATCCCTGCCACATTCCTTTCTTTTTTTTTTTTTAAGATTTTATTTATTTATTCATGAGAGCCATAGAGAGAGAGAGAGAGAGACAGAGGCAGAGACAGAGGCAGAGGGAGAAGCAGGCTCCATGCAGGGAGCCCGATGTGGGACTCGATCCCGGGACCCCAGCGCCACGCCCTGGGCCAAAGGCAGATGCTCAACTGCTGAGACCCCAGGTGCCCCAGAAGCTCATAAACTTAGTGACTCACGTGTTGGCAGTTGGCCAGGCTCACCTGGGCAGTTCCGTTGGTCTTGACTAGGCCCTTGTGTGTCTCTCTGCCTGCTGCCAGGAAGCTGAGTACTGACTGGGGATCTCTGGCCGGATGCTTCGTCCCTGGTCCACATTGGATGCTGGCCCACGAGGCCAAGTCACTTGTGCCATGTTGTTTCGGGTAAAGCGAACCTCACAGCCAATCCCAGATTCCAAGGGTGGGGAATCGGCTCCACCCCTGGGTGGGAAGACCCGCAAAGCCTCGGAGCCGTCTTTACCGTCTGCCCCCCCAGGAGGCCAGAGAGTGGGGCAGCCTCGGACGGTGTAAGCTTAGATTTCATTCACAATGTGGGTCGGAAAGCCATCTGGGAGTCTGGAGGGAGCTTTAACGCGATGTGACTTCGTGATTGGAAGCTCTCTGTCTGCTGCTCTGTGGACGGGAGCCCGTCGGGGCCAGGACGCATGAGCAGCGAGGGGGCTGTTGTGATGACCTCAGCAGCCTGGTAGCAGCTTGCACCCGAGGGTACTGGTGAAGGTGGGGAGAGGTGACCGCAGTCTACATGCACACTGGGTACCGTCTCCTGCTGCTGCTGCTGCTGTGGCTTTTTTTTTTTTTTTTTTTGTCACCTTGGTCGAAAGCTCTTTGTGGGCAAAGGATGCCTTATTTCTCATAGCGCCCTCAGCGCCCAGGGCCAGGCCTGGCACATCGCACACGTTCAGCACCTCTTCACTGAGTGAATGAGTCTGTCGAACTTCTGACTTCCAAGGTGAACCTGCAGGGAGAAATAGAACCCCGTTCCGGGAAGCTCCGCGGGGCCCCACGGGCTCTGGGCGGCTGGTGCGGACGCGGGCCCCTTCCTGTCGTCCCCGGGGACTGAGCGCAGGCGACGCGTGCACAGGAGGCCTCGGGGGTCTTCCCGTGAGGGGTTAGTCGGCAGCGCGTGCTGAGCTACTTCATCTGCTGCATTCTGCATGTTTACTCGCGTCTGCGGGCGCGTTTTATTACTACCAGGAGAAGTAGTAAAACACAGAGCCTGGGGGTCTTTGCCTCAGAGGGATACCTGGTGGGGTGAACTCGGAATTGGGGCGTCCTTAAGCGGTGCTGGGCGCTCGGTGGTAACACGGTTCTGTGGGCCGATCGGGACTCCGCAGACGTCCCCTAACAGCCTAACGTCGCAAGGCTGCCGATCACGGGGCTGCAGGACCTGGGAAAAATTCTGGTCCATCTTCCTTCAAGTCGTGCGGGCAGGGACTGTGGGGTGCTGCCTCCCGGGGCTGGCCGCCCCGCACCCCTGGAGAGCCCCCCCCTCCAGCCCGGCGCCTCCTCCCCGGGGCTCGGCCCGCACCCGGCCGTGCTCTCTGCCCGGAGGCCTCTGTGTGTCCCGCCCGTGAAGCCGGCCCGCAGTGGGTGCGGGGGGTGGGGGGGTGTGGGCCATGGCCGGAGGGCGCACCGTCGGGCCACTTGCCCTCCTTTCCTTCCCTGGGCCCCCACTTGAGGCCATTCCCACCCCCATCCCTCTTCTGCCCCCTCTAAGCTGCGGCCCGAGCTGTGCTCGCAGAGGCCCAGGAGTCCCCGACTGTGCAGGGCCCGCCGCCGTGGCCGTGCCCCCCTCCCGCTCACATGCCCCCCTCCCGCTCACATGCCCCCCCTCCCACCTAGATGCCCCCCTCCCACTCAGATGTCCCCCCGCTCAGATGCCCCCCTCCTGCTCAGATGCCCCCCTCCTGCTCAGATGCCCCCTTCCTGCTCAGATGCCCCCTTCCTGCTCACATGGCCCCCCCCCGCTCAGATGCCCCCCCTCCCGCTCAGATGCCCCCCCTCCTGCTCACATGGCCCCCTCCCGCTCAGATGCCCCCCCAGCTCAGATGCCCCCTCCTGCTCACATGTCCCCCCTTCCTGCTTCCCTGACCTACCCGCTGCTCTGTTTCGTTCTGGTTCTCGATCTTCCTTCTCCCTCAACTACGGTGATTGTCTCGTGCTTCAAAGTCGAACCATGTACTCAACGTCCCACTTGAGTGTTTGTGGGAACCTTGACTGGCCATCGGCACCTTGCCCCTGGCCCCCTGGCCCCCGGCGGCTCCCCGTGCCTGCGTGTGCCCCCCACACACCCGCCTCTGGAGCCGCGGGGCCAGGACCACGGCCGCCTCTCAGTGGCACAGCGGATGGCCTGTACCTGGGCTCCCATCTCTGCCCTGCCCGAGCCTCTGTCTACGCGGGCCCCCAGAAGCGTCGCCTTCTGCCTGAAAGCCCGGCAGTGGCTGGTGCCCCAGCGAAGTGGGGGAGAACCTCCGGCCATGGGCGCCCGAGGCACCAAGCTCCTCCCGCCACCTCGGGGCGCGCAGGTGTCCAGGCCCCGGGCCCCTCTCCTGCTAAGGACGGCCTCTTGCCCACCCCTCACACCCAAAGCCACGGGAGCCCTGGCGCCCTCCTCCGTCGGGGCAACCGTGCGGGCCCCGGGCCCTGGTGGCCATTGGCCCTCGCGTGCGGGGCCCTCGGGAGCCCTCGGGGGCCCTGGGCCTGGTGTCTGGGCCTCTGCTCTTCTGCGGGCACCAGGTGCAGTGTGAACATTGTTCTTGGGTGAACAGTGACTTTTGTTTCCTCGTTTGTTTTGGAAGACAGCGGAGCTGGAAGGAAGCGGCCCTCGCGTCTGTGGGCCTGCGCCCTCCTCGAGGGACCGGCCAGTCCAAGTGGCCCAGGACTGTGCCCTGCTGGCCTGTGTGGCCCGCCTCCCAGACACATGAGCTTGTGTTGTGTTGTGGTTTTTTTTTTTTTTTTTTTTTCCGGAGGCTTCCGAGGAAACTCTTCCAGAGAGCAAAGAAAGAAGCTAGTCCTGCGGCATCCTGCCCAAATAAATCAGCTTAAGAAGAGCTTTGCATCCCTTTATCGGATGGCCTTTAGAGGTTCGTGAATAAACATGCCGAGTGGGTACGGGCGGGAATAAATAATGCACGGCCTCCCGAATGAGCCGTATGAGAGCACAGCCGATCCGGTCATATTTTATTAATCTCTGTGTTGAAGAAAATCAATTTGAGAAACTTTCCAGGGCAATCCTGGTGCTGAGCTGACCCCCCCCGCCCGCCTCCACACGTAAAGTCAGGTGATTCTCTTTCGACCGAGCAGCTGCTAACTCATCCTTCGTCGTGCTGGGCCGACTCCTGGAGGATCCCCGCTGCGGTTACTCTGCAGGACTTGCTCTCGGGTCCTCTTCAGTGTGTTTCCGGCTTGCTGGTATTTTTCTATTTATTTATTTTGGAAAGAATGAGAACGAGCACTGGGCGGGGCGGGGGGTGCAGAGGGAAAGGGAGAGAACCGTAAGCAGACTCCTTGCTCAGTGCAGAGCCCAACGCGGGGCTTGATCTCACGACCCCGAGATCATGGCCTGAGCCGGAGGCAAAGCGGATGCTTAACCGCCTGAAGCACCCAGACGCCCCTCTGTGTGATTGACGATGGCTCTGCGCTTCTGATCGCCAGAACGACATTTTGCATTAGACTTGAGTTCTCTTCCGTTGTCCCCGCCCTTCTCAAATGTCCTCGCTGGGCAGCCCCCACGCTCCGAAAGCCTTCGTCCCTCTGCTGCCCCCGCGTGAGGTGATGACGTTATTTCTGAGAAAACAACTTCTGTTACAGAGGTGTTCTTCGGGAACTTTACCCAATTCCAATTTCTTAAACATTCAGCTAAGATATCTAAACCTACGTGAGACAGCTTTGTGCAACTGTTCATCAGCGCATGAGGATATATTTTCAAATTATCTCAAAATATTCCAACATATTTGTCATCATACACAACAGGATAGCAGGTGTTGCTGGCGATTCCAGTAGGATTAATTTCTCTAACATCGTTATAGGATCTCTTTACTGTATGAAGGTAGGCAAAGTGTAACCAGTAGCTCAACAGTGCTTTCTTTTTTTATTTTCCCCCAAAATTCATACGGTGGCAGAAACTTTTCTGTCTTACCTATGACGGCAGTTCTCTGCAGTTTAGGGGTAGGTAGGGGTCTCACTGAACTAAGCCATTCGAGATATTTGGGGTTGTTAGAGCGAATCATAAAAGTGATTCTCCCTTCATGGAGAACTTTCAAGGAAAGCTCTTTCCAAGGAAAGCATTCTCCTTCCGTGCTCTTGTTTCCGAGCTGTGGTCCACATTCCAGAGCTCCTGATTCAGCCTTCCTGAAGACTTCATTCTTTTCTCATAAACCAATGTGGCTATGGCATCAGGCTGCTCTTGACGGTGCTCCCCAGCTGAGGAGAAAGCCAGCGTCGCCCAATACGCCGTTGGGGGACACGCGGGGAGAGAATCCAAGTGCATATCCAGTGTGAGCGTTATGACCGAAATGGATGGATTCGGGAAGGAGAGGGCACTCACTACAAAGTAATGTTCTAAATCAGACTCACAAATTTTCTCTTAATGAGTAGATTGACTAAATATTTAATTTTCCGTGATTCTTAGTGCAAAATGCCCTTTGCAGAGTTCTACCTCAGTCTTCGTTAAAAATGTCACTGCCAAGTCAAGGCTCATAGTCCTATTCACGAACTTCACCGGTGACGGGAATTTATTTACTGGAAAAGGGTGAAACAGTCGCAACGGTGTGAGCCGGGGTGTGCAGTTAAATGCTGTGGGTGGATATTGTCAACCTGCAAAGCTCAGTTCTCATCTCACAACTCAAGTGTTTTATTCTTAAGAACAATAATCCAAATAATGGAAGTAAATTAAATCTTGGCAAAAAAAAATATGAGAAGTCATGTTGTAGTTCATCTTCATATGAATAATTAAGGCAGCCATTGCTTCTTGATTATAAAAGAAAGACTTCCAGGACTGTCAGCCCTGGTACTCATGCCAGTCGGTCCTCCACGTCTCCTGGTTGTGCAACTTAGCAACTGTGGATGCGAAGGGGAGCCTGCCACTCTCCCAAGAGTAAGGATGCTTTCTGGGTGAGGAACAAATGAGAAGTAAGCAAAAAAGGGCATTTTGGAAATGATGGCAAACATAATCAGCACAAAAACAGAACACAAAGGAATCTCTTTCAGATTCTAAACTCTTTCTATACCATTTTTCTTTAGTTGTTTAATTTCTGTTTTCATCTTAAAACCAAGGTCTCTGTGACTCTGTTGAGAAAGTAAGATAATGACCTTCCTTTGAAAATAAAAATACTCCCCTGATATAAAATATTGGAAGTAGGAGAATGGATTGTATTGTTAACAATTTCTCAAAGACCGTGTGGTGTTGAGATTCTAATACCGTGTCAATCATTAATTATGCCCTTTTTTTTAACCCTCACTCAGATACATGTTTTGTTTTGTTTTGTTTTGTTTTTTGACTGGGGAAGATAGACTCTGATCTAAAAACTATCTTTCTAAAATTCTATCTTTTAGGGGTATTTGGCTGGCTCAGTCAGTAGAGCCTATGGCTCTTGATCTCAGGGTGGTGAGTTTGAGCCCCATGTTAAAAATAAAATCCTTAAAAAAAATAAAATAAATCCTATCTTTTTAAAAATGGAGCAATAATACCATAGTGAATTTCTTCACTATGCTCAGGAATATTCCAGATTTTAGTCATATTTTTCATCTGGTTACTACTTAACATCAGTTATGGTTGTTGCATTGAAATGTGTAGCTATAGGTTAGATAGAGGTGACCTCCTTCGGATGGGAAGTCTCAACTCCCCCCCCCCGCCCCCACCACCACCGAAAGGAAAAGAAAGCATGAATGAGGCACCTTGAATATATAAAGAGCTTTCTATAAGTTATGTGAAGCTACTAATAATTTTAAGGAAAAAAGAGTATGTCTGCCAGAGACAAATCTATTTTAGATATTCAACATATTGCAAAGACTTTAGTTTCCTAGGGGTGTTGGCCACGGTACGACGAGCAGTTTCCTACCGTGGATACTGTAACCGCCATGCTTTCTGGTTGGGTCTTTCTTTGATTCCTCTGCTTTTGATATGGAATGAATCGTCTTCTTGTTGGACCTGAAGGGGAGCAGTAACCATTACTCTAGAGGCTGGAGATTAGAAATATAAAATCGCATCATTTTGAGTCTGCTATTTATCATTAATTATAATAATAAACGAGACCTGTAATACTAACAGAGAAAGATCTGTGACTTACATTGGCCATTAACTAGCTGTGTGATCCTGGGCGAGTGGCTTTACCTTTGTTCTCAGTTTACGTAAAATGGGGATTTGGACTAGATTGTTTCTAAAGTACCTTTTCTTAACCTTTAATATTCTCTAGTCCAAACAAATACCCACTGTATATGCTATGGTTCTATCATAGTGTATTATGATTGTGCTCTTCCCTACAACTACTGGCCCATATGTCACTGGTGGGAAAGTGCAAGAGCATATGGGATGAATGGTCGCCTTCATTACATCTGATCCCCGCTGAGTCAGTGACACGATTTAAGGATTCACTTGTGGAAATCGATCTTACGGGGGTGCCCGGGGCGGCTCAGTCTGTTGGGCATCCCACTCTTTGTTTCGGTTCAGATCATGATGTCTTCGTTTGAGATTGAGCCCTGTGTTGGGCTGGGCATGAGCCTGCTTGAGATTCTCTCTCTCTCTCTTTCCCCCACTGTCCCTCCCCACCTTAAAAAAATGATCTTACAGATACTGAAACTGAATTATATGATCTTGGTCTCACTTGGTGTCCTAATCAAAAAATCTATGCACTGTCTTTCTTGTCTTTTAAAGGAGACCTTCGAAATTGCATATGTTCTAAAATTTTCTAAATTAGTAACAAAATATATGAATATAATCTGCCCAGTTTTTCTAGAGAACCAGAGAGAAAATATATTCTCCAAAACGGGCCTCCGCTGATAAGTTATGAGGGGGTAGTTGTGTCTCTGTGCATGTGATAAACCATCCTGGGCCTGCCCTCCCTCAGAGCCCAGCTGGTGAGTTTCTGGGAAGTCCGTCCTCCTAACAGCTGATAGCGAGATGTTGCTCCCTGAGCCCTTATGTGCCGGGGATGCTGCTAAGCATTTTATACAAATTATCTCTTGTGATGCTCACAGCAGTTGTGCACGTCGGTATTATCATCCCTATTTTGCAAAATGAGGCTCTGAAATGTCCCACCGATTTCCCAGGTTATACAGAAAATGCCGTCGGGACTGTCACTGAGGCCCGGCTACACTGAGGCTTCTGACGCTGAGCGCCACGAGCGCCCGTCGGAGGACACAGGCCTGTGGCCATGAGGGCACACGCGCACACTGCACGAGTGTCGTCTCCATCGGGCTGTTCGCACAGGGCCCTGCAGGAGGGACACCTCCCACCCAGCACAGCTGCCTGGGAATACACTCGCCCCGTTTGGCGTCGCCCACTCTCCCCCTTCCCAGCCTCTTAACGTCGGGGGGGGGGGGCAGCTTTAGGGGTCACCCGCGGTGATAGCGGCTGGCCTCGGAGCCTCCTCTGAGTCTCTGACTTGGAAGTCCCCCCACCCGCCTCCCCTGGCCTCGGCCCCCGGGGCTTG
Source organism: Vulpes vulpes (assembly GCF_048418805.1). NCBI lineage: Eukaryota > Metazoa > Chordata > Mammalia > Carnivora > Canidae > Vulpes > Vulpes vulpes. The sequence continues at coordinate 145,792,779 of NC_132783.1, forward strand.
TGCAGGTGACCGCATCTGGCCTCCTGGCTCCTTCCTCCCCCCGCCCCCCGGAGCTTGTCCTTCCCTGGGCACAGCTCTGCCACCAGCAGGCCCCGCCCCATCCCTGGCAGATGCTCAGGATGGTCCAGGTTCCGAGGCCACCGCGGCCAGCCAAGGCCTGCCCACCCTCTCCTCTCACTTCGGCTTTGCCCGCAGTGCCCAGGGACACGCTTCATTTCTCCTCGTGCGTGTGGCGGGAGGGGCATCGAGCGTCACTCCAGCCATTTAATACTTGGAGGAGGTACGTGGAGGCACAAGTTGCCTCATCCTGCTGTTTGCAAAGCGCGCTTAGCTCTGGTCCTTCTGTTGCAAAACTCGTCAAAGAAATTTGTTGAAGAATAAATTATCCTTCGCTAGGGACGTAACCTCCTAAAAAGCAACAATATGGTAATACGATTTCCAAAAATATCAATAGTGCTTCCCTCGAGCCCTCTTCTTATCTTCAAACCACTTTGTTGATTTTTTTTTTCACTCTAAACATCTTTCCGGGGAGGGAAAACCCTAGAAAATTTGCTTCCATCAGATAAATCTTGCTCATCAGTAAAGTTGCTTCGAAGCCGGTGCAGCTGTCAGAGGAGGTTTCACTCTCTACGTGGGAATGTTTTCCAGGTAGAGCTGGTGCAGGAAGCACGGGGGCTGCTTAGGGACCACGCACCTGGCGCCGGGCCGCTTCTCTGCCTAAGGGAAAGCGCCGAGGACCTACCTGCCTCCTGCAGGTGCTCGCAGGAGACGCTGTGAATCGTGTGCGTTCCTCCCGGGCTGCGGCGGACGGGCCTCGGGGGACCCCGGGGACAGCAGGCAGGAGGCCGAGCAGCAGCACGCTGTTCCCGCGACAGCGGCCTGGCTCCCGTCTGTCCCTCCGGCACCCGTCCGTCCATCCATCCATCCATCCATCCACCCCCCCCCAACTCCGCTCGCTTTCTTCCGTCCGTCCGTCCCCGTCCACGTCTCCTATGGTACAAAGAAATCTCCCCTTAAGCAGCCTGCCTTTCCCTCCCTCGTCCATGCTCTGCTGAATCACGTCTCACGGACTGTAAAGCTCAGCACAGATCCGTGGAGCTGGCTGCGCCGGCTCGTAGGGAATGTGAGCTTGTGTGGGCCGGACACCTGAGCCACCCTCTGACACCGTCCTCTCTGCACCGTGTCTCCCACGTTTTCCAGACTCAGCGACCATGTAATGTAGTTTGCTGGCCGAGGAGATGACCCATGGCCCATCCTGCATGTCTCCGCTGTTAAGTTTCCCAGGAAACTAAGTTCAATTATCTTGAAAAGAATCAAGCTCCTTCCCACACGCTCCTTTCTTTTGCTTTATGTTCAGAAGAGAATACAACTAAAATGCCAACAGTCCGGGCACAGCGTCTGTTCTAGTCTTCAGTGCGATAGGCTAGAAGAGGGCTTCAGGACCTCGGCACCTGCGGTGTTTTGGGCCAGATACTGTTCTGCGGCGGGGGCTGACTTGGAGATTGTAGGGTGTTGAGCAGTGGCTCTGGCTCCTGGGCCCCAGATGCCGGGAGCTCCATCTCCAGGAACGACAAGCAAAACCGTGCCCAGATACCGGGGAGTGGGTGCGGCAAAACCATCCTTGGTTGAGAACCGCCAGACTTGAAGCAGAAAGCTGACGGGACTTCGGGATCCTTCCATGCCGCCGCAACAAGTCAGTCACATACAGAGACAAAGCAAAACCCAAGCGGCGGTTACTGACCCAGTGTCTCTCGAGTGGCCGCCACGCGCCACCGCGCTGCCCGGGAACCGAGACTCGACGTCAGTGAGGCCCGGCCCCGTGTGCAGAGAGCTCAGTGAGGTCGTCGGGGGACCGGTGTGTAACGGGTCACGCGCAACAGGACGTACGGGGAGAAGACAGTCATTCTGCCAAGTCCTACGAAGCCGACTCTCACCGACCCCGCTTTCCCCTTCTCAGATGACTTTCCCAGCTTCCTGCCTCCCCAGGCCTGTTCCACAGAAACATCTCTTGCTCGTCCTCCCACCTTAGAGCCTTGTTCACGTTGCTCTTGCTTAGGCTTTCGCTCAGACTCTCCCATCTCTGCATTCTCCCGCCATTGGCAGGCCTCCCTGTCTCTCCCAGGAAGCCCTTCCCGATTGCTTTGGCTTAGGCCCATGACGGTCCACCAAACCCCCTCCAGGACACAACCCCTGCACGCAGCTTGTGGCGTGAGGACAGGCAGTGCCCTTTGTACCGCGTGTGGCCCCCTGCCTGCCAGGCATCGGTCTAATGGCTCGGGAGGGCGTGGGCTACCTGAGGTGCAAGCCAGAGGTGAGCCTAGATTATTCGCACGAGCGGCCAAGCGAGTCACTATTTGACTGCCGTCGGCTCGCAAAAGCTGGTGCGGGAGGAGAACTCAAAACCATTAGGAAAGGGCAGTGGTTGAGGCCGACCTGAAGCTAGAGAATGACAGGCACCTGGTCCCCTGTGCGGCACCTTCTTTTCCACCTGATGAACTTCCCCCGACGCTTCAAAACCCCAGCGCACAGGTCACCTCCTCCTCTGTGCTTTCCGTCGCTTCCAGTTTTGCAGAGTGTCTCTGCTGTGACAGCGTCGTGTGCAAGCCGTGACTGCGGGGCGGTCCCCGGCGGCCCCTGGCCGTGGGTCAGGCCCCTCACTGGACGGGCAGGCGGTGGAGCAGGGGCGGGTGCATCTCGTGGGAGCGCCCTGGCCTCGCTGTGCGTGGCGTCGCTGTGCGTGGCGTGATGGATTCCCCATCAGAATGTGAGTGAGGGGAGGATCTCGGTAGTGAGGAAAGGCTTCTTCTTTGTTATTCCTATAAAGCCCCTATTAATGGAAAACTAAGGGCGAGTGAGGAATTCCTGGAATCAGGGGGAAGGCATTTGTGTGTTTTATTCAAGTTTCACTCAAAATAATAAATAAATCTGAGAAGCTGTCCTAGCTATGCCCCCCCTCCCCCCTCTTCCCCTCTTGCCGAATCTCACTTAAGAGATTTCCTACGTCCGTGGACAGGATTTCTTCACAGTCAAGCAGAGGGGTGTGCTGGTGATGGCAGCATGTGAGGCAGCGGGACGTGGTTTGGGGTGTAACTGGGGATTGGGCAGAGCAGCCTTGCCCACACACACACACACACACACACTCCGGTGATCATTCTCCCATCAGACTTCATCTAGAAGCATCTAGAAGCAGGCAGCTCGGGGATTTCCCTCTCTCAGAGAAGTTCTCAATTAGGGCTCTTTGGCCTTTGTGATAATAATCAGAACCAAGTAGGCAGTGGTCCTGTGCCCTCTGTCTGCCCGTCTGCTTGTCTGTCCGTGTACTCTCATTTCATCCTTACCACGACCTTTGACATAGCTACTATTACCTCTATTTAAATGAAAAAAAAAAAAAAAAAGGTTCTTCGTGTCCCAAGCCACACAGCAGAGAGGTAGAAATATGGGACCCTGTATTCAAATCTCATCCCAGGGCCCAAACTCTTCTCCAGCGTGTACCTTCGTGGGCATTGGAAAGCTAAGCAGAGTGAATTTGGGTAGAAGGCCTCCTTACGGGCTCTGTCCCAGGTTGCACTAGGAATTATGTTTGATGAACAAATTAAACACATTTCAAGTATTTTATGATAAAAGATAGCACACACCAACCAAGCAAGTATTGCTGAAAAATTTTCACTCATTTTGCTATCTTAAGGATTTTTTGAGGAGTTGAAAATAGTTCACTGAGGGGCACCTGGGTGGCTTTGGCTTAGGTCCTGACCTTGGGGTCCTGGGATCGAGCCCCCATGCCGGGCTCCACGTTTAGCAGGGAATCTGCTTGAGCTTCTCTCCCTCTCCCTCAGCCACGCCTCCTGCTAGCGTTCTCTCTCTAAAATAAATAAATAAATCTTTAAAAAAAATTTTAAACTATAGCTTACATACCACTAAAATAACCCATTTTTTTTGTGCACAATTCAATGATTTTTAGTAAACACATTGGCTTGGGCAACCATCCACACATTCCAATTTTAGATAATTTCCATTGCCCCAAGAAGTCCTCATGCTTTTATTATTTTATTTATTTATTTATTTATTTTTCCTCATGCTTTTAAGGACAATTTGTTTTGGGACCCCTCGGTGTCATGGCGAGGATATGGGGGAGGGTTAGAGGCACAGTGGGAAGGTAAGGTTACATAATAAAAAGGGGTATCTGAGAGAATTATAGAGCAGGAAGGACCTTTACAGGCGCTTTAATTGAAATCTTCATTTTAAAAGTGAGGGTGAGAAGGGTTGAGAAGTTGGGGAACCCGAGAGTGAGTTGGTGGCACATCGAGAGTCTGATTTTCTGATCCTCAGCCTGTTGCTCCTGCAGTTGCCACGATGCAAAGAATCATCAGTGGAGGGAGCGGCTCCACTAGTGTCTTGTGTTGAAAGAGCTATCCCGATAGTGGTTTAAAATAATCATTTTCTTTTGCTCGTGACCTTGTGGTTGGAAAGGCTTCAGCTGGGTGGCTGTGATCGCTGTGGTTTCCGAGGAGGGTCTGGGGCTGGAGGAGCCACTTCCAAGATAGCTTCTCATTCACATGTCTGGTACCCCAGCGCCCTTTGGTCTCCCTCTTCACGTGGCATCGTCCTTACCCAGGGCTTCTCGGGGCTCGAGATCCTTACAGCGTGGCGGCCTTGAGGTGGCCACATCCCTCCCAAGTAAAAGCTGCCCTGACAGGTACCGTCTGTGCTTGGAATTTTTTTTTTTTTGTACTTGGAATTGATTTAGGGTCATTTCTGACATAATCTGCTGCTTAAAGCCTCCATTACTCAGGGAGCAGAGAAAGCGGTTCTCCTTGACGGGGATTGGCAAGGCAAGGCCACGTGGTGGAAGAGCATGTGGGGTGGGCCGTGTTGTGTCCCTCCTTGGGAAACACCAGGAGCAAGAGCAGAACCGGGCAGGTAAACCCCTCAGGGTCATCCTGCCATATTCAGACCTGGTTCTTCCTTGTGATTGTCTGGTCGGCATTGCCTGATAGCACAAAGCTCAAACTCCACAGCCAGTCCTGGAAGCCCCTCAGGAGCTGGCTCCCAGCGCTTGCCCATACGGGTTCCTCTCTCCAGCAACAATAAAAAATCTCATTATTTTCCAGACTCATCAGCTCCTTTGCACATGCTTCTTCCTGCCTGCCTTTCCCATCCCCCCCCCCAAGTCTTCAGCGTACTCTCCACTGAACAGATGCTTCCTGCCCATCTTTTCTAACTCAGGTCACCCATTGCCTTGTCTTAAAAGCCTTTTGTGTTTCTTTTAACTTTTAAAAATTAATTTATTTTAAAACATTGTTTAAAAGATTTTATTTATTGATTTGACAGAGAGAAAGCACAAGCAGGGGGAGCAGCAGAGGGAGAGGGAGAAGCAGATCCATGCTGAGCAGGGAGCCCAACATGGGCTCATGAGCTGAGCCCAAGGCAGATGCTTAACCAACTGAGCCCCCCAGGCGCCCCTTGTGTTTCTTTTTAATACTTAGATAGTGATTCCTTTGAGAATAGGGTTTCTCCTCAGCCTACTTAACTGCTGTAGGGCCTGGCATATAATAGGCAGCTGGTACGTATATGTTGAAGGGATACATTTAGACATATCATAAATTTAAAGCGGGTTCTGGTCTGTGCACACCTTGATGGTGGTGGTGTCATCTCATGGTGATGAGGAGGGTCTGGGGCTAGAGGGAACTGAGGCGAAGCCCAGGGCCATGGAGTAGACACTGTGCGTTTAATACTCAGTGTGACGGGCTGGCCTCCTATTACGGATGCCACTTCCTGGCCTCATGGGCTTGCAGCCACTCCTTCAGTCCCCAGAACCCAGTGAAGAAGGAGAGCAAAGCATGGAGTGTCGCTACATGGAGTGTCTGAGAGACCACGTCAAATGTCATTTTGTAGAGAAGAACACTGAGATCCTTACGAGGATAGTTCCACCTGTTATTAGAGCCGGTTCACAGCTGTGTTTGTCCCAGCACATTACGCTGTCTCCCGTAGCTAAGAGAAAGCCACTTGGTAAAGAGTCTGCACAAACTCCATGGAAGAGGTGATGCACAGGTGTGATGGTCCCTAATTCCCAAGGGCACTGTTCTCACCACCAGAGTACCCAGAGCCTGGGGAACTTGAGCTCAGGTATCTCAAATGGGAGGATAGTTGCTTGCCATGACAATTCTCCAAAATCAAGACTGAAAACAGCAACAGTCCACTGAGAGTTTAAGTAAACTTTAGCAAAGGTAGCTTTCAACTCTTTGTGGAGAAAAACACCTAAATGTGGTTATGGCCACCTACTAATTACTTGGATAGACGTCTCCCAGGGAATCTGGTTTCAAACACAATATTGAATATTGAGAAGAATAATGAGCTAAAAATGGATTATAACCAGGCGCACTCTTGATTCATATGGGACGAAATCTAGTTACTAAGACGAAACTCTATAAGGCAGTTGGGACTTGGAGCAGGTTTCCCTGATTGGAAATAATAGACCTGCACCTGCTTTTGTTATAGAAAGAATTAGCAGAAAGGGAGAAAGCAATATAAGCTCTTGAACACCGAAGAGCTAAAGCGTATTTCCACCTTAACTTTCGAACTTTGAAGTGAGGATTAACAAGCCTCCGACAATGATGGCATATTCTATAACAATCACAGCAACTGAACAAGAGAGAACATTGAGAGATGAGATGGGGGACAGTTCTGGAAGAATTAAGAGGGAAAAAAAGGGGAGACTCCATGTGCTCTTGGTTACATGAGACCTGGAATCTTTGGTGTCTCTGCTGTGGACCCTGTGCCCTGTAGTTGCTAAAGTGATGCTTGTTAGCTCAAGCGTCATTGCGTCTGCTAATGGTCACTTGAGAGATGTTTCCCAGACAGACCCTTGCAATTAAGGACACTCATCTCTTGTAAGAAAACGTTTCACAGCGTCCACCCCTTTGATCTACCATCGTCCTGTGAGTCTGGAGACAGCCAGATAGGGTCTTCACCAGGACTTCGTCTCCTATTCTGGAGATTTGGCATTGGGATACAGGGTAGCCTTTATTCGAGGGCCTTTTCTGGGCACACATTTCTTTAGAAGGCTTGTCTCCCTTGTGTAGTTAGTGTCCTGGTCCCCGGACGTTCACGGGTGCCCCCCTCCCATGCAGCATCCCTTCCCACCCCACACCTCTGGGCTCTGCTAGTTTTGCTTCCCAGTAACCAAACCTTTACTTTACATTCATTTCCTCCCCCAGCCCCTCTGCCAGAACTACATTTTCAAACTTTGCAGACTTTCTGGTCACTTTGGCCTCCCTGACTCTGGGTGGGTGATCCCGCTGCTGCCTTCTGTGGCCTTGGACCAGTTTTACCTTTGTCCCAATTCATCCGGGACTTTATTCTCCTGACCCCAAAGTCAAAGTGCAGCCTTGCCTATTTCTGCATCTAGCGCAGTTGAGCCCAATTGTCATGAGGAAAAGTGGGAAGAACCTTCCTACCAGAGGAAAGTCTTAGAGGCCGTCTTCTCCCAGGGGCTTTATTCTGGGGAAAGAACATTTCTCTCCTACTTCATTCCATCTCAGGACCCAGACCCATAGTCCTTGACACTCATCCCAGGAACCCCCAAGGTGGCCCTCCCCATGAGGTGCTCAGTTTCTTCTTGAGCTGCAAACCGTGTTGAGCACGATCTCTGTGGTCCTGGAACATTGCTTGTCAAACCTCTTGGTATCTCCAGGTTTCCAGAAGAAAAAAACTTCATCGGTGCTCTGAGGTCTGTACAATAAAATGAAACCCTCATGACATCCCTTAGGACACATGGGGAGCTGCCCACCCACTTCTCTGCTTTTCTGTTGGTCACGTGATCTAGTCCCAAGCACTTTAACTAAACAAAGTGATGTTCTGTGGCCAAGACACGGTACCTCGCAGGAGAGACACTCCCACCAGCCAAGGGAATGGCGGGAAAGATTGTTCCCTACGAGAGAGTCTGGAGGGTTTTCTGCTGAACTCTTGCAGAAATTGCAACCAATGCTTTGGAGATTTGCTTTTCATTTTTAATCACTGTGAGTTAAAATTAGATTGATAATGTCAACTCTGATTAGTGATCGTTCTAAACCAGTGGCCTCTGTTTTGAAAATGTAAGCAGTAACAAAGAATCTTATTTTTCTGATACTGCTTTTCTTCTGCTTTAACTGTTTTTCTTCTGCTTCTGAGTTAAAGTTAAATTAATGAGTTAATTTAGGTTAACTGTAGAACCTAAATTATTTGGGGAGAATAATTATCTGAATAATAGTGAGTCTTCATAATGACCATTTATTTAGGTCTTCTTTCATTTCTTTTAGTAGCGATTTGTAGATTATCTTTAAAACATTTTAGTCCTAAGTAATTTATGATTTATGATATTTTTTACATAGTATTGTTTTTTGTAATTTCATTTTCCAACTCTTTGCTGTTGGTGTTTTGTACAATTGGCCTTTGTTTATTGACCTTGTATTTGGAGGCTTTACTAAATTAATTTCCTAATTCTGTTAGGTTTTCTGGTAGATTCCCTAGGATTTTCTACATAGAGAATCATGTCATCTTCAAATAGAAATAATTTTATATTTCTTCCTTTACAGTCTTTATACCATTTTTATTTTCTTGAATTATTCCCTTGACTAAGACTTCTAGTTCCCTAGTGAATAGGAATAATAAGGGTGGACATGTCTGCCCAGTTCCTGATCTTAGGGTGAAAAGCATTTTTTTTCTCCCCATTAACTATGATCCTAGCTTTAAGTATTTTGTAGATGCCCTTTTTGGGTAAAGAAGTTTTCTTTCTGTTCCTAGTTTTCATCATGAATGTTTGCCATATAATTTTACTGCATCTTTTAAGAGGATCTTTTTCTTTTTTTAGTTTCTTAATATCATTAATTAACATTGATTGACATTCTGTTATATCAACATTTCAAGCCTAGGATAAATCCTACTTATTCAGGATGCACTATTCTTTTTATATACTGCTGGATTTGATTTGCTTATATTTTGTAGAGGATTAATTTTCATTTATTCTCATAGTGAATATTAGCCCTTAATTTTTTTATAACCTTTTTCTTTTTCTTTTTTGGGTTTTGGTATGAGGATTTTGCATGACCTTATAAAATAAGTTGGGAATATTTTGCCCTCTTTTATTTCTGATAGAGTATATATAACTTTGATATTATTTTTTTTCAAATGTTTGATAAAATTCTCCAATAAAACCATCTGGTCCTTGAGGTGTTTGTTCATTTGTTTGTGGAAGGCTTTTAATTATAAGTTCAATTATTTTGTAAAGGATTAGTTATAAATTCTATTTCTTCTTGAGTCAGTTTTGATAAGTTATGTTTTATCTATTTCATTTATGTTATTGAATGAATTGGCATAAGGAGCAGTTTTTTTATACCTCCTTTTGCATTTATTCATTAGCCTTGCTAGAGTTTTATCAGTTTTTATAATTATTTTAAAGAAGCAATTTCATGTTTTCCTATTTATTTTCCCTGAGTTGTTTAGATTTCACCTTTCTCAAAAAAAAAAAAAAATTTCACCTTTTTCAGGCAAAGCAAAATTTTTTTGTCTGATTTTTATTTCAGTTCTGATAAGTTTATGAAGATGCTTTTCTAGCAGAGAAGACCCACACCAAAGCATGAAATCATGTTTAATATGCAGCTTATAAATACAACTCTACAAAGAATGGGCATATAATTAACTGAGTGTTGTATCCACATGTCAGGTTGATTACACATAGAGATGTTTCTGCCAGTATTTCAAATCCCAACTTATAGTGGTTCAATTTAAACACCATCTAAAAATGATTGAAAATAGGTTTTAGCTAAATTCATTTTTCTGAAGAGGACATTTCTTAAGAGCAGGTGTTCTCTCCTGTGACACTGGTAAGTAATCCCACCTGTCATATTGCATGCTATAAGTCATCACACCACAAAACTATTAGCTTATGATTCATATCTGGCCTGCCTTTTAAAAACAAAGGTGAAACAGTACTTTAGAATGAAGGATTTAATGCACACTGAACGAATCTACTTTCTTTGAGTTCAATTTCATTCCCTCTGAGCACGTGTTATTTTCGGGGAGGAAATTGGGTTCTAAATTGAGAAGGTACATTAACTATTTCAGACAATGGAATGACAGGTACATCTTTCTAAATAGCTTCCTGGAGACCTGATGGAGTATATGCCTTTCTCCAGTTCTTATCTTACTGGCTGGAAGTGATTTATATGAGGAGATGACTTGGTCTTACCTTGGCTTGGGCTCCTGTCATTTCTTAACAGAAAATTCCCAGCTTATTCTTTCATCCTTCTTTCTCTGTGGAAGTTATAAATCTGTGTTACTTAGTTAGATTTCATTGGGAAAGGCAACCATTTTGCCGTGGTTTCAAAGAAGTCTGTGGTAATTACTGGGGTAGTTATTTAATTTCCCATGAAGAATCTCACACTGACATGGACCGTCACACACAGTGATACCCAATTCCAGGCCATGTGCGTTGTCTGTGTCTTTTTAGGCCTGGTGGACCTAGCTTGGTGCATCTCTGAACAGCTTGTATAGTGAGAATATTAAGTAATTTCCAAAGTGAATTTATTTAATTCCTCTCAAACTTTAGTAAAATGAAAGAGGTCTCTCTGCTTGAGATTGTCTTCTTTATGTTAATATTCATTTAACAAATTGCAGCTTTCAGACTGAGGAAGTATTTGAGAACGCCATTTAGAAAATGATTGGTCCCATTTCGTTGGCACTCTGCTCTGCTCAACTGCTTTTTGCATTTGTTGACTTTTCCCTAACTGTACAACCACCTTTTAGAGAGGTATAATTATGCCCAGTTTGTTTTTGCTTTCAGATGTAGGATGTGTCAGTTTATGTAGGTGGAGAGAAGAGCATTTTAGAAAGTACTTGGGCTTTGAAAACTGATCAGAATTTAAATTCTTGCTTGTCTACTTGCTGGTGGTTTGGCCAGAGCTGGAACTTGATCCTCTAGTGAGGATAGAATGGACGTGCAGAGAATGACGTTGCAGCAGTCGGATGATGGAAACCGAAGTCAGGACACCAAGCAGTCAAGCATTTTCTGAGACTCAGCTTCTGCCTTCATGAGTCTTGCAGTCTGTAGACAACAGGGAGAGAATCGTCTGGGATGCAAGAGAAATCCACACTAAGCAGAAGTATAAACAGTGGTTTATGGGGTCCCGATAGAGGGATTCTGCACGAGGAGAGATTGGGGCATGAGAGCCAGTTATGGGTGGGTGAGAGATTTCCACCCAGGAGAGAGGGGAGAAGGGCATGGCCCGCTGAGAAAGGAAAGTGCCCAAAGGCAGAGAGGGACCAAAATGAGGAGTACATGGCATTCGGGACAACACAGGGAGGCCGATCAAGCAGAACTGGGGAATGTACAAGTCCCTCTCCACCTCCCTCCGTCCCTTCCTCCTTTCTTTCCTTCTTCCTCCCTTCTGTCTTCTTTTCTTCTCTTCCTCGTCATATCCCTCTATCCCTTCCTTCCCTCCTGCAACAGTTATATGCATATATAGTAGATACTGGGGGTATCTACTGAGCTGCATACATAGCCTTCTTTCAGGGGGCTCCTTTCATTAGGAGTGTAGACTTGGGGGTGCCATGGGGGATCGGGAAATGACTCGTGGCTAGCAGTCCAGCTGGATAGCTGTTTCAGGAGGCCAGAGAAGACAGCCTTGAAGCTGTTTACCAGGAAAACTGTGGTGTCACCACAAAGATGGGGTATATGTAGTTAATTGTCATCAGAGCTCAGTAGAACTATTATATAGTACCGTTGACCCTTGGACGACACAGGTTTGAACTGCGTGAGGTCACTTATACGTGGATGTTTGTGGATAAATCCAGTTTAATATTGCAAATGTATTTTCTCTTCCTTATGATTTTCTTAGCATTTTCCCCCTCTAGCTTATTTTATGGTAAGAATGGAGCATATAATACATATAACTTACAAAACAGGAGTTAGTCAACTGTTTATGTCATCGCTAAGGTCTCTTTTTTATTTTTATAGATTTATTTATTTATTTAAGAGAGTATGCAGACACGCATGGTGAAGGGGGGCAGGGGCAGAGGGCAAGACTCGCCAGGCAGAATCCTTGTTGAGCGTGGATCCTGGACCTAACGACCCTGAGATCACGACCTGAGCAAAAATCAAGAGCCACACGCTCAACGACTGAGACATCCAGGCACCCCTGTCATTGCTAAGGCTTCTGGTCAAGAGTGGGCTATTAGTAAAGTTTTGGGGGGATTCAGAAGGTATATATGGATTTTTGGCTGTGGCGGGGGGTTGGCACCCCTAGCCCCTGTGTTGTTCAAGGATCAGCCCTATAATGTAAGAGCATGAACCTAGGAGCCAGACTGCCTGGCTTGTTTGTCCTCTCTCTGCCTCAGGTTACTTATCTTTAAAACAGAGATTATAATAGTACCTTCCTCACAGAGTTGTTGTGGGATTAAATGAATTAGTATGCATAACCTCTTAGAAAAGTGCCTGGGACATATTGGCCGTATATAAATATAGACTGATTATTCAACTGCTTCTATACACCAAATGAGGATGAACTTTCAGAAGAGGAACCACTTGGTCCCACATTTGCTAGAAACAATACATCCAATAGTTGGTGTAGAAGTGAACATCTTTTCAGGAATATAAAAGTTAAATACATTCAAATGTTATGGAAAGAAAGAAATAATAGCAATTATTTAGAGTCAATCTGCTTGTTGGTACAGTGCTTACCTTTCTAAACTTGGAAAGAAATTTAAATAACTACATACGCACACAGATACAGACACACATACATATATACATACAACCATATGTAGTAAGTTTTAGGAGTGAAAAATACATTCCACAGCTGACAAATTCTGTTGAAGATTCCGGAATATCTTACAGACTGAAATCCAGTCCTTGGATACCATTGGGATAGAGAGAGAAGCCCCGAGAGACTCATTTTCTATTTTTATTGTCTAAGCTAATGGTCCATTAACACAGCTTCTTGAGGCTGAGCCCCTTAGATCATGCGTGGCTTCCAGGGCAAAGACGCCAGGTGGGTGTTTCTTAGTGGTGGAAAGCAGCATTATTTTTCCTAGGGGAAGAATGTGAAGAATCCCACTCTTTGCACATGGTGGTAACAGTAAGAAAGAGCATTATGTAATGGGCAAAGAAATTACCAAGATGATATCAGCGTTCAAAGGGAAAATCCCTGTGTTCATAATCAGTTTAATGATTTTGGTCTCAATAATGATTTGCCCTCATTAGCTATGCAGTGAAGTGGTGCTAATTTTAAGGTTCATCAGTGTATGAAGAACATCGATGCACTTTCAGACATGCTGGCATATTTGCATTATTACCGGAGTGATATAAAACCAAAAATTTCAGGGAGCTTATTATAGATTGAGCGGTTTATCCTTCTTGAGAAATAAGCTTCAGAAATCTCAAATTATTTCCTATCTTTACCACAAAAAAAAAAAAAAAACAATTTCTATGGTAATAATAAATAAGCATCTCGGTGAGCTGAAATTGAGAATTGTTCTCTTTTTTTATCCCCTAGCTTTCTGGACATAACTTTAAGACACATTAATTCCAACCTGACAGGTATTTGAATTTTAAGCCGTTTTAAATTTGGTGTCATCAAACAAGTGTGAAACACAATGTTTCTTATTCCCGGTAAGTCTGTTCCTTGGCTCATTCTCCTTCCCAGCCGAGGAACAGCTAAGCCTCATGCATCAGAAGCTTCCAGGCCCAGTGTGGCCTGCCGTCATGCCGACTCAGGTATAAACCACCACAGTTTCCCGTGTCCCCGGAGACACCTCAGCCTCATCCCTCCGTCCCGAGCAGCTCACCAAACTCTAAGCGGTTAGTAGGACCTCACCACATAGGCCTGTGGCTACCAGGTTTTTCTAAATTGTCATGCAGGGAGTCATGGATCCATTAATTAGTAAGCTTAATTGAAGCTAAATATAATTAATTGTACAATATTGAGCTGTCCAAAGTTAACTCCACTGAAATTACAGTATGAACCTGGAACATAAAGGATTTCTAGAAAAGGAAAGTAGATCTCCGTAAGACCATTCTCTCTCTCTCTCTTTTTTTTTTTTTTTAAGATTTTTATTTATTTACTTGAGAGAGAGCCAGAAAGAAACAGATTCCCTGCTGAGCAGAGTGAGATGTGGGGCTCAGTCCCAGGACCCCGAGATCATGAGCTGAGCCAAAGGCAGATGTGTAAGCAATTGAGCCAGTCAGGTGCCCAATACCATTCTTGATAAATCCTCCTTACTCACCACTGCTCAGCCAAGACTCCTGTGATTCAGACTTAACGTATTTTGGAACATAAGGCTCAGCATGTGAAAATCTCTTTCACACACACATATACACGACTGTGTATCTTTGCCTCGTGGATTTAAAAGTATGCTTTGTTCTCATGTATCTGATGTGATTAATAAATTGATAAAGAGTATTGTAATGCGTACAGACATGGTAGGATCCCTCTGGAATGACTGCTAGTTGGAAGTAGCTTTCTGCGTTGCTTACCATGTTGTTGAATTTCAATGCACATTTTAGTGAGCCCTGACACTAAACAAAACCAACAAACAGTGACACTTCATACTTGTTCGATGACACCAAAGTTAAAAAACGGCTTTAAATTCAAATGCCTGGCAGTTTGAAATCAGTGTGTTTAAAATCATGACAGGAAACTAGTAGAAGAAAAATAACTTCAAATACATGCTAGAAATAAGTTGATTCGGTTGAAATGATAAAATAATGTCAACAAATTTAATTATTACTCATCCAGAATTGTAAAAGTAAAATCCATTTTTCAGTAAAGGAATCTGCATATTAAACCCTTGTTGTAGAATGCCACCAAACTCTCATTTGGCTCTGAAATTTTCATTTTATTTTATTTTATTTTATATTTTGTTTTATTTTATTTTATTTTATATTTTGTTTTATTTTATTTATTTTATATTTTATTTTATTTATTTTATTTTATTTATATTTTATTTTATTTATTTTATGTTTTATTTTATGTTATTTATTTTATATTTTATTTTATTTTATTTTATTTTATTTATATTTTATTTTATTTATTTTATTTTATATTTTATTTTATTTTATTTTATTTTATTTTATTTTATTTTATTTTATGAAAGAGAGAGGGAACATGAGTGATGGGAAGTCGGGGAGAGGGAGGGAGAGAGAGAGAGAAAAGCAGACTCCCCACTGAGCAGGGCGCCCGATGCCGGGCTCGATCCCAGGATCCTGAGATCAGGACCTGAGCTGAAGGCAGATGCCCAACAAACTGAGCCACCCAGTCTGTTCTGGTTCTGAAATTTTTAAAGGAAAAATAAATGACTTCAGAGAATTAAATATTTCAAGTCCATTTTTGTATTTAATCTTTAACAAATGTAGAATTTAGTAACTCCCATGCATATGCCAGGTAAGGCGCACATTTAAATACAATGTGCAAATTATCTATGGTGAGAGAAGCAGTGAGGGAGAGAGGGGGGTTATGGGTCGCGATCGACTTGCCATTTGGGATGCACATGTTCAGACCTCAGGTAAGTAAAGAGTTTAAGGAAATGTCCGATTTGCCCAACGGATACTGGTTGTTCAAGCTCATTTGTGTTTAAGGCTCATTTAAACTGTTTAGGAATTCTTCTGACAAGCCATATGTTGCACCAGCCAGAGCTCTTTCACACAGAATGAAATTGTGCAGGTTGTTTTGAGTTTCATTGTTTACTGACAAACCATAATAGCAATTCTAGTTTTCTTTCTGTCTCAATTATGCAAAAGGGAGAACATGACTAATTAATTCTTTCAAGTTGATAACACCCTTGAAAGACTTTTGATCATCTGTACTGTAAAATCCTCACAAACACTGATACTTAGGACACCAAATTATTCTCCCCATTGAATAGTGTGCTACTTACGCATTTGTGAATTTGAAAGATAGTCCGTTTGTTTTCAAGTTCTAAATCTCGACAAAATGGCTTTACAGATTACCCTTTAGATAATTAAAATTCAGCAATATCTGAGTATATGAAATGTACCAATGACGGATAATGAACGATCTTCTAGTTCCCTTATGATTCTAGTGTGTTGCCTTAACGGTTCTATGTAACTTATATATTTGTTTCTTGCATTTTTTGTTTTGCAAAAATAAGAGACAGTTCCCCTTTTTGCACTTGCCAAATGTGTTGAAGAGCAAAATAAGTTTCCGAATAAAGGAGTCTTCCACACGTATCTTCAGAGTGTATTTAATTTTGTGCATGCGTGAAAGATAATAATGTGATCCCGGGCACTAAATATTCTTCAGCCGTTCACTCTCAGCCCTGTTATCTGGAATAAAACTAGATTAAATTTGCAGAACGGTGAATTACTGAAAACAACGAAGCTAAGGCAATTCATTAATCTTTATCTGCTTGTCTATTTTTTATAGCCTGGATGAAATGGAAAAAAAAAATCATTTGGGGGCTGATCAGATTGAAAAGGGTCTAATGTTATGAAGAGAAACATGGGGCTGAAAATGTTTTCTTTTTTTTTTTTTCTTTTTAAATTAAACACAGCACCTTTTTCTCACATGCCTCTGTTTTTCTTTTAGTGGCAAAGCATTTCTATAACACTGGTTGAGAAAGTTCAGATGATTGCTGTAATCCTAGGATCCCTGTTCTTAATAGCGAGTGTGACCTGGCTCCTCTGGTCAGCGTTCAGCCCCTATGCAGTGTGGCAGAGGAAGGACATCCTTTTTCAAATCTGCTATGGAATGTATGGTTTTATGGATCTAGTGTGCATAGGTAAGACCATGACGTTAAACATTAACTGTCAGTAACGCATTTCTTGCAGCTGCCGTGTCGCCACCGGGGGGATCTGACATAGCATGTCGTGGTTCACGTGACCTTGGTTCTCCAGTTACCTGACTGTTGGGGTGTCACAATCTGCCCGCCTCCCTCCAAAAGCGTAATATCTCTCTTCCCAAGGAGTCTGAAAAATTAACGGGATGACGCCCATTTAAAGTGATTTAAAGGAAGGAGGAGTGGAAGGAAGGACGGGGTGGGGGGGCGAGATAAGGAGAGTCATTTGTTTCTACGGCGTGAGAGCCAACCAGCCGCCCTCCCGCAAGCCCGGGAAGGAAGCATCGAGGGACGCTGGGTGCTCCGGGCATCTGGGGAGAGGACGGAGGGGCACCTGCAGGCCTCACCTCTTGGCCGGGCGCCTCGGTTCCTTGGGGGCATGAAGTGCTCTCTGAGCGGTGGGGACCAGGGGTCAGCTTTCCTCTCTGTCTTGGGCTCCTTTTTTTTTGCTTAATAACTTCAGTGGCTTAGAAGAGGAAAAGGATCAAATATTTTAAACAGATCCTACCAAAAAGGTTGCTTACACGCTCCTCTTGGCCGACCTGCGGGTCCCCGTCCCAGGAGGTAACGGAAGCCGATCCACGCAGCGCCACGTGGCGTGTGAGGTGCTGCCCCAGCGCCGGGTGGTGGCTGCTTGGCGGCAGGGCCGGGGACACAGAGGGGCGCTCGCTGTCCTCTCGGGGTGCAGGTGTCTTTGCGGGGCGTGGAGGTTGCAGGGAGGCAGCCCTGCTTTACAGCGGTTCCCAAAGTGCGGTCCCGCTGCTGCTGTTTAAGCAATGCTCATTCTCGGGCCCCAGCCATCCGCCCAGGTAGGAGATTCAGGTTAGGGCCCCCTGGCGTCTGTGCCTCCCAAGCCCACTGCCATGCTGCCGCCCGAACCACTGCTTTCGGGGAGTGGCGCGACCGGGGACCCCGCGCCCGGCTCCCAGTCCTGGCCTCCCCGGGGCGGGGCCGCGGTTTCTCTGTGTCCTGTTTTCTCACCCATGAAGGCGGAAGTAATCATCTCTAGCACAGAGGCCTAAATAAAGGAAATCAGGATCATAAACAATTACGTTATTAATTGGAAGTTATAAATTTGAATAAGTCACAAATGTTAAAATAGTTTGAATCATTTAAATTAATGCCTCTACTCACCAGAGCCTTAATTTAACCAGAAGTTTTAAATATTCTCAGTGACTTCTTTTCCTAAAAGAACTCTATAAATTTTAAAATAGGATTAGCCTGAATTTCCTCTCCTTTCCTTCCTCCCTTGCCACTCGTACAAGACTAATAGGAAGGAAAATGATCACATTTCAGGCCAGGAAGGAAAAAAGAAAGGGGGGGAGGTGGGAAATGTCATGAATAATATGTAAACTGAGCAGATGTTGCCTGAATAATTGAGCTAATCATGTATACGAACAGTTTGCATTAAATGTGGTAATGCACTTGTAAGCATTTGAAAATGCTAAGTCTCTAGACAAATATACTCTCCGGGGTATTGCTCCAAATAAAGGAGAGTCGCAAAATTGTCCTACAAATTAATTCCTCAGTCGGTTCAGAGATAGATCATATGTGTATTTGGTCTTCCAACATAAATGTCATATGAAATGTGATATATCCCGTTGCTACGAAAAGGAGAGATGAAAACACAAGGGAAAAATAAAATAAATTTAAATAAATTTAAAAAAAAAAAAGAAAAGAAAAAAGAAAACACAAAGGAACCATCAGGCTCCCAGGCCAAGCTGGAGGGAAAGGGCCCCGGTGACTTTTGACATCGTTAAGGCACGAAAGAGGACACACCCGCAGACCCACGTCCTGATTAGGAAATCACTTTCCTGGTTTTCACAGCTTGCCTTTAGTGCTGAGTCACCGTGTCTTAAATTTTGATTGCGAATGCCAGTCTTTTAATCAAAATCATTACATTCTGGTTTTAAAAGCACATGCATATATGAGCTAAAGATTTTTTGGCAGAATATGACCCACTTGGGCTCCCCCTTTTGAAATCTGGGTATCTGCCCATTTTATAACGTTACGTTTCTTGGGAACAAGAACCAGTTGATATTTTCCTGGCTTGCACTTTGGAGGGTGAATTTTTATTGAAGTTTTAAATATTGACAATACCTTTCATTACATTTTGACTCATTAAATCCACATCTCATCACCTAAGGGTTTATTTGTATTTTTGAAAAACGTCAAAGAATTCAGATTGAACAGCATTGTTCCTCTCACTTGGTAATCACATTAACTAGCCTGTTTGGGCCCAGAGAAAATCTCTCTCTCTTTTTTTTTTTTTCTCAAGAAGTTGGGAAACTACTTTAGTCAAGTTAGCGAATACACGTGGACCATCCATAGCCAACTGGATCCGAGCCAGTAATCGCTCCTGCTGACATTTCAGATTAATTCCAATGTCTGTTAAATTAAATGTAGACGGTAACAAAGTAGACTGCATTGCTTATACCTCAGATACCCCTCCCTGCAGGACTTAGGGTCTGAGTTAGGGTGGAAAGCACGTCTATAGCTTTGGGTCCAGTTTGCTCAGCTCAGTTCTCAGTTCTCAATGAGAAGTTTCTTTGTGTTGGACACGGGGCGAGGTGCCGGGGACACAAATCAGGGTCGGTCACTGGCTTGCCCCCAAGCAGCTCCCGGGCATGCAGGGGGGCAGGCACGTCAGTAGGTGATGGGAAGACGGTGGGATGTGCAGTTCTGGAAGGATGTGCAGGGGGTGGTAGCTGGACAAGCAGGGAGACGTGAGTGCCGGGGTGTTGATGTGAGGTGGGGGTGGTTCCAGGCAGAGTCCAAGGGGAAGGGACGGCCAAGCAGGCTGACAGGTGAATAGATGCTTAGCCAGTGGGGAGGCGGCTCCCTTGTCACCGTTGGAGGATGTAAGATTGGCTCCCCCCGTTCCGAGGGCCTTCGAGTGCATGGAGACGTTCCCACATCCCCATTTGCTCAAGCTTTTCAAGCTTGTTTATACCTAAATGAGAAGGAGCAGACTGATGGCTTCATAAGCGTTCTGTTTAAAAAAAAAATAGTTCTGAAAATCTAGAGAAGATTGTTCCTGGGTGAAGAAATGGTATAATCCAGCCAGGGGTTGTAAACGCTTAGGAAGACATTATTATTATTGGACTGTTGAATGGAAAATGCAAAGATTTGTCGAAAACGTATTTACTTGGGGGAAATTTGTTTACTTATTTCCACACACAGTGAAATTGTGTTTTTGCTTTTATTCCTTATTGTTAATTCATGCCTTTTTCTCCTTTCCCAAGATTCAGTTTTTTTCTCATTTTCAAGTGTCGAATTGTCGCAGGGGTCTGGGTTCTATGAGAGTTGAGATGCCCGGGCTCTGGTTGCTCAGTAGAACTTACCGTGATGATAAAAATGTATATCCGGTGTCCAGCACTGCAGACGCCAGCGCCGAGCTACATTTGGCTCTGGAGCACTTGAATGTGGTTAGTGAAAAGGAGGAACTGAACTTCCGATCTAATTTTCTTTAAATTAACTTAAATTTCAATAAAGTAGCCACACGTGGCTAGTGGCTATCACCCTGGACAGCGCAGAGCCTAGACGATGATCGCAATGAAACGTGTAAGGGTTTCGAGTCACACCGGTCCCCTCACCTGGATAAACAGGTGGTATTTCCTAAATGACCAAGAAGCTCTGTGCCGAGACAGGTGAAGAAAGTAAGACTAGGACTGAAGAGGGTTGAGGGAGAGCTGGTAAAGCTGAGCAGGCGGTGGCCGGGGGCGGTCGGAGGGGCGGGGAGGGGGCGTGTGTGCCTTAAGGAGGTCGGAGTGTGGAGCGATCACGCGTCATTACACCTGAGCCCTCTCAACACTTAGACAGCGGCACGCAGCTGTGCTTGTCCCCAGGAAACCCGCAATCCAGGATTGACATCCCTGAGCCCGGGGCAGTAATTTACGGAGAGTGACCGAAGCAGGCCGGGTTGGCTCCCTCCTGAGATGTGCACGGCGGACCAAGGAAGGTTCCAAACGCTGAGTCGGCGGCAGGTGCCCGGCGGAAGGCGTGGGGCTGGGGGGCTTGGGGCTGGCCCCTGGCCCCGGCCTTTGCACATGGAGAGAAGGGCAGGCGGCCCCTGCGCTGGCGCCGGATTCGGAGGAAGCTCGTTCCACGAGGACAGTACCCGTCGTGGTGAACGGAAGGCGGGGGACGGAGCCAGCCACGGGCACCAGGGGCCGCTCCCTACCAGGCTTCTGACACGGGACAGTGGCGTCGCGGGTGGCGTCCGCGTCCAGGAGGACCCGGTGACCACGGCCCAGCGGCGAAGCCAGACCGCAAGCCCGTTGCGTGAGCGGCCTCCCGAGCAGGGACAGCGGAGCCCGGGCCTCGCGGCGCTGACGCGGCACATCGGGGCCAACCGCGTGCCCGCAGGATGGCTCGGTCTTCCCTGAGATGCCCGAAAAGAGACCAGTTGCGCGTCTAAAACTTAAAAACTTAGATCACGCTTGTTCTTTTAAAAACATTGTCCTTAATTGTCCGCGTGGCATCAACATGACCATGTTTGAACAACCCGTCCTGTGAGCACAGGAGGCCTCCAGGGAGACCAGCCCTGCAGCCTCCACCGGTCCACGGGGGGGGGGGGAGGGGGAGGCGTTCACTCTCACCGGGTGTGCACGGGCCCAGATATGTGGGTGTCTCGGTGCAAGCAGATCGTGCTGCTCAGCTCGTTGGAAACACGGTCACCTTGTGCGGCCTGACATAGAGGTCTTCCCCGTCGGGGCCCACGGGTGACTGCTTACCGTCCTCGTCCTGGTGGGTGTTCAGGCTCAGCACCTGCACAGGTAGAAACCCACGGCCTGGGAGTGTTTCCTTGGGCGGGCAGATGCGGGCAGATGCGGGCAGGCACAGGGAGGTGCAGGCAGGCGAGGGCAGGCACGGGCAGGCACGGGCAGGTGGGGCAGGTGCGGGCAGGCAAGGGCAGGCGGGGGCAGGCGCAGGCAGGCGGGGGCAGGTGCAGGCAGGTGTGGTCAGGCACGGGCAGGCGAGGGCAGGCACGGGCAGGTGCGGGGAGGTACGGGCAGGCGGGGTCAGGCGTGGCAGGTGAGGGCAGGTGCAGGCAGGCGAGGGCAGGCGCAGGCAGGCGGGTGTAGGCAGGCGGGAGCAGTTGGGGCAGGTGCGGGCAGGTGCGGGCAGGCGAGGGTAGGTGGGGGCAGGTGCAGGGGGCAGGTGTGGGCAGGCACAGGCAGGCAAGGGGGCGAGTGGCTCAGCAGTAAGTGCGCGCGCACTGCTCTCCGAGGGCCCTAGGTTCGCACTGCCCCGGGCAGCCAAGAACCCCACTTCCCCACGCTTGGACACAGGGGCCCCCGCTTTCCTGCCATTCTCCTTGGTAGTCTCCCTGTAGCCTGCTCTCCCGAAAGTCTGTCTCATGACTGTTTGGGCTCACAGGGTGTGGCCTGTCCTGCCTGGCGTCTTTGGGGGTGCGGTCGGAGGGGCGCACACCAGCTGTGCCCTGTAAACACTCCCCCTCTTCTTCCTGTAGGTGAAGCCCAAAGATGGGATCCAGGTCAAGGCTCCTGCCTCTCCCCTCCCCCCGCCCCTCCCCGCACAGGTCAGGAGCGCAGGACCAGCGTCTTGTATCTGTGATACCATCAAACGCTCAAGGGGTTTCACTTCTCAGTCTGTCTCTTTTTCCACGTGGGAAGTGCTCCCAGAAATTGCTTTTAGGAAAATTGCCTCCTCTGGCACTTGGGTCTGTGGCTGAAGTACTGAGTCTGCTCCTGCCCGTCTCTGGGTTACGCCGCGCCTCAGCTTAGAGGACAGGCACGCGGACCCACCCGGAGCCACACGTCTCTCCGGGGCCGTTGTGGAATAATGAAATTAAGTATAACCTGATTGCTTATGTTGTCCTGCTTTTGAAGACTGTGGATATTGGGGAATTTTTTTTTTTTTAAAAGAACCTGATAGAGGCTTGGATGAGGATCAGATCAAAGTAACTTCTCCTTAATGTACCAATTATAGTCAATACTGTAAAAAAAAAAAATGCTCCTTTTGCAGAAATTCCATCCTCTCCAACGTCAGGTTTTATTTTCCTCTATTCTAAATCTAATTAATTTTAAAAATCATGTGGATTCTTACAGCTATTTAGTTTTGAAAAATCTGTTTTCCATAGTTGATGATCTAGGAGCTCAAGGTTCCTGGGCACACACAGATAAACAATGTAGAGAACCCAGTTGGTAATATATTCCCATTTCATTATAGAAGTTCAAATAAATAAATACCACATATCCCTGTGGTCTTTGGTAATATCAGACATATGCTTACATGTTGGAAAGCCAAGGTAATATTTCTCTCTCGCGTTCCATACTGTTTCCCTGTGCTGGGTTTTTCTTCCCCCAGGCAGAGCAGCTAAAAGTTACACATGTGATCGAACCTTTTACTGACATGAAACTTAAAAATGCACCTTTTCTAATTCTGTGATATTTTATGAGGGAACGTGAAGAATTTTGGCCAAGAATTTCAGGATAATCCAACTCCTGGTAATCACAGATGAGTTCTTCTCATTGAGGATGGCCAGTGGTCTATTTCATGTGCCAGGGTTGTTTCTTCCTAAAATGATGCTTTTAGGTTGTCTTCCTCCCTGTGGCTTGCTTTCAACAAATACAAGCCAATTAGCATAAGCAAAGCATGATTAAGAAAGTAAATCAACTAAGGAGAAGGAATCCTAAATGCATTCCAAGCAAAATATAAATGACTTTTGGACTATCTCTTGTTTAAAATTTTCCATGCTCTCTGGCGCTTCTCAGCGTGATTCAGAAATTGACAATATTTCCTGAAGTATTTTCGGTGAAAAACAACATATTTACTCAGGGAGTTTGAAAGAGATTAGCATTGGAGGTTGGAATATGCCGTGATTTAGAGCAGAAAGAAAAGAAGTTTTCTGGAGACTACAGGAGAGCCTTGGGTTCTACACTGTCCCGGGGGGGAGGTGGTCAACCATGCGAATGAAAGTGTCTAAAAGAGAAATTTAGGCAAAGTTGATAAAGTGTGCAGCCCTTGGGTCATTGTAGAGAGACACAATATTTATGGGTAAATGCAAAAATCTGTCCGGGTGAAAAATGTGCAAGAGAACAGTCCTGCTCAGCACATTCTCCCGGGCCTGGGTAGGCACCGTCTTGCTCAAAGGGACTGAGGACGTCTGGTGGAGCCGGAGAGCCACGACCCTAGACCCCAGGGTGATCTGGGTGGGCCTCCTCTCTGGAAAGCGGGGAGGATGGATGTCAGCCAGCGACGCCCCCACACCTCTTCTCAGGTCCGCATGAGCAGGGCAGCCCACCCCACTCAACACGGTCAGCAAGTTTGATCAGAAGACTCCAAATATATGTAAAAATTTTTATTTTTTTTTTAAAGATTTTTTATTTATGGGAGAGAGAGAGGCAGAGACCCAGGCAGAGGGAGAAGCAGGCTCCATGCAGGGAGCCCAGCGTGGGACTCGATCCCGGGTCTCCAGGGTCGTGCCCTGGGCTGAAGGTGGTACTAAAATGCTGGACCACCTGAGCTGCCCTATTTTTTTTTTTTAATCACAAAATGCTGGGAACCCATTTCCGGCCTTCCCTGGGCCCGTAGGCTCTCCCACCCCGGTCACCAGCACCACGCCTGGGAGCTGAGCTACTGAAGCCGTTTCAGAGAACAGAGCTTGAAGGTCCGTCGTCGGCCTTCAGCGCAGACGTAGGGAAGCAGAGGCCGCTGGGAGCCACGGGCAGGGCTCTGGGGTGCCCCTGGAGGCGTCCGCGCAGGCCCGGGAGGCTGTAACGGGGGTGCGTCAGGCGGGTGACAAAGCCCCTCGCTGTTTGGCAGAGTGACGGGGACTGGCTGGGAGCTGGGGCCCAGGCGCTAAGGCAGGGAGGCCGCAAGGCCGCGTCTCCCGGGCCCGAGCCCTCCTGGGCTTCCGTCCACACTTGTCCCCGGCCGGGGCTGGCTCGTGCGGGCCGCGTCAGGGTCTAAGCAGGCGTCAGGCCCGGACATGGCTCGGCCTCACTTAGCAAGAGTCTGAAGCAGGAGGCCGCACGATCACTGCATTTCTGGCTCCAGAGCACACCCCTGTGGGCTCCCAGAGGGCGGCCCGAGGGGCCTCTAGGTCGGAAGCGTCGGAGCAGGAGCACGTCCTCACCTCGCACGTGCTCCGAAGGGCTCCGTCCCTGGCTCTCCGTCTGAAGGCAGGATTAGGTGCTTTTCTCACGCCTTAACCATACGGGCGTTGGCCGATTTCTCTAGAGATTATCCTCAAGGTGAGTCTCCGGAGGGGTTGCTGCCCTCAAAGCCCAGGGCCTAGACCGGAGGGACTGGGTCTCGCCACCGGGCCTTCCCTCAGAGCCGGCCCTGAGATGGGCTCTCCCTGCAGACCGACCCTCTGGGCCTCCGCACGCCGGAGAAGACGACCCACTGCCCTCCTCGCCTTGGACCTTGTGAAGTTCAAGCTCTTTTGGAGAAACGTGGATACAGTCAGCGGAGCAAAGACCAAAACCGCGCACATTGTCGACTTCCATCGTCTGCAGAGAAAACGTGGTCCCCTCAGCCGTGTCTCTCTCAGCTGGCGGCACGTGAGCCAGAGGGAACCAGTCGTCTCCGGAACCGAGGTTGTCCGAGTGTTGACCATGTAGTTACAAGCCTAGAGAGCAGGACAGACGTGTTAGGAAGCACAGGGCCCGCCGACTCTTCTCGAACAGCCCGTGATCAAAGATGCTTGTTAACATCCCGAAAAATGTCTTTAAAAAATATCGAGAGAAGAGTAGTACTTCGGGACATGCGGTCATTAGGCCACGTGCAGAGTTCGGGGCCCATCGGTAAAGCTTCCTTGGAACCCAGACACGAGTAGTTACAGCCTCGTCGCCGAGACACCGGAGTGTTCATAGCCTAAAACATTTGCCGTCTGGCCCTTTCCAGAAAAGGTTTGTGGAGCCCAGAATATAGCATGTTTCCCTGCTCTCCAGCTGCTGGAGGGAGACAGGGGGATGAGCGATTCAAGTGGAAAATGGAAGGTTCCAGGAGACAAACGTATGTGAGAGCAGGTGGGAGCCTGGTTAGCGTCCTTGGGGGCAGCAGCATCTGTGGGGAGGGAGAAATCTTGAGCTAAATTTTGAAGAGCGTGAAAGGGGCCAAAGAGCGTGAAAGGGGCCGCCCAAGCCCGTCAGCAACGAGATCGTGTATTTCTGAGGACTCACGTAATTCGGCGTGACGAGAGCAAGAGATGCTCGCTGGGGAGCCACAGCGGGGATAGGGTCTGACCGTGTAGAGGGGCCTGTGGGCGGGGCACGGGTGGGGACCCCGGGAGGGCGGCCGCTGCGGGTGGCCGGTCAGCCTGGTACTGAAGAAAGAGCGTTGGCAGCGGGGGCTTGAAGGAGCGGGGGCGCGGGCGCACAGGGCGTGTGCGAGGCCGAGGGGTGGCCATCCGGGCAGCCCGGGCCCTGCCTTAGGGGGACCAGGCGGCCGCTGGGCCCAGGGCGCTGATCCCGGGTAGGCAGTGGGAGTCATGGAGGCAGAGTGGGATGGGGGGCACAGGACGGGAGTGTGGGAGGCCCACGGGCAGCTGGGGGGGCGGTAGGTCTGTGGGAACATCTTCACCGTATGTCTGCAGGGCCCAGGGGTGCGGCCGGGGGGCTCTGTGCAGGGTCTGCAGCTCCGCACCGGCTCGGAGCCCGAGAGTCTGTCGGGTGGGGCAGGGTGTGCAGGGCGCCGCGACCAGGCGAGGCCAGGGGGACCCGGCAGCCGGCGGAGGAGGGTTACGGTGCAGGACCCTGTGGGCCAGGCTGCGGGAAGGCAGGCTGGGGGCACTGGGGAGGGCCGGGGGGGGCACCAGGGCGCCCAAGGCAGAAGCTGACGCTGGGCATGGAGCCGGGCAGGTGCCTGTTCTAATGGTAGAGCCATGCTTGGTGGCCCGGGAAGACACCCCGGGAGAAGTGAGGGACCAGGCCCCGGACGGCGGCTGGGTGCCCGTGGGAGCGGAGCTGGGCTGCGGCAAGGGGTGGCCCACGACCTCCGGGCTGCGGGCCCAGGCACCGTGGGGGAGCGAGGGGCCCTGACGTGCAGCAGGCTGTGGGGGGGTCAACCGAGCGCTGGCACAGCTGGCACCCAGGCTGGAGCGGGGGGCCCAGGGACCCACCTCTGCCTCCAGCACCCCGAGAGCCACCACAGGGTGGGGTGTGAGTCCTGGGCTCTGGGGAGTGAAGGGGAGGTGCGGGGGGCTGAGCCTGCGACAGTGGGTGAGGAGCCCGGACGGGGTGCTTGTCCCCAGGGCAAGAGCACCGGGGGCCGGAGGCAGTGGAGGCCGGGGTGCACAGCAGGTTCCGGGGGGCCCGTCCGCACCGGCCTGCAGCCGTGTGTGCCTCGCGGGAGCCGGGGACAGTCACCGGTGATGGCCGAGAGTGGCGGGGCGGGAAGGGGCATCTGTAGGGCTGCACCGCGTACCGTCTGTGCGACTTCACTCCTCCCTCCGTGCGCCGCTACTGCTTCCTGGGAGACGGTGGTGGGAGCCAGAGGGCACGGGCCCTGCACACCGAGCAGCCCAGACAGGTTGGAGCGTGTCCCCGGCCACCTGGACAGCGGCTTCGTCCCGAGGCCACCGCGCTCGCAATGGGAAGTTTCCTGGGGGCAGAGATCGCAGTAGGTTGCGTGGCGGTGGGAACCCCGGCTCGAAGACGCAGCCCCTTAACCTAGAATCCGGGGGATTGTTCTTCCAAACTGGCTCCTGCCTCTTTGGGGCAATCTCCTGGCTTTGAACTATTTTGCAGCCAAGAACTTTATTTACTGAAGAGAATGTGAGCACGACCCCTCTGCTAGATGATGCTTCACTGCACAACACAGAGGCCTGGGGGTGTGGGGGGACCGGCAGGGAGCAGGACACGAACTCAGGGCACGAGGAAGCACAGATATGAGCACAGAACTGAAGCCTGTACGTGTTTTCAGCTGCTTCCAAATACATAGAAATAAGGTTTTAAAGACCATACCTGCAGTGCTATCTCAGGTTATGTTTTCTAATCCAGGTATTATTCAAAGCAATTTTCTTCAAATTCCCCATTTAATCCTCCCAACACTCGACGAGGCGTAGGTACTGTTGCTCTTCTAATCTCAGAAACGAGAACACCTAAGGCTCCAGTAAGTAGTCCCCACCCCCCCACCCAAGGTCACACAGATTGGAAGAGGGACCTGATACTGGAATTCAGACCTTGTGGCTCCAGAGTCTGTGTCCGAATATTTACGTGATTCAGTTAATTCTATTTATTATTTAGCAAATGCCCCTCCTTATACTCTGAGCTCGAATGATTCATTTACAGGATGATGTTTGTTCATGAGGCAAAACCATGCTAGTTGCAGTCACAAACATCTAGGGCGTAACGATAGAAATGAAGATTTTTGAGGTATGGGGGAGCTGATTTTAGATCAGAAATAGAGGGAAAATTGTCCCCCCCCCCAATCCAAAGCAATGTAGCCATTTTGTGAAGTCTTTGCTCACTTCTCTAAGCCAACAGAGCCTGTAGAACATGCTGAAACATTAGTAGAGGACGGGCAACGTCTAACACAGCGTCCCAAGACCAATCTCTTTCCAATGATGTGAGTGAAACAATTTTCTAATAAGAATTTGTATGTAAAGAATCGCATCTAAACCTTGAATTTTGTTGCTGGATCACAGTATAGAATATTAAGGAAACTGAAGGTCTGAGCATTTTAATATTCAGGTTAAAAAATCCCATTAGTATTTTCAATTAAAAAAAATCTTACTGATGTCATGTGAGTGAAATCAAAGAGTTAGAATTCTTTTTTTTAATTTTTTTTTTAAATTTATGATAGTCACACACAGAGAGAGAGAGAGAGAGAGAGAGAGAGAGAGAGGCAGAGGGAGAAGCAGGCTCCATGCAGGGAGCCCGACGTGGGATTTGATCCCGGGTCTCCAGGATCGCGCCCTGGGCCGAAGGCAGGCGCTAAACCGCTGCACCACCCAGGGATCCCAAAGAGTTAGAAATCTTATTTACGTTTAGGTGGTTGCTTTTGTGTGGAATTTCCACCCACCGCCTATACGATTTAAGAGAAATGAGAAACAAAGCCAACAAAGATGCAGTAGCCTATTACAGATGCAAAGATGAACGGGTTTTAATTAGATATTTCAGTTTAGATCTTTTTACGTATCATTCTCACCCTGAAAAAAATAGAACAACCAATACACGTTTGCTTTACTCTAGAGATTAATAAAATGGTGCTCTGTGAGTTTGCCGTAGACTGTTCGTCCATTGGAAAAGGAGGAAAATTAGCTGTGCTTGTTTCTGCCCGCCGCTGGGAAGAGCCCACTGACACTTTCCTTCTAAGAACCGTGTCTGGTCTGGAGCGCCTGGGTGGCTCCGTCAGCTCAGCATCTTACTCTCGATCTCAGCTTGGGTCTTGTTCTCAGTGATGTGAGTTTGGGCCCTGCATTGAGCTCCGTGCTGGGATGGAGCTTACTTAAGGGGGGGAAAAAAAAGAACTGTTTTTAGTCCATATACCAAAACGTGGAAAACAAGTAGAAATCTACCAAAGTAGAGTCTCCATTCGGAAAACTTTAGCACAGAAAATGGACGTTGATAGGGTCTTTTTTTCACCCAATACTGTTACACTGGGGTTTACGGAGTTACTTTTATAAATTGTGAGGGTCACTGTAATCCTTCCCAACGCTGCAGCGTACCCTTCAAGATAAAGACCAGAGAAGAACGTGCCATCCCAGCCTCGGAAGGGACTGTGATTCTATCTGCTTCATAATATAACATCCCTTGGGGCAACGAGACACTAGGGTGGACTGGCTTTGGCCAAGGATGGCTCCTGAGGTCTGAGTTCTTGCAGAGGAAAACACACTGGACCAGGCCTCAAAGGTCTGGCTCTGATCCTGGGCTCTAGCACTAGCGGTGAACCCTGGGGCGAGCCGTGTCACTTCTTTGGGCCTCAGAGTCCTCATCCCCAAAAGGAGTTAGATTAAATCACACCCGACAATTTTTAATTTTGAAATTAAGTGACTATGTCCACTGCCGATCACTGTTTATGATGTCACCCCTTTGCCAAAAGGTGTTTCATCAGTTCACGAATCGAAGGAGAGACTTCAAGTTATATTCGGCTGAAATTAAACTAGTTCTAATCCACACTCCCAGTCATAGGAGGACTCCAGGATATCTTTGTCATCATCAAGGGCATTGGGCTTACTTATTCCTTTTGTCGAAATAATCCTATCCATAGGTCACTCTTTTCACAGGCCCTTTGGGTAGAAGCTTAGATGATGTAACAGTTCTCTCTGGTGAATCCTCTTAATCCATTTAAAAAATTAATGCATCGCGTGTTTTATAACGTGTAACAAAGCTTGCAACTTTCGAGGAAGGTTCTGCGGCTATGCCAAAGGTAGATTTGAGAGGCAGGGCTAGTGATTGAAAGATCAGGAGTCTCATATCTACTAAGGAATAAAAGAAATCATTAAAATAATTGATTGATGGATTGGCTTCTTAGAGAAGCAAGTAGTCAGATGAACGGGCAGCATCTCTTTGATTCTTCCTGTTTTGCCGGGAAATGGCAGAAAAGACTCCATATCCGCCTCTTAGGCTTTAGGCCTAAGCGCAGTCATTCTGTGACTACCTCGGCTCATGAGTGTTAGACACAGGCACATATCAGATGACCAGGCCGACGAGACCACGGAGGAGTCCCAGTT
The DNA here is from genome assembly GCF_048418805.1 of Vulpes vulpes. Taxonomy (NCBI): domain Eukaryota; kingdom Metazoa; phylum Chordata; class Mammalia; order Carnivora; family Canidae; genus Vulpes; species Vulpes vulpes. The sequence goes on from NC_132783.1 coordinate 145,823,254, forward strand.
AACTGGGACCAAAAATAAGTCCTTGTAAAGAATTTGAGCTCTTCCATCCCCTGCCAGGCTGTGTGTGTGTCTGTGTGTGTACACATACGTATGCTCATATATGTATGAAACGTGGGCCCTGATTCCTAAACCCTTTGGAGTGCATGTCTCCATCTGGTATCTTAAGCTAGTTCTCTACCATTTTAAAGAACAATACTTGAGACCTTTGTGTTTGTGGCACCATCACAACTAGACTTAAGTTGACCCTTGTTATCCTTTAGATTCCAGGAACGACTACTCTCCTCTTTCTCGTTCTCTCTCATTTAGTGAAGATTTGTTGAGCTTCTACTCTGAAGCGTCAAAGTAGGCATAGGGCTCCTGTCCTCAGGGAGCACACAGCTGATTGAGGTCACGGGCATACACACAAATTATTCCACAACGGGTAACGAGTAGAACGATGCAGGTAATTCCTATGTGGTGGTAGAAGGCGGGAGGGAAGGACTAATTTTGAATGGGTCAGAGAAGAAATCACAAGAGAATGTGGGTCTTGAAGCACGTTTTATAATAGTTCATTGTGAAAATGTAGGAGCGATCATTCCAGAGAAGTCTGTCTTACGGCTGCTGAGAAGATAGAATTAGCAGAATTTTGTGCGAGAGGATAGAGGAGTCTAGGTGATTCCAAGGTTTTAGCTTAATTGACTTGGAAGATGGTCATTAACTGCAACGGGGATGGTAGGTCAAGAAGCAAATTCAACCTATGTCGGGACCTTTCAGAAAAGAGTATGCTTCCCTCCCTGCCAATTAGTAAGCTATCACGCTCCTTATTAAAATTTGGCTCTGCCGTCTTGTTCCATCGCCAGGCAGTGATGTCATCAACATTGAAGATCCAGCACCGATGTGCTCTTGGCATCCAGGCTGATGGCTGCAGACTTCCCTGAGCAGGCAGGAGGACAGAGAGAGTGGCAGGGTGGCCGAGGGTACTGTTATGTCCTCTACCGTGGGGCTGGGAGGATCAGGTCATCAGTACTGGGAAATCACCCAGCCTCTAGCTGCAAGGGTTTTCATGCTGTGGGAAGTTTGTGAATAATTCTTATTCTTATTACATTTCTTGAACAGAAGATTTTATTACCAGTAGTTTGAGTGTTTGAGCCTCTGAACTTTTTGCCATCGTGATCAACCTGCCAATCTCGAGTTGAATCTGTGAATTAATACATACATACATATATACGTATATATATGTATATAATTTATATTCAACAATGAAAAAATCAACTCATCTTTTATAGATGAAAGTGCATTTTTATGTGGGATATTTCTTTACATTATTTGTTCTGATATGAACAGCACTGGAAATACATTTTCACAAAAATCCCCATATAATCAGGACATTGTAGTTCCCAAAGACCTGGCTTTTAAGATACCAATTTATGATGGCTTTGTTTTGTGAATCTAGTAACTTCAGCATATATATATATGGGGCGAAGAGCTAAAATTCTTTACAAGGGCTTATTTTTGGTCCCAGTTAACTGCAGCTGATTCCTCCGTGGTCTTGTTGGCCTGGTCATCAAATATGTGCCTGTCTCTCTCCCTCCCTCCCTCTCTCTCTCTCTCTCTCTCTCTCTCTCTCTCTATATATATATATATATATATATATATAGTCTTTCAGTTTTCATCTCTGTAAGTTTTATATTTTTGAATTTTTGTTTTTTTCTTTAAGCTCCATACATGTTCAGTTCAACAAAAAGTATTCAGTAGACAAAGAAGGATTCACCCATGTTTATTTCTTCCGGATTCATATTAACACGATTGAACAATGAGGGAGTGACTTTTAAACCGTTTACCTCTACCGTCACATCCAAGTTTCCATAACTGTTGGGCATTTAAATTGGGTGTCAATCGGGAAAATACTCCAGGAAGATTAATATATTTTAAGACACTCTAGCAAAGATCATGCAACAAGGGGTCTCTTGGACCCCAGTCTTAATTATAAATGTTTCTTGAGCAGCCATGCTCTGGTCTTCAGCTAATAGAAATTAAGGAGCCAAAGTTGGGTCCACTTTATGAGATTGACTCTAAATTGTTCTTAAGTGGGATTAAATGGGACCCAAAGTCTCCAAAGTACAAATGATTCCTCAGAATGACATTGGTTATGTTTTATAGAATATGTGTAGATTTCACTGAGCAAGGTGGGGAGAGAGGGAGAGAGACAGAAATCTTAGCAATGGACGGTGGTGAAACTTAATCTAGAAATCTCGGACATCTTCACAGTCAAGAGCCATTTCTGGCCAGATATCTGCTGTGTGTTGCAAGTCCTTTAGTGCTCTCAAAGGTCGTTTTGATTGAACAACACACAGGGCTTTAGCCTTTATTCCTTTGTGGACCTTGCACTTCTTGGGAAAGCTCAGGGTGGGTGCAGCTCCCCAGATGAGGCTATCACCACTTGTAGTGTTGCCTTCAACAACTTTCTTGTTGCAGGTGGTGAGGAGGAGGGGCTGTTTCATTGGCCCTCTTACAGATGTAACAGTGGCCTTTCCTTGGTGTTTCTTCTACTTTATATAAAGACATTAATCCTATCATGAGAGTCTCCCCCTCATGACTTAAAATAGCCCGAATTATCCTCCCAAAGGTCCCGCCTCCAAATACCATCACATTAGGGATTAGGGCTTCAATGTATGAATTTTGGAGAGACAGTCAGTCCATGGCAATTAGTTGCTTTTAATTCTATGACTAAGAGAGACTGCCTTACAGTGAAATCTATCAAGAATAGGGCTGTAATACTCAAGGTTTATATGTAGACACATCTGAGCTCCAATCTCTTCTCTTATTCTCATATCTTCCTGATGTTGGACAGTTATTGAATCCCTGAGTCGCAATTTCCTCAGCCATGAAATTGTTCAGTCATGGTATCTATTTGTAGAGTTGCTGTCAAGATTAAATGGAAATCTTGCACATAAAGCACCTAGTGCGGTGTTTGGCACAAAATAGATCCTTGATAAAAATTTAAGTTTTGAAAACAACCAAACCTATTATTTGAACAAGAGCTGATACTGGTAATACAAATAATTAAATGATTTGATCAGTAGTTCGGTTGTTAATATCAAAAATGTTTTAGTATTTGATTATACATTTTTCAAGCCTCTGTTAATTATAACACATCATTGGTTTGTGTTGAAATAAACACAAGTGGTGGTGGTGGTGGTGGTGTGTGTGTGTGTGTGTGTGTGCGTGTGCATGCACTTGTGTGTGCATATGAGCATATGTACCTTGATAGCCTCCCCCATCATTTCTTTGGGTAATTAATTCATTTTCTACTACAATATGAGAATTTCAACCAATACAACACTCACAGATTTGGGATATATTTTGTCTATACATAAACACTGTGCTTTTATTCCAGTGAAACCAGAAACATTTAAACTTACGTTTTTTTAAGAAGATTATTCCCTAACAAAAATGTTCCTTTGACATCAATAAGGGGATGCTCCAATTAGATGCTACTGGAAGGAAAATGATAGAGAAAGAACCAAACACACACACACACACACACACACACACACACCTCTCAAAACTCCCAAGTTCCTATGAATCACACTTTGTTGACGTTCATGCTATTAATATAACAAGTATCCTGAAATATTTAATATTTACATTTTATAGACATTATCATTGCTTTTCCTTTTAGGTCTAGTGACTCAGATGCAAAAATAAATCTAAGCCTGTTCTTATGTGACCTGAAATGTCAAGGTGACAAATTCATTTTAAGACTTAACTTGAGATATTACTCAGCAGAGTGACTGGAGAAAGGGAGTTTCTCAGTTGTGAAACAAGAGGAAACAAGAGCATCAGTAAGAAAAGTATGGCAGTATGATTTTTAATAGTTGGATTTTCAGCATATGGGCTAAAGTTGAATGAATCCTTACTCTTGGATTTCAGCAATTGTCCTATGTTCTCATTACCTCAAGTGAAAACGGCATTTGCTGTAATTCTAGAAGATTTAAAGAAGAAAGAGGAAAATGCACATTACAAAGGACAACCTTGGGAGTGGGGTGGCATTCCTCCTATTTCAGGAAAATTGAAGCTTCTAAAGGGCATGGAGTAATTCTGAGCGCTTATGGGAAATAAAACAAAATCTAAGCATCATTCATAACTTGAAATGCGATTAAGAAGCAGCACATGGAGCTGGAAATTCAAGAGGACTATGTCTTCACGAAAACTTCAAGTAGCTCCCTCTCTAAATTCAGTTCAGAATGTACCATAAAGACCTGTGGGATTTATTTCTGCACACTGGGTAGATTTATGTATTTAGAAAAGGGCTACCAGAAATGTATTCCCAGAAAGTGGCTTTAAGCTCTAGTAAATGATCTGATTTCTGGCCTCTCAAAGGAAATCAATAAAAAAAGAATAGGATCCTGCAAAATGAGTGGTTTCCTGGGGTGAAGCCATCCCGCATCACTGCACTTCTCCAGAATGAACCTGTTACAAGCTATAATGGTTATGTGATTAGTGTGAATGAATGTTTCTCACCACATAGATCCACTATTGACTTTTTAATTAATAATAATGTCTTGTGTTTATAGAGCTACCATCTTGAGGAAATTTGAGTGCTTTATAATTGATGAATTTCAATTTGTCTTCATACTATCCTACTGAAAGTATAGATTAGGTACTCTGATTGTGTTTTAATGAGGAAAAATAGAGCCAGAAAAGTTAAATCATCTCCCACGGAGATTTCGGAAGGCTAATAATAGAATCATCAATTAATATCTGGTAGTCTTTACTTCTAATTCTGGATGTTTCCCAAAAATATCTATCAGTCGTGTCAGTTATTCCTTAGGAAAATGAATCGATCAAAACAATTATTTGCAATTGCTGCGATTAACAGAAGTTTACATTTCTTCTCATTATTTTGGTGGCATTCCATAATTATTATTTAGCTATTTTTGTTTATTAGACTGCATGCGTGTTTTAGTGATCTATGTTCACATCCTTGGAATGTTCTTAAGTTATGTGTATCCGGAAGTTTATCTTTTAGTAAGAGATGATGTAAAACTTAAATTCTGGTATTTGGTAGTTGTGATTTTTTAAAAACTGGGTATCTCCATCACCGACCTCTCATTGTTTTAGCTGACAAAAAAATTGAAGTAATCCCCCCCCCCCCAACACCATGTTCAAAACACTTATTGTACCTAAGGGAAAGTTACTATCATGCTTTCAATCACCCATTCACCCAGCCTTAAAAATATAAGACTCTGATTCTTACTGCTTCTTGCATTACTGTTCTATCAATTTTTTAAAATCTGACATTGTGTTACTCTCTTCTTCTATAGTCTCCTCACTATTTCTACTTTGCTCCCCACAAGCAATGTGCTAACCTCCCTATTTGTCTCCACAACTTTAGTTGTCTATGCCTCAATACATCTGAGATAAATTTTCCTGATAAATTCTCTATAATTGTTGAAAGTATGAATTATTCAGGCACAAGGAAGTAAGCAGAGTATGTTGAACAGCCACATCTCCACCACCCAGCATAAAAAAATGTGACATTAGAGATACAGTCGAAAGGCCTATTTGAAGCCTCTCCTGGACCTGTTTCTTTGCTCCCCACTATCGTGTCTTTCATGGTTATTATTTTTATGCATGTTTTTATATGATTTACATACATATCTGAATATATAAAAATGTGTAGCATATTTTTACCGGAGTCATTTATTTCTGACACTTGCACTTTTTTCTTCACGTAACTTTGAGATTTCTGCTCTTGTAAGATTTCTCCATGTTAGTGTGAGTGACTTTGTTCTCTTAGGTGGCGTTGCTGTGTCCATTCATCCACACAATGCAGTTTATTCCTTCTTCTCCGAATGCACTTGGGTATTGTTTGGGATTTTCCCCATCAAATACGAACAATTACATAATAAACATCTTTTTAAAAGATTATATCTTTTAGAAAGAAAAAAAGAGAAAAGGAAGGTAGGGGCAGAGGGAGAGGGTGACAGAGAATCTCAAGCGTCCCCCACCCCACCACTGAGCGTGGAGTCTCATGCAGAGCTCAATCTCACGACCCTGAGATCATGACCTGAGCTGAAACAAGAGTAGGGCACCCAACGGACTGCACCACCCAAGCGCCCCTACATAATAAACATTTTTGTACACGATTCCTTGTTCACATTTGTGAGTTTCTCTAAGCCATTACTCAAGGTCTAAGTAGTGGGAGGTAGGATCTGCTCACTTCCCATTTTATCATTAAACAGTGCTTGTGGCCGACTGACATATTGTACTTGCATGCCATTTTCCATCTGAGAAAAGGCTCTTCATTGATCTCTCTATCAATTTTCTTTTTTTTTTATAAGATTTTATTTATTCATGAGAGACACAGAGAGAGAGGCAGAGACACAGGCAGAGAGAGAAGCAGGCTCCCTGCAGGGAGCCTGATGCAGGGCTAAATCCCAGGACCCTAGGATCATGACCTGAGCCAAAGGCAGACGCTCAACTGCTGAGCCACCCAGGTACCCCTGTCTACCAAATTTCAATGGCATTTCAGCTCCTGAAGGAGAAGAGCTCCTTCTCACATCTCAATCTGGAGGGACCTCCCCAAGGAATTTCTTCTTGTGAGGCGTCACCAATTCAAAAGCTCTTGGGCCACATGCTCAAATATGAATGTATGAAAAACGCATGGTGTGGTGATCTGGGTTGGATGGCAGAGATGGAGCCATGTGTCATCGTGCTGCATCCTACTTACAGGCTGCCAGCTAATGGTCCCAGGGGTTCTTGCGTTACCTTGCTTATTTTCCTGAGAGTCTGTCTCAGAAATGTGTAATCATCCAATCTACTGTATCAGCAAAGATCAAGCACTCTGGTGCCAGGCTACCTGGGTTGGAATCCCTCCTCCACTGTCACTAGTTGTCTGCTCCTGAGCTCATTCCTTGTTTCTAAATGGGAGGGACGTGCTCAAACTTATTTCGTAAGGCTGCGGTGAAAACTGAACAAGGTCATATACATGAAACAAGTAGGTGCTAAATACATTTTTGTTGAACTGTTGAAGAGATAAAAATAAGAAAAAGTTGTAGCATACCTCCTGCGTGTCAGACACTTTGAAGAACTGGGAAGATGGTAGTGACTTTAATATGTCTCTTTCCCAATTAACTACCAGTTGAGACTAAGCCGCCAACATATTGCTTGGCCCACAGTAGGTCCTCAATTAGATGGTGAATGAATCAATAAACCTAATGATTCTCTTAAGGCAATGTAAGTGCCCGATGTATGTCCTCCACCATGATGGAGCAAGTTAATTTGTCCTTGAGAATCTTGCTCTGTGCGTGTCAATGTATTCTCATTCTTTGGATGTTGATTATTCCTGTATAATCTGGAAAGTTAGCCATAATATTTGAGAAATCAGGATACCATATTTTTTGATGATGATGAGTAAGTGAGAATTGACTATTTCTTTAATCACTTGTATACAGAATAATATTCTTCACTTTATTGATTATGATCAGCTCCCCCCTTTTTTTCCCCTTGAATTTTAGGTCTCATTGTCCACGAAGGAGCTGCAGTTTACAGAGTATTTAAGCGCTGGCGAGCTGTTAACTTACACTGGGATGTATTAAATTATGATAAAGCCACAGACATCGAAGAAAGTAGCCGGGGAGAGTCTTCCACAAGCAGGACTTTATGGTTGCCATTGACGGCTCTACGGAACAGGAACTTGGTCCACCCAACCCAGTTGACCTCCCCGAGGTTTCAGTGTGGCTATGTGTTATTGCATCTGTTCAATCGGATGAGGCCCCGTGAAGATTTGTCAGAAGATAATAGCTCAGGGGAGGTTGTGATGAGAGTGACTTCTGTGTGACAAAAGCGTAAGGCGGCTTGGTGTAGACCACCCTGCACATGTTGGAATGTAATTGCAATGAATGGCGAAACCATAGCACTTCTAAAAACATACATCTATGAACTTTTTAAAATTTATGCTTTTTATATGAACATTTGAATTGCAAATACATTTTTCTGAAAAAAAAAAGTTCTCTGGTTCTTTGTTTTCTGATTTATCACATCTTTTATAAGTTGGTACTTGGAATCATTTTACATATAATTTAACTCTCTACTTGGTTAAAAGAATGATGAAAGTTATCCTTAAGGCTGAAACTATTTTTTCTTGCTTGTTTTAAATATATTTTTATCAAACTTTTTGCTCCATGTGTAGTTTTTTAGGCATGCTACGAATGGGAAAGAGTATAGAACTCTGTGGGCAGATGCCAAAGTGCCAATTGGCGACACGATGTTGCGTATTGGTCCTCCATGTGCCTCATGCTTATTGGCAAATGTGAGCAGGACTTTTTTGCTGAGATGAAATAATCTGTCACCAGGAATGCAAGTTCTAGGAATGTTGGCTTGTTTTCTAGCTTCTGAAACAGTACAGAGAGCTTATAAAAACTTAAAGATGAGTGGGAAAAAATAGTTTTACTCCAGTATGTATGACATATTGTATTACATACAAGTAGATGGGGCATTCTGCATACTTCTAACCCTAAAAACCCCCCAAAACATTGCATCATTGCTCGCGTATGATAATAATACTGCCTCACATTTGCATAACCCTCTTACAGACCTATCGCAGTCATTTGGGTTAATTATTAGTGTCTTGATTTCTGTGAGCCCTATCTTAATTAGATTTTCTTTTTGTAAAAGCTTATATACCTACTTAATCATTTAAACACTGATCCTATTACTTGGCTTAATGAAGTCCAGGGAAATATATTCACCAGCAGGGAGAAATGTTTTTCTTTTACTAGATAAGTATTTTTTTTTTTTTTAAAGAAAAGAGGAAAAGAAAAATGAGACTATTGATTCCCCAGGAACAGTTTGCTAACTAGTGGCACCTGGAGATTTTCCACCTTTTAATCCTCCTAATGGAGGGAAATGGCACAGTTTAATGAGCAATGACAGAGTAAATGAAGAGGCAGGCAGTCGTGCTTTCCTTAGAAACATGAGTTGAACATGTAAGGCATTTGAAGTAATTGATGATTAGATTTTAAAGCATATGAAATGAAATGCTTTACATTCTATTTTCTAAAAATGACCTCCAAGTGATTAATAATAGAGTAGTTAATGTGACTAGGTAACACTGTGATTCCCACATAGCAAATCCCACCAGTACTTGAAATAATAGTTTCCCCAGTTAAACAGCTGTCACAAATGAGTTAAGGATGTGATCATTTGCGGAAATGGGAAGGAGTCGGGAAGTCACGAAAGGAGGAAAGCAACTAGAGTTTTAGGGGCAGATGAGGAAAGCGAGAGTGTTATTACACATGCTCATTCAGTATGTCATTTGTTTTTTTGGGGGGAGGGGTTTCAATATTTATTTTAGGGAGAGACACAGCTTGCAAATAGCGGAGAGGCAGGGAATCTTCAAGGAGACTCCTCACTGAGCATGGAACCCAACAGAACCCAACACGGGGCTCTAGCCCATGAGGTCATGGCCTGAATCAAAACCTGGAGCCAGATGCTTAACCCACTGAGCCACCCAGGCACCCTTATATGTTGTTTGTTTTAATCTCATATTACATGAGACAATCCTGGGTGAGGCACTGGGAGGTAGCCGTCGGTGCTATAAATCTGCTCTCTCAGAATCCTGCCCCTGGTATCGGAGCAGATCACGTGACAAAGACACCAGGAATGACAACCTGCTGTCAAAGAAATAATCCACTATTTGTATCTCATAAGTGTTGATGTTTGTCCTAGACTGTTCGATCGTTAAGAGGAGCCATCAACAACAGCACCATTAATGGAGAATAACTGTGGGTGCTATTTAGAGCATCTCATTAAAACTACTGGATAAAGGGCTTAGGTACAGACTAGACTATCACTGCTCTGCGTTTAGCAAGTCTGCCCTTTAAATCAGTGTACACCTTTGTTTTCATATCAACTCACTAGAAACAAAAAAGGGTAATGACAGGAAGGTGTGAGGTGTCAGGTGTGGTGCGTGAGGTGGAGACGTCTCCGTGTGAGTGGGCTAGTCAACCTGGAAGGAGTATGTGCTCCCAGGCTCCCCTGCTTCTCAGCCCCTTGCGCCTTGGATGTACGTTTTGTCTACCTGCACTATTTCCCCTCCTCACCTTCCTAGCCCCCACATCCTAACACACCCCCATACAGTCACATCCCCACATCCGACCCACTGAAGGTTGAAATAAGAATCTGGCAAAAATTTCTACTCAACAAAATGTACTCTCCACGAAATGATTATGTAGAGACTCAAACGGAGCACTCCAGGTGGGGAGGGGCATGTGTTTAAAGAATTGAATTCACTGCTTAAAAATAATTAAAATTTTAATATGCAATGTGGGATGTGATATAAACAATTAACTTTAAAATTTGTTGTAAATGCTGTAATTCAAACTCTGGCTGCCTGGAATATCAAAAACGCACACGGTAAGGAAATGAGTTGGAAATATTTTAATTGTTTTAAAAATATTTTTCCAATATTATAAGCACTTAGACCTGTTATGTCTCTTTTCAACCACTAATTTGGAGGACAGTCATGTACCAAGCACCTGCTGGGTGCCAGATACTGCAGACCACAGGATGACCCACGTCCACAGGGAGACTATAGGGACGTGCTGCACCACAGCATATGTGTTGAGATACAGGTGAGCAGAAGACAGTGATAGGCCAGAGGAGCAATCAGAAATCCCTGGGTTGGCTAAGGAAGGCATCACTGAGGAGCTGGCATTACTTGGGTGTTGAAGCATGGGTAGAAGCTTGCCAGTTGGACAAAAGGAGAAGAACATTCTGGAACAGCTCCTTGGGGGTGAAAGAGAGGCATAGTTCAGTAATGATGACAGATTCTACATTCGGGAGCAGAAGACACATGTGAAGATGTGATCCATCTCTATGGGGTTGACAAGGTAGCTGGGACTGAACTCCACAAGGAACCATCAGAAGATGGTGTTCGAGTTGCAGGGGGTAAGACTTTGCAAGGTCATTTTTGTTGGATGAATGTCCTGCAACCCCAAACCTGTGGGCAACACTCTCTGTTCTCAAGATGGGGCTAAAATACAATGGATTATGGTCGTAATCCTCAAGAGAGTTTGGAGAAATCCTGCAAAATGAGATAGTAGGCAGCAATCACACACAGGCGCTACTGCTATAAATTAGACAATTCAGTAAAAATTTTGGGGGCATTGAATGGGCTTCCCTCCCTCTCCCAGAAGACAGCAACACCCATAATTTTGAAGGGAAAAGTACGTTACAGACCTTGTGAAGTAGAAGAAAATGTCTCCATTATTGAAAATAGTCCTAAACACTTCCCAGGATAAAGAGCATTGTCTGGTTTTTCTTAAACATAACTAATTTTTTTTCTTCTATATGTCTCATTAACTAAAAAGATGCCAAAATAAAAAAAAGCTCTCTGTGTTGATTCTGTTTCCATATGGGAAACTGCAATTCTTTTCCTTCTTGTTTTTTAACCCACACTATTAACATAGCCCATTATTTCTGATGACGTGCTAATCAATCTTCCTTTATCTACGAAGTGAAACAGCAAAATTAATGTGTCTTTGTTAATCTAGAATTAAATCAGCTATCATATAACAATTGACATGCCATTTTAAACAGATGTCATAATTTGTCCATATTTTTCTTTGTAATTTACCTTTTTGACTTGCAAATATTAATGACAGTAGATTACAAATATCTGATACTTAAAATTTTTCCTTCCAAGTTCATCCTGTATCAAACTTCCATGACAAAGGTTTTTTTAAAATTTTCAATACACGTTTGTAAAAATGATCTAACATAAAAATAATTTGATATTCGGTATATTAAGGAATAATTGGTTTCAAACCTTAAGAAGATACTTGAGGCAGTTAGTTCAGTCCCATTAATCAGTTCAGAAAAAAATGTTCCCATCGTGTGTGTGTGTGTGTATGATACAGAACTGCAGCAGGTGCCAAAATTTATAGCAAAGCTCAAAATTCTAGGCCCTCGTAGAACCTAGAGATTAATTCATTATCTCATAAAGATGCCATTTTATACACAGTGGATTTATCTAGTAAATTAGCCAAAGACTTCAAAGTTATTTTAAGGGATTTTTCCCCCTAGGAAGTATAGATGTAGGACCCAGTATTTTTTAAAAAGCACATCATAAACTTTACCCCAAAACCTGTGTTATTTGTTATTTTCCACAACAAGTTAGTGGTCACTTAATTTTCTTGTTTTCATATTTCTGAGAAGTTTTTCTATATGTGACATGGCCTTTCAGGGGGAAAATTATCTTTTCTAATGCAGCAAGCAGAAAAAAGAGGTCTGCTCCAAGATGCATAGGGAATGGAGCCTAATGTTTGTAGGTGGATAATGGTGACCTAGGCGCTGTGGAGCTATCAGGCAGGATGCTCAGCCAGCTGCTGGACCACAGAAGGGGCATCGGCTGTGAGTGAGCGGGACCATGGGGGGAGACGGCTTATGGGGTGGCACCTCTAGCTCCTCATCGCAGATCCACTGGGGTGTTGGGAGCACAGGAGATCTGCCCAGAAGCTGCTATGATAACAAGGACGATGTGGATGGGGGCTGCAAATGCTCTACGGGACACACTTCCAATCATACTCTTGGGAACGTCGAGAGTTAATCAGAAGGAAGAGCCAAAGCATCGATCTAGAGACCAGGAGAAGGGAAAGTAACGCCATTTAACTACGCCCTGCACCATGCATTGTTTTGGGGGCCGCAGTTCTCGGGATGCTTCCTTCTCTTACCCCCCCCCCCCACTCCTTACCCATTATTCTTGGCTTGGACGAGGCACAGTCATGATCACCGTGGGCCATTGTTAAAAGCACTGTGATCCCGGCACGTGGCAGGGCCCCCGGCTGCCCCAGCTGGGTATGTCACCAAGGCCTGGCTCCGCAGTGGGCTGGAGAGGCTGCCCCCGGGTTAGCCTTGGCTTCCTCGCAACAGCATCGCAAGAGCGTGGGGCGAGGCGGCAAGGCCTCGGAGGCCTTGACTTACAAGTGGTCCAACATCGACTTGGTTTGCTTCACTGGTTAAAGCAGGTCACCAGGCAAGCTCAGACTTAAAAAGTGGGAAAATCAGATGCTACCTCTTGACGAGAGGAGGGACAATGAATTTGGGGCCATGTTTAATGTACTGCATTTCATGAAGTTTCCATGGACTCTTGAAAAAATATGTGTTCTTACAATTGTTAGTTGTGATATTCTAGAAATTTCTATTATGACAAACGGGTCAATATTGTTCAAATCTATATCCTTACATATTTTTAAAATCTACATTTTTAAAAAAATAGTAAATTTATTTTTTATTGGTGTTCAATTTGCCAACATCTAGAATAACACCCAGTGCTCATCCCATCAAGTGCCCCCCTCAGTGCCCGTCAACCATTCAGCCCCACCCCCCGCCCTCCTCCCCTTCCACCACCCCTAGTTCGTTTCCCAGAGTTAGGAGTCTTTATGTTCTGTCTCCCTTTCTGATATTTCCTACCCATTTCTTCTCCCTTCCTTTCTATTCTCTTTCACTATTATTTATATTCTCCAAATGAATGAGACCATATAATGTTTGTCCTTCTCCGACTGACTTATTTCACTCAGCATCATACCCTCCAGGTCCCTCCACGTCGAAGCAAATGGTGGGTATTTGACATTTCTTACATGTTTTTTTTTTTTTAATTTTTTTTTTATTTATTTATGATAGTCACAGAGAGAGAGAGAGAGAGGCAGAGACACAGGCGGAGGAAGAAGCAGGCTCCATGCACTGGGAACCTGATGTGGGATTCGATCCCGGGTCTCCAGGATCGCGCCCTGGGCCAAAGGCAGGCGCCAAACCGCTGCGCCACCCAGGGATCCCTCTTACATGTTTTTATCAATCACTTCCTTATGATTAGGGATTTGTCTATGTTTAGCTTAGAAATTTTTGTTTTATGTGTTTTAAAGTTCTGCTTTTAGGTATGCATATATATGCCTATATATACGCATAGACAGAGATACAGACGATACACATAGGGTTATTGTGTCTTGACCTTTTTTCATTATGAAATGTTCTTTATCGCTGGTATGGAAGTTCACTTAGTCGATATTAATTTTGCCATGACAGTGTCCTTATAGCTTTTTATTTACATTGGTTCACATTTTCTTCTCCTTTTACTTTATTTATTTGAGAAAAAGAGAGAGAGAGAGAGAGACAGTGCACACGGATAGGTAGGAAGGGGCAGAGGGAGAGAGGAAGGAGCAGACTCCTCGCTGAGGGGCAGCCTGACGTGGGCTCCTCTCAGGACCCTGAGTTCATGACCTCGAAATCAAGAGTCAGATGCTTAATCAACTGAGCCACCTAGGGGTCCCTCCTCCTTTTCCTTTTAAATTATTTGTGTTTTTATACTTAAATTTCATCTCTTGAAAACAAGATAGAGCAAAATCCTGCTTTTTTATTCACTCTGAAAATGTTTGCCTTTTATCTCTTTTGCCTTGTAAGGCAACGTAGTCCCCTGTTTCAAGGATTAGAATTTGGATATATTTGGGGGGCCCTTCTATCCTTCCCTGCATCTCTACCTCTCATCCATTTCAGGCCCCAGTATAATTCTCCTTAGGAAGAGTCACAATAATAAACAATGGAACAAAAATCAAAACAAAACCAGGAACTATTCACAACAGGATGCAAACATAACCTTGGGAATGAAGGAATGAGGATTATTCTCTTTCATTTTAGTTTTTTATGGATGGGGGGAAACGATTAATTGTTTATAATTAATAAATAACCTCTCTACAGTTTACTTTTACCCCCCAAATTCATGAATCTCTCTCAAAATCTCTAAATATAAAAGTACAGTTTAAAATATCAATTTATGGGGCACTTGGGTGGCTTGGTCAGTTGAGCAAACAACTCTTGGTTTCGGGTCAGGTCATGATCTCAGGGTCATGAGATTGATCACCACATGGGTTCTGTGCTCAGCGAGGAGTCTGCCTTTCCCCCTCTCTCTTCCTCCCCCTCTGGTCCTCCTCCTACTCTCCTTCCTCCTCCTCCTTCCTCCTCCTCCTCCTCCTCCTCCTCCTCCTCCTCCTCCTCCTCCTCCTCCTCCTCCTTCTTCTTCTTCTTCTTCTTCTTCTTCTTCTTCTTCTTCTTCTCTCTCAAATAAGTAAATAAATCTTTGAAAATAAAGTAAGTAAAACATCAATTTATGTAATTCCTTGTCAATGTCTATGCCCAGAGCACCAATCATGAATTTAGGCAGAGGTGGATTTCCTGAAGTGAATGGACATTTTAAATGTCAGAAGAATGTTCAAGAAGAGAGTGTGACATTTATTTCTTGCAGATTTAATCTTTGCTGTTTGCCTCAGATCTGATAGCCTTACAGGAAACAGAATTCAGAGTGCACGTTCAAATTACACCCTTTGGGAATTATGCCTGAATCAGCTCTGTTCCACTGGAAATCTTTACCTAGACATGTTTATGGAGAATTTGCATTAACACCCTTCCAAATAAAAGCCAAATAAATTTATTGACAGATTTGAACTTAAAATGTTCTTTTACTTCCCCCCTCTCACTTTTATCTAAAATACCCTCAGGTATAACTTACTTTAGTCTTTTTTTCTGAGGCTTGTAGAATGTAGTTTAATCAAAATGGCAGGTGAACTTTTTGTTTTTATAAGACTTTATGACCAAAGTTGTTTCCATCTGGACTAAAATAGTATTAAAACACCTACTTCCAATTAACTAAAGCAACTACTTCCATGGGTGATGATTTTTCTGGACACAACAGAGAACGCACTTTGAAATGGCACCAAACAAAGTAGGAGGGTTTGTGTCTATGACAAATACAAGTTTAGAAGTTCTGGTAGGGAAGTAGTCGTGTGCTACTATCGTTACCGATGTGGGGTTTGGAAGGCTCGGTAGCTCTACGGAGGCTGCTCTGAAGACATCGTCAGGACGAGTAGTCCTTTTTAGGTAAATCTCCTAAATATGCAAGTGCAGTGTTTGACAGCCCTTAATTCCAACCATCTCCACGTTGCTTCGTTGTCATTACCAGAAGAGGACGTGTACGTGGGTGGGGCGGAGGGCGTGGGTGTGGGGGAGATTAGAGCCGTTCATCCGCATCTGTGGAAGATTCATCATCAGGACAAAAGGTTGGGACAGTCAGTGCTCGGGATTTCATTCTGAAGCGTCTGGTGCTTGTTCGTGCCACCATTCATGGAGCCGAATCTAATTCTCATCCACCGTGCTTGCTCTTCGGAGTCACTTAGGATCAGCTTTAGCTGTGCTCAGAGATGTGTGGGAAGTCTGGCTCCTGTCCCAGCTCTATGACCTCACTCAGGGCTGACAGTCTTAAACCCCAGCAGCACCCAAGATTGAAAATGCAAAATTTGCCTTTGGGAACTAGGCTACCTTATCTGGTAAATATTTATTAATCTCCAATCTTGTGCCAGACTTCGTGAGAGAAGGTGGGGAAGAGGGTTTGGAGGTGGAGTTGGTCCTGTCCTTAGACCTGAGAAGAGGCGCCCTTGCCATGTGTCCCTCTAGCTTCACTCCTGCACGTGGCACATAGCAGGCCAAGGTTACCTGCCCACCCAGAGTTCATCCAGAGCCCATCTCTCAACTTTGAATGTGCTCTAAGCACTGACATCCCAGAAGTTTCTACCTGAATTGCTCATGTCTACTTCCTGAGCTTGCATGGACCTCTTTCCTGGGTTCATTGTTCTAGGGCTGACTATCCTCCGGGAGGACTAAACCTAGGGCTTAGGGGCTGGTCAAGAGGCAACGGGTGGGGTGAGAGGACGCATGAATGAAGCCTGGATGTATGAGCTGGAGGTCACACACATGCGGTCAAAGCCCTTGTAGTGAGGAAAGAATCGAGGGGTGGAAAGAAAAGGGGGAGAGCCGTGGAATACAAGAACTCGCCCTGAAATGTAGATTTCAAGTTAAGAGGACAAAGCTTATTTGAGAGCTTTTAGCTTCATTTTTAAGTTTTAAATATTAGACATCTGGTATTTGCACGCCTGCCTTGAACCCTGTAAATAATTAAGAGCTTGTCTACAAGCCTGGAGTTAAGAAATCAAACTAAATTATTATCATCAACTGCTATGTATGGTTTAATAAAGGCTTCTAATTTTTTTTTAGAAATATAGTAATATAATTCGGAATTCAGACTTCTGGGTTCAAAGCTAGGCTTTAGCTCTTAATCGTGGAAGATTTACAGAGGACATTTATTTAGCAAACTCACTAGTTGATCTACGTCCTCCGTTCCCTCTGCGAAACACGAATGATACCCAAAACACTCATTGGCGTGATCTACTGCTGCACAATGAACTACTTAAACGGGGTTGGCTTCAAATAACAGTCTTTTATTTCCTTCCCTAATCTGTAATTGGGAAGCGCTCAGCAGAGAGGGCTCTGCCCTATGCACAAGGTATAAGGTATCAGAGGGGCTCGGCTGGCACTGCAGGGTCTGCTTTCCTGGGAGCTGGTTCACGGGCCGGGGAGCCGAGCTGGTATCAGCCGGGAGTGTGCTGGGGCCCTGGCTCTTCCCCATGTCGCATCTCTGCAGGGTGCTGGGGCTTTTTTGCAGCATGTGGCTGGATTCCAAGAGGCAGGGATGCAAAGGAACAAGGTAAAAGTGCGTGGCGTTTTTATGACTTAAGGTTGGAAGGCACAAGGCACCACCTTTGCCATGCTCCGCCACGGTAGTTACGGACGCTCCTCCAGGTTCCTGGGGAGGGGACGGAGATTCTACAGGAGCTTGTGAGGTGGTGCATCTAGTTACAAGCATATTGGAAATAGAATCCTCTGTGAGAGACGTATACATTTCTGCTTTTACCAGATGCTAAGGATTATTACTATTTTTAGTCCAAAACTCTTAATACCAATGTCAACACATAATTTAATCAAATATAACTGATGATGAAATTGAGTATTAAAAAAAGAAAGTGAGTATTTTAAAAAGTTGCTTTTTGCCCGCCCTGTGAACATTAGGCCTAATGTTTTGGAAGGACTAGACAAGAGTGAGCCATGCTAGTTGGATGTTGGAAAAGTATCTATGGAAGATCATAGAAAACAAAAAGAAATCTAGAAGGATTCTGTGTCAGATTGTTTCACATGTGTCTCCAGGTTTATTTTGCATCAGAGAAACTGAAACCAGAAAATGTTAAGCATATATTATACGTGTGGTTTCTGCCAGAAAAACAGCCCTGAATTCCATTAGCAACTTCTACCAAAGGAAAGGCCCTTGTCGAATTGACGTATATTATGCATTTAAAAGAAGTAGAATGTTTGAGGTATGCACGAATCAGTTCCTAAGTATCCCTTGGTTCTTTCAATTCCTCCAGAAAGAGGCTCGCACTGCGTTCCCTGATCTTCACCCAAAAAGAAGCACATTTATCTGGCACTTGACCGCCTTGTGAGCCACTGGACTACCATATGTGTCATGTGGTTTTTAGTCAAGGATCCAACCGCTGGCTCCATCCATTACGGCCAAGATATCTGCGTCTGAGGGCACAAAGCAAGATAGCACATGCCCTTCCACTCTGGTCGTAGGTTTAGGAAGGATGCATCAGCCGGCATTCGTTGTACTTGAGGAGCGCTGGTGCTGCTGGGCCATTTGTCTTCACCCCCACCTTTGCACGGTGATTATTTGATTACAACCATTGGGGAAAAAAGGGGGGGAGGGGGTATTGTGCAGAAGAACATGAGCCGGAATCGGACACTGGTTTTGAATCTTGGCTTCTCCACTAGAATCTCTCTCTCTGCCCCCAACCCGTGTGGGTCGCTCTCTGACTCTATCTCTCTTGATCTTTCTCTCTCCCTCTCCCTCTGACACATACACACACACACACACACACACACACACACACACACACACACACTATCCTTCTCATTAAAATTACTCCTAAGACTAACTTAAAATAAAAATCATTTGTTGGGATCCCTGGGTGGCGCAGCAGTTTAGCGCCTGCCTTTGGCCCAGGGCACGATCCTGGAGATCTGGGATTGAATCCCACGTAGGGGTCCCGGTACATGGAGCCTGCTTCTCCTTCTGCCTGCGTCTCTGCCTCTCTTTCTCACTGTGTGCCTATCATAAAAAAATTTAAAAAAAATTTTAAAAATGCTAAAAAAAATCATTTGTTACCATTGCTCTCTATTTTCAAAGTATTTACTTAGGCAGAGATGTAGATAACTCATCCTGAAAATGTATCCTGTAATCCCTACCCTGTGAGGATTAGTGTCTCTGACGTGTAGTAGGAGCATGAAGAAAGACGTGTCACAGAAGCACAGAGAAAAACAAAACAACAAAACAAAAATGGGAATTGAAACCATTTACCCAAAGTGACACCTGAACCCAGCAACCTGTCCTTCCTAGTTGCTTACTATTTCAGCATCCTCCACTCTTTGGTGAATCCGTACATTCTATCTTTAGAACTCATTTAGAGAAAACAATTCCAAAAATGATACAAAGAGAATCCATCTGGAATCAATTGTTCAAATGCTCAGCAAAACTCTCCCTCTCTTTGGAACACTCCAGTCCTCTAAATAGAGTTAAGATTAAAATAACTCTCCCATATCACTGCTGGCCAGAAAGTGGGGGAAAGAGATGTGCCAACATAATGGAATGAGAATTCCCACAAAAGATTCCCTTATGGTGTTAACCCGCAGTCCGTCTAGCTGGTTCTCCTGGCCTCACACCTCCCGACAGTCACTCGGCGCTTATGGTGGAGCCTGGCAGTTCATTTCCTTTCTAAATAGAGCAAAGGGGTAGAGAAATCACCCTAAGAAAGAGAAGTTAGCACCAGGAGGTACAAATAAAATGATCAGTGATCCAGTGGGCCGCCGGGCCATCAGTCCAGCCCCCGCCGACCGTATCCAGACTGTTACTCCGTGGCGTGCATTTTATCCCTTGGGGCAGAAGGAAAAATGCCTTTCTATACAGGCCAGGAACAGGAGATCCGTTCTTTAATAGAGACCCAAACCCACTCACCCTTCCCAGCGTGGACCCCTAAGACCCCTTGCGACCGGGCTTCCTGGGGTGTAGTTTTATCGGAGTATGTTTGCTTCTTCCTACATGCAAATTTCAGGACATAAATAATGGACCCGACTCTGTGCAAAGTGATTTTCCAAAACACCAGGAAAAATGGGTTTCCTCCCATCCACTGGCTTTCACTACCCACAATCCCAAGCTTCACATCTCCTAGTGTCTCTTTTTATTCGTCCTAATTAGCAGTAAGTGAATCCAGTCGTGTTCTGTGGTCAGCCAACTTACAATTGGATTTTATGTGCACTTTATACTTAGCAACCTGCTGCTATCTGGCTCCAGACGCCGCCTCATCTCTGGTCATGGGAAGTGTCTGCTTTTGATTTATTTCTACTCGAAATCAAATGGTTGATTCTGTGTGCGTAGCCGACGCACTGCGCCCATGCTGGTTTTCTCGGTTTCTCGTTTTTGAGAAGTTTAAAGTTTTAATAGGCAGCGACCGATTTGTGCTGCTCTGTTGAATGCCTGGCGTGGGCACCAGGATTCGTTTCGTAAGGAAAAGCTATCCAAAGGTCACGCGCGGGGGCGTAAAGGCGAGTGGAATGTCAGATCACGCAGGAGGACGGAGCATCGTCAGCTCAGAATGGGCTTTCGGAGCGAGGATTCGAGCTCGGCCCTCTCTGACATAAGCCCCCTTAAAGGGACTCTGCTTGGGCACATTCTCTGTATCCCTTTCCCTCTGTGGATCCGCACTCTGTAGTTAGGACACTAATTCTGATACTGTGATGAGTGATAAATGGGATCTGCTCATACAATCCAATTCCAGACACCCCCCCCCCAAAAAAAAAAACTCAGTATCAGTGATTTGCTATCCAATTTTCATGGATCATTTTTAATGATATAACCCAGACCCCGCTCCCTTATTTATCCCATCCTGGGCTCAGGCTGGGCCCTCTGGGGTTGCTTAGCTGTTTCTAAGAGTGAGAGGGAGTTACTTCAAAGCCCCAAACGTCCCCCAGCAGGCAGACCCAAGAGCTGTGAACACAGAGCTGCTCTGGTCTCTCCAGCCCACCCCCAAGCTCCTGTGACCCCACAATGTCCAGTGTCACACCCGTAAAGCCAAACTTGAAATCTCCCAGTGTTACTCATTGTAATTTGCAGTGAGTGCAGCCCGCCTAACGTCATGCCCTTGGAATAAGCCTGGGAGGGAAAGATTCCCGTGGGTTGGCCACAACTTGACCTGAAGCTGCAAACCTCTGTTACACAGCCAGTCAGGGTCAGAGGCCTCAGTGGCTCGATCCCACCTCAAGTTATCCTGCTGGCGGCCAACGTGGTGTGGTTCTCATGGCTTGAGGAAGGTGCGTCCTACCCTGTCCTCGGTTCCACATGAAACTCAGGGCCTCAGCACCGTCAGACCAGAACTGGCCAAAGAGCTTGCCATCTTCACGGAAGGTGTCTGCTGATGCTGACCCCTCATAGACCATAATGTCCATTACCATCCCCAAAGAACTGCTTTAGTAGAGACCCAGGAAAAGGGCTCCAGGAATCCACCCTGTGCCATGCTTTTTATACTGGTCCCTGGAGGGGATGCTTCTCACACTCTTTCAGGTTTCCTTTCATTTTTCTCTTTAAGTAAACACTTTTTAAATTTTTTTTTTAGATTTTATTTATTTATCTTTTTGACAGAGAATGAGTGGAAGGAGAAGCAGAGGAAGAGGGAGAAGTAGCTTCTAAGCTCAGTGCAGAGCTGGATGTGGAGCCTGGTCTCACGGCCCTGAGATCTGACCTGAGCAGACATCCAGAGTTGGACATCCAGCCCGCTGAGCAACCCGAGGTCTCCTCTTTTAAAAGACCTGGTATAATCATTGATTACATCTTCTAAGCTAGTTGTTTCCAAGTCATCTGTACTGGCAAACGCCCTCAGTGGAGGAAGGAGGAGCTATATGCAGAACTTTGCATTCATTTACTACAAAAACATTAATTGAGCATCTATTATGTGCACGAAGTGATGAGTGCATAAAAACATTTACAATCCCTGACCGGAAGGACACAACTAAGTCCAATATACAGCGAGGGTCCAAGAGAGTATGATAAGGCCTTGGAATAGGAAGCCCTGGGGCCATGTGGGCACAGGGGTGGTCTGACCTTGCATCGTCAGGGTAAGCCCTGCCATCAGAGGAAGTCTACACAGCCACGTACTGTTTCGAGTGTTTTTTATGGATCAAACACATAATACCTCCACTGTATTGTTTTTCCATAATACCTCCAGCGTATTGGTTGTATATGGAATCCTTCTGTCCTTATGTGACTCCTGTCCTTGTGGTTTGCAGTGCAAGTTGACCTACAATCCGGAGAAAGGATAGCATAGCCATTAAGACTAGGGACTGTGGAATTGGGTCATAACTCAGTTCCCCTCTAGCTGTGCTGTGACTTTGGGCAAGCTCTTTAGCTTCCCCTTACCTTGGCTTTCTCCTCTGTGAAATGCCGCGATACTATTTTCCTCACAAAGATGGAATGAACATTAACAGAATCAATACACAGAAAGCACATAAGCAGGGCTTGGCTCATGATAAAATGTTGGCCATGGTTGTAATCATGGCGAGGGGGCATGAAATATTTTGTGGTTGAAAATGGGTTTCTGACAAAACTGGAAAAGTTTGGGAATGAAACTTTTCTTCCAGGGGCCTGGCCGGGGAGAATGAAGCCAGTTGCCATCAACAGGCATAAATCCTCTCGTCACCAGTCCTAAGTCAGCAACACATGTTGGGCCACTCGGTTCAAACTTGTCATGTCCATTTCTTACATGTCCATTGGTAATGGCCAGTGAGGACATCATCGCCTGAGATGCTTTCCTGCTCCAGGTGCGTGAGATACACCGATTATTTCAGGGCATCCAATCTCGATGGACTGCACTATATGAGGCTCTTTCTTCCAAGATCCTATGACAGCCAGACTCTATCCTGATCCACCCAGTATGAACCTTAACACTCCTGGAATCCACAAAAACACTAATTTTACTTACCTCCCAGTGATACATAAAACCTGAGGTCATGGGCACAAATGACAGGGGGGAGGACATAAGGGCAGGGAGGGGAAGAGACATTTATTGAAGTCATGATGGAGATAGAGGGTTGAAAATGTACAGTTAGATTAGGGAAAAATATACTCCAGTTTTCATTTGGGCCCATTTTTCTGAGTAGGTTTAAAACTTTTTCTTCCTCCCTTACAACTTCTATTTTCCTGTGATATCTCATTACTCAGTAACAAGCAAGAAATATAAATAACCAGGACCTGCAGAAATCTCCCAAGTCTCAATGCCATTTACAACTACTCAAGTTTTGGATTCAGAGGGATGAAATGATAATGTCTCATGGAGGTGAGGGTGAGTCAAGAATAATCTTTCAATTCCCTATCCATAAGTCTCCATTTCCTTCCTACCTGTCTCTCTCTTTCTCCCCCTCTCTCATTTTAATTTCTCCGTGGAGGTGAAGGGGGCTGCATCTGGGTGGCTCAGTTGAGTGTCTGACTCTTGATTTTCACTCAGGTCATGACCCCGGGGTCATGAGATCAAAGAGTTCTGTGTCGGGCTCAGTGCTCAGCATGGAGTCTGCTGGAGATTCTCTCCCTCTCCCTCTCCTTCTCCCTCTGCTCTCTCTCTCTCTCAAATAAATAAATAAATCTTAAAAAAGAATCTCCACCATGTCTTTCTCCAACTCTCCCTACCCCTCTGCCCATTTGTTACCTATCATCTACCTATCTAAGGTCTAGACTGAAGAAATAACTATTAGTATTTCCAGGATATCTGCACTTTGGGAACCAAGACGGTTGTTGTAAATGTGTGTTTAGTATGAAGGATGGAAGCACATGAAATCCCACCCAGAAGGTAAACAACTAAGCCACCTCTCTGAGCCAAGTATTGTCCCTTGAGGCTTCAGATCATCTCATTTTATTCCCTACAACAGTGCTGTGGCAGGTTTCAGTCTTTCTATTTCTCCAAAGTGGAAATATGAGGCTTAGGGAAATTAAAACTTTTTCTTGTGTCCATAGCTGAGAAGTGGTAAATTTGTCTCCATTTAACACACAGGGAAATGGATTCAGGAAAAAAATAATTTTAAAACAGTTGCAAAACTAAATTAAATAAAAATAAGGCATGTTTTGGGGATCCAAATGGTCCCCCCAATGACGTGGCAGTTGGGTGCTTCCTGGGAGACAGCAATTCCCCACCGCTCAGCCGGTCTCTGACATACATTTCCTCTCTGTCTTTCTCTCAACTCCTTCACCCACCACTCCCTCCTGGACCAACTTCCCTCTCTCTCTCAAAACAGAGCACCTGGCCCATCAGCCCTTTACCTGTGCCCCCGCCATGCTGGCTGTGGGATTGTTCTCAGACCATATTCAACAATGGACCCTTCCTTCCCTGGGACAGAAGACCTCCAGAAGCTCCCATGACACTTGCTTCTTACGCTACCTCCATCCCCTCAAGTCCTCACCAATGAATGAAGGGGGAGTTTCCATTTCTGATGAGATGTCAGTGAGGTGGGATTTTTCAAAACATTAACTATTTCAGGTATTTTTTTGGGTTAAAAATCTACTACGGTTTAAGAGGCTCCTGTCAAGTTTATCCACAACTATTGTGCTGGCTGAAACTGAGTCATGAGTCATGCCTATGCCCTGAGAGTGGAAACAGGTCAGCCAGCAATTGAAGAAGTGGGTGGCACAGTGAAGAGAACGTGGGACATGCATCTGCCAATTGTTGGATAACTAGCTATGTGACCTTGGTTACATCACCTCTACTTCCTCTAAGACTCACGCGGTACATCCTGCTGTTCCCAGAAGGTGCTGTGTCAGTCAAATGAGATAATGGCTGTGGGAGAGTTTTAAAAACATTATATATGTATAAGAATACAAATACGAATATAGGATACAAAGATACACATTTTATTTACATATAAATTATATATATATGCATGTACGCAAACATTTTTGACGTAGATGTAGGTGGAGAGTAGTCTATACGGCATAAACACCATTTCCATTAAGCCAGAAGCTGAGTGACTCAGACTGGCAATGAGCAAATGATGAAGAAGGAAAGGTCATGGGACATCTAGAGGCAACACTGAGCTGAGTCATTCTCCCGAGGCCCTCATTACATTGTGGCAAGTCAGTACGGGTGACACGGGGAGGGCATATCAGGTGAGCGAAGGAGAGGGAGGGAGGTTGTACTTTTGTCCGTGAAGTGGCTCAGGTGGTAGAAGGTGAGTGACAAGGCAGAAACAGACTGGCGGCTGAGGTCACTCCATCGGGAGCTGTTACCCACCCATTAACTCATTCAATTAGGTAGTCATTCTTCTCACAAGTGTTGAGCACCTACTATGTGCAACGTACTGTGGGGGGCGAGGCTGCGTGACAGAGTTCTCGCCCTCCCTCATGTAGGTAACAAAGGCCTAGGGAAGTCAAGACAAAGTGAATGCACAAATGGGATATGGTGATCCCTCCCCATCCGTGTCTTATTCTCCGTGGCGAGCTCAAAACACCACCCCAAGAAAGTGTAGGACTGGCCCTTCCTCTGCATGGGAGAGTTAGGTGTGCCCCGTGTAGGGCCTGGGCCTATGGTGGTAAAACAAACGGCAATGCTGGAGTAGAGGTTTGGTTGTTTTGTTTTGAGACAGAGAGGGAGGGAGGGAGGGGATGGATAGGGGCGTGGGAGAGACAGAGAGAGAGAGAATCTTACGCTGGCTTCATGGCCATCCCAGAGCCTGTTGCAGGGCTCAATCCTGAGATCATGATTTGAGCCAAAATCAAGAGTCAGATGCTTTACTGACGGAGCCACCAGGCATCCCTGAGGATTGGTTGTTTTGAAAGAAGACCTTCAAAGGAGTCAGGATGCTGAGGGCGAGTGCCTGGTCACCAAGTAGGGTGTTGGGCTAGTGCACAGGAGTCAAGGGATAGTTCTAGTCCTGCTTCCAGAGCGCTGAACCCCCTCACCCCGCTTATGCCCTCAGTATCTGTCTCCGCGTGCAGATTATATCTCCCCTTTAGGAGCCTTGGGATGATGAATCTGGTAATAAATGTCAGTCTCCACAGTGCTGGGTAGGTAAGTGCTTGGGGGAACTCGGCTCCTCGTGCCAGCTTCTCCCCCAGAGTAAATACTGCCTCGGTTATTGGCGTCTGGAGGTTAATGTGGTTGGAAGGGAGTGGATCTTAATAAAACTTGTCCACTGACTACAGAACTTCATTAAAATATCATATTGATTTCAAACTCCTCCCCCTCGTCCTCTCCCCACCCCGCCCCAGCTTTCTGGATGGTCTCATTATAAAGAAAGAACTCCTTCCTACAAGATCGAATGTTGTTCTAAATTGGAAATAAATAAATAAATAAATAAATAAATAAATAAATAAATAGGCAGCGAACACGGGGCCTTGTGTGGCCTTTGCATTTGTCCAAACAAGGGACACGTTCTTTGGAAGCGTAATTTTCAAGGATATTATGTGACGCTTCTTCAAGTCTGGAAATGGAAATAATTTCACCTGCAATATTTAGAGCTGGGACTAATGAATCTTCATATCTTTTCAAACTCATCTATTCTTATTTAAAAGTGATGAATAGTGGCAGTTTGGAAAGATGTACTTGTTCATTGGCGCAATAAAAAATAGATGGCATTGCAGCGCAAAAGTTCTTAATGTCCTTTCCCAAGGGGAAAAAATAATTGCTACAAAGAATTAGAATTTAACTCCTCGCTCATTCCTGCAGAAGGTTCACCAGCATTTATTTTTATCCTTTGTACAACCTCCCCCCCCTCCCCGTAATTCACTCAGTTCCTGCACAGAACATTTTGTGTTTACGTAGAGAGATTCATGTTTTCTCACCTGTTTGGCATATTGATAACAAAGGAAATATTCATCTTTAAATTCTTTTTCTAAAGAACTCAAGGCGCTTTAATAGCTTAAATGCAACATGTAGAATTCAGACTTTGCGTATCGCTCTCCCCATTCCCAGATGGGTAAATACTACCTGAACACAAACTTTATCTCCTGTTTCTAACATGGAAAGGGTCTCAGGAGAAAAATGTCTCTAAGTAAATGCAGAGTAAATACGTCCTTGAGGGAAGAAGGGATATATGGGTGTTTGGGAGGGAGGAACTTTTAGTTCTTCTTTCTGGATTATGGTTTCATTAGAGAATGAAGACCAGTAGTATCACCTGAAGGGCAGAGTTAAGTTATATTCATGCAGCTAGGATTTTTTTCAGTGATGTGGTAGGAAGGGAGTCAGGATGTATTGATTCTGACTTTGGCTTTTTTTTTGGTAACTGATTATGCGATTTGAGAATATCAAATAATATCTTTGGAATTCAGTTTCCTCATATACAAGAAGAAAGGATTTGACTAAGCGATGGAAAATACTTAGTATGTCTTTCTACCACCCCTCAACCTCGCGCCCATCATGGACCCCAGTAACAACCTTGGCATTACTTCTTGCTGAGCCCACAGTTGGCTTTGGCACAGTTTCAACATCATGCTCTGGGTAGACACAATCAATTGATAAGACTTAACAATTGAAATAAAATCTATTTGCCACCCCTGGACTGGAAGGTTCCAAGGGTCCCATCTAAAACCTTAGGCTTCCCTTCCTTACACAGCCTGTCTACATTTAATAAGAAGGATTTAAAACAAGTGAACATTTGGGAAGCATCCATAACACCCTTTGTTAGAGGGATGCCCCAGGGAACACAGCCCCAGACTAATGAAGTACTTAAAACGTCACATGCTTAACCCACAGCAGTCATGTGCTAACTGATGGGCTGTTGGGGTCTGACCTCAGGATACGGAGATATCATCTGGGCTCTCCCAGACATAAGCTGCACTACATGATTTTAAAGCTACGCTGCAAGCAAAGGAGAAAGAGAACACTTAGCCATAAAAGGATCCAGATATTGGCAGCAATACACTATTAGATCTCTGTGGGATTTGTGTTGTTGTCGAGATGACGCAGCAAAGACTTAGAGCTCTGAGCCTGATTTCTCGTAGCCTCCTGGACCCAACTGCAGAGTGACATATATTAGCAGGCTGGGTCTGTACTCAGGAATTACATATGTGCATACATTACCCAACTGACCTGCCAAGAACATGTTGTGTAATGATTGCATTGATGAGGTCCCTACGAATAGATGCTGATTTGCATTGTCCTGGCTTATCTTATTTTACTCTGGACTCTACGATTCTCTGGCCTAGAGAAATTAAGACATTCATAAAGGAAACAAAGCATTTTGAAAATGCACTATCGATTTATACTTGCAAATGGTCAATAGACTTGGGGAGAATAAGAGCTCCTTTTGTTTTGTGTGTTACTTTGGTATGATTTGAAGCCCAGTGTCCTTCCAAATGAATCTATAAAGTGATATTAATGAGGATGCTCTGCTTTTTCTCTGTCTGCAAGCAGCGGTGATTCTTCCCAGAACTCCCTCACTGACTGGAGAAGACAATTCAATGATGCTCTGGTGCCAGAAACCTAGAGCTCCTTGAGGTCATCTAGGAAGGTCAACTCAGGGGGTATGGGGTAGGTAACCACACCCATTCTTCTGCAGTGGCCCGTGTGCACGTTCACTTCCCCCTCTCTGCCTTTCTCATCTCTGGGGAACAAATACATATTGAACACTCGTGTTAGTCTGCTCAGGCTGCCTTCACAAAACCCTACAGACTGGGGGGCTTATACATCAGAAATTAATTCCTTCAAAGCTCTAGAGGCTTGGAGTTTAAGATCAAGGTGGCACCGGGGTTGTTTCCTCTAAAGGTCATGAGGGAAGGATCTGTGCCACATCCCCTCTTTGGCAGACAGAGGCCATCCCTCTGCACACACGCACCCCTGGTATTTCTGTGTGTCCTTATCTCTTCTTATAAGGACGCCAGTCATATTAAGTCAAAGTCTCATTGTAACTTAATTACCTCTTCAAAAGTCCCTATTCCCAAATATAGTCACATTCTGGGGTACTGGGGCTCCAGCACAACTGAGCTCACGGTAGCATAATGGTTTAGACTCATAAATTCTTGATGCGCGCAATCTTCATCCAGTCCTCACAGCAAACCTATGAATTAGGTACTATTATTGCCCCATTTTACAGGTAAGGAAATGGAGGTCCTTGGAAAGAACTTATCCAAGATCCCAAATACACACACATGCAGTTATTTCATTTGATAGATTCATTTCTTCTTTCTTTGAAGGGTGCTGTAAATGAGCTTCATTATATTTGCTAGCACGAAAACAGTATCTTATACTTGTGTGTAAACTTAAATAATTATCCTTTTTTGACACGCGTCTGTATCAGGATTCCTTACTGTATTCCAGTGCCTTGTATTTATGATGTGCTCAATAGTTCATAATCTGATTTAAAGGTATTTGAAGGCAGAAATAGAATATAGAAACGGTTAGAAAAGTCCAGAGTGACCGAATTCACTAGATAACAGATTCATCTGTGATGAGAGACACAGCATGAGTTATCAGGACATGGATACTGATCGATGTACACTTTTGAAAATTTGGCCAATATAAGGAGATGTTTCTTTTTCCTTCTTATTATAGAACATATTGATTGGCGGTGCCAATGAGTCCCAAAGAGCTTGAAGAAATTAAATGTGATTTTATAACTTTTTCTAGTAATTATTTTTATGTAATTGGCAGAGAAATGAGTATAGGAAAGAAAGTTATTATTTCCCCAAGGTCACAAAGGAGGAGTGAGGCGGAGGTAGGGCTGACACCCAGCACAGCAAAATACGTGGATACATATTAAATATTATCACCATGGGGGCTTTAAGCTGTGATATCTCAATTTGTTATGCAGTCACTTTCCTCCAATTAAAAGATCTGTCAGAGAAGACAATGTTTCCTGCCACTTGCGCATACATCACGTATGTGGAAAGGCACATGATGAATTTAGCTGGAGAATATTTATATAATCAGTGTTTAATCATTATTCTGTTAGTTCAAGTCTGAAGCCTCCATCAGCTACAGTATTCGCGCACACAATCCACAACAAAATGTTTTCCGGTCTTCAGGAGAGGAGACGCCTACGTCCATATCATGGGCAGAGGTTGCTGAGATAGAGCTGAGGCTTCCCTTGGTTCCACATCCACAGCCCCAGGACGGGGGTCCCACCATGCTAGTCCCTGGGTTTTCTTTCTTCAGATCTTGTCCCCCTCTCCGCTCCCCCCGAGGGAGGCGCGGTGCTGAACACCACCACCACCTTGTTTCATCCCGATTCTTCACCCTCCAAGGTCTTACTCGTGACAAGGGCAATTCCTTCAAAAACGAAGACTTGGAAAGTACAGTGGCCCGCTCCTGGGCTCAGCGCTCGCTGCAGTGGATGAGGGAATGAAACCACAGTGGAGTCCTGCACCACACTCCGCTTTCCAGCCCCGCTGCTTGGAGGGATTCGAAGTGACTGGCAACCAAACAGCCCGGTATAAAGGACCAGATGAGTGGAGGAGCCTTGGCATTACGCAGGGTGTTCTGTGGCTGGGAGGCTTGGCGTAACCCTGAAATTACCCAAACTTTGATGGATGTAAGCCAGGCTCTTAACTCTATTTTAATGTGGTTTTTGAGCCTGAGACCCGTACTTACATATTGTATACAGCTGTGGCTGCCTGCAGAAGCAAACCTCTGTAATAATGGTTTTATTTTGTTTTAGAAAGAAATACTATACGAGTATTCCTCAATAAACCCCTAAACTTTTTCTCTCTACAAAACCAGCAGTTTTATCTAGGCTTTGGGTTCTGATTTACGTCTCTAATTTGGCTCTGATGTGAGGTAGATGTCTTCTTCAGACGTTATTTCCCTTGAAGCTATCATTTGTCTGATTCCACTGTGAAGAGATAGCTCTATCTGTGCCCACCTTATGCTCTAAAATCTATCTGTGGGTCAAAGACCTGGGTCTATCTGTCTTAAGAACACAGGGAATTATGGGATAACTGTCCCCAAAACACCCCTTTATGGCTGTGAATGCCCAAAGTTGAGTGAGAATGCTCCTCAGGGTAGTGGGTAGAAAAACGTGGCTTGTCTATACATCTATGCTGCTTTAAGAAACCTCACTGAGAGGTGGTTACAGCTTTCCCCCAAATGTAGACTGACCAGTCTTAGGTTACAGCTGTGTCTCTGCTGTATTTCAAAAATCCAAACGAAGCCAACAAACAAATAGACCTACTATTTGGAAAACTGTAGGTTAGAAAGATAATGCTTTGCAATATCACAGTATTTCCCCTTTGGATAATGCAGCCTTTCCTCCGTCTAGTCAAGGCCAGGAGACTGAAGCTTATTGCTCAGGAGAGGAGGGTGCCTATCATTTAAAATAATAATGATGATAATAATGGTGTTAAATGCTTATAAAGTGTATATTATGTGCCTGGAATTGCTCTATACAGTTTGCATTAGTTCTTTGAATCTAGTCTTATCCCTTAACGCTGGGCAGGCAAACATATCGCTCTCGGCTCACACATGAACCATCTTAGGCTACTGAAACAGGAAACAAGATGGGAACCGAGGGGTCGAAGCCTTATTTAGCAATAAAATAATGCACTTCCCTGACATTTTCTTTATGCATATAAAGAAATTCTGGGACTTTGCATGTAGATTCCTTAGTGCATATAGACTCCATTAAGAGTCTAGTTCGGAAATGGGAATCTGGTCATGTTTTTCATCAGACGCTCTGATTATTTCAGGATACATGGATGTACTCAGTGATAGCCTCTTCTGACCCATCTTCAGAGTAACACCAGGAGTCTGATCAGATAAAATAAGCATAGAATTCAGGTAAAAGTTCATATTTTCAAACAATCTTCTTAAGGGCAGCTCTTTGTTCACATAAAATATAGGCACAGGTCACTCAAGATAGCTCTAGCAGGAGTAGGAAATTCTATCAATTTTTATTCTACAAAATGGCCATGTTCTTCAGAGTGCCTTAATATCTTACAATTATTCTGTTCCAAATTTTTTCATCTTGCATTCAGCCTAGCAAATACAGCTAATAGGGGAAAAAAACATATCCTTTCTCTAATATGCAAAGTCAAATCATCATGTTGTACATTTAAGTATCTTACAATTTTTTGTCAATTGTAACGCAATATAGCTGAAATAAAATGAAATAAAAATAAAGTAATTCAAATCCAATTTGATTATTTAAAGACTCCATTTAGATACTCACCAGTCTTACCCACAAAAAATTTCTTAGCCACTGAAGTATCTCAGGCACTACTTCTTTCCCTGGATCTTCCCTAGAGTTGGATATAAATGCATGGAGGAAGGAAATGCTTTATGTACATGTCTGGCCATAGGAAAAACAAAAGGTCGTATCCCCTGGCTTAACCCCAGGATTATGTCCTTAGTCTGTGCTTTGGCTGCTTCCCAGTGGGCAAACTATGTGGCTGGCGTGACTCAGGTCTTGTTTCTCTGTTCATTTTTGTTTGGTATATGACCTGAGGTACTATTTCATTACAGGCAGAAGATATAAAATGTATAAAAGATAATTTCAGAGCACATGTACAGCTCAATAATTATTTATGACAATGAATAAGTAATATTATTGAAATCATATTCTCTGTATGTAGCTGAAATAAAATGAAATAAAAATAAAGTAATTCAAATCCAATTTGATTATTTAAAGACTCCATTTAGATACTCACCAGTCTTACCCTTAGGAGAATATACTCATATTCTCCTACCCCCAAAAAGAAAAGATTTATTTTTTAAAAATTTGGAAAGAGACTTCTGAGAGCATTTGTATATACAGAAGTATATTTCTTTAATAAACAAATGAATATTATCTCAGGAGATTGTGTGGTTTCAAAGCATCTCATTAATTCAAAAACATTTTTCAGTGTACCTTCACATCTTGTGCAATTTACCCAAAGTCCTTGGAAATAGCACTCCAGAGAGGGGAGGAACCATGGCCCTGACTGAGGGTGGTCCATGTGCCCTGGAGGTGAGGGTGAGGATGGGCCGGGGTGAGTCCTGGGGATATCTTTAAGGAGTTCTATCTTCTCTTGTCTCCCTCTGGGTTAAAAGTGAGCCTGGGGAGACATGGGGAGAGAATGGTCATGCTGAGACCAGTAGGCAGGAACTAGATGCTAGGTCTTCTTGATATCCCCAATTCTGAGAATAAGTGGGGGTCATAGTACCTGCATTTCCCATATAGGGCCAACTGTTACCAGAAACATTGGAATCCAAATTCCCAGGCTCTAGGGATTTCACAACTCTAAAGTTAATGCTGAGAAAGAACAAAGCTGGAGGGATCACATTTACTGATTTCAAACTATACTACAAACCTATAGTAATCAAAGTAGTCTGGTACAGGCATAAAAACAGACACATAGACCAATGGGTCAGAATCAAGAGTCCAGAAATAAACTCTTCCATATACAGTCAACTAATATTTGACAAGACGGCAAAGACTACTCAAGGAATAATGGGGAAAGAGTGTTCTCTTCAATAAATAGCACTGACAAAACGATATTCACAGGTAAAAGATTGAAATTGGACTCTTAGCTTACCTCATGCACAAAAATAAACTCAAAATGAATTAAAGAATTAAATGTAAGACCTGAAACCAGAACTCTAGAAGAAAACATAGAGGAAAATGTCCTTGAAATTGGTCTTGGCAATGCCACCAAAACACTAGCCACAAAAGCAAAAAATTAAGCAAGTGGGACTATATCAGACTAAAAAGCTCCCTATCAAAAAAAAAAAAAAAGAAAGAAAGAAAGCTCCCTATCATTTTGTTCAGTTCAACAAAATAAAAAGATAACCTATGGAGTGGGAGAAATTATTTGCAAACTACATCTAATAAGGAGTTGTTATCCAAAATATGTAAGGAACTCATACAATTCAAGGGCAATAAAACTAAAACAAACAAAACCCCCCAAAAATATGATTAAAATGTTGGAAAAGGATCTGAATTAGACACTCTCCCAGAGAAGACATGCAAATGGCCAGTGAAAAGGTGCTCAACATCACTCATCATTAGGGAAATGCAAATCAAAACCACAATGAGATACCACCTCACACCTGTTAGAATGGTTATCATCAAAAAGACAAGAGATAGTAAGCGCTGATGAGGATGTGGAGAAAAGAGAACACTCGTAAACTGTTGCTAGAAATGCAAACTGGCACAGCCACTACGGAAAACAGTATGGAGGGGCACCTGGGCGGCTGACTCTTGGTTTCAGCTTGGGGCATGATCTTGGGATCATGGGATCAAACCCTGCATCAGGCTCCTTACTCAGCATGGAGTCTGCTTGAGATTCTTTCTCCCTCTCCCTCTGCCCCTCCTTCCCTGTGATTTCTCTTTCTGTAAAATAAGTAAATCTTAAAAAAAGAAAGAAAGAAGAAGAAAGAAAGAAAGAAAAGACAGAAAGAAACAAAAGAAAGAAAACAGTATGGAGATTCCTTAAAAAATTAAACAGAGAACTCGGATGTGATCTAGTAATCCCACTTCTGGGTACATATTCAAAGAAAGTGAAATCATTATCTTGAGGAGATACCTATATTTCCACATTCACTCTGGCATTAGTCACAATAGCCAAGACTAGAAACCGGATAAGTGTCCATTGTTGATGGATGAACGAGAAAAGAAGATGTATTGTATATACACACAATGGAATATTATTTAGCCGTAAAAAGAAAATTCTACCATTTGTGATAACATGGATGAACCTTGAGGGCATTGTGCCAAATGAAAGAAGTCAGATGGAGAAAGACAAATAGTGTATGATCTCCCTTATATGTGGACACTAAAAAAGTTGAATTCATAGAGAATAGATGCTGGTTGTCAGGAAGTGGATGGGTGAGAAGAATGGTGAAAGGTTAAGGGTATAACTTTCCAGTTAAAATATGAATGAATCCTAGGGGCCTAATGGACGACACAATGACTATAGTTTGCAATACTGTGCTGTATCCATGGAAGATGCTCACAGAGTAGACTCTAAGTGTTCTCAGCACAACCACCACAATAACAGAAAGTGGCGATCATAGGAGGTGAAGGATGTGCTAACTAATCTTATCTGCGGTAACCATCTCACCATATACACCTGTATCAGATCGTCACGTTTCGTACCTTAAACTTACACAGTGATAAATGTCGATTATGTTTCGAGAAAGCTGGGGGCAGAAAAGAAACTTCACAGCTGAACACAGTTGCAGGGGCTCCCTCCCTTTCCGTAGGCCCAAGGCAACCCACCAGCTGCTTGGCTTAGCTTCGCGATGCTTTATCCTACACTGGCAAAGAATAAAGGTTTCGACTCAGAGACCTGTCCTGAAAATATGCATGTTAATATTTTAAGAATAAAAATGTGTTTTTACTATTTTGAATAAAAAAATTTCTAAAACATACCATTATTTTACCTGATTAAAAATTAAAAAACCTACAGAGAAAAGTAACCTTGCCTCAATTGCTTAGGATTGTAATTCTGAACAGTGGACACATACAGTATGTGTCCATGGAGGCAAAGTGAGGAGGGAGAAAGAGCAGACTGCCCAGAATCAGACAGTCCCGGGCTCCAATCCTGACGCTCTCATACGCGATGTCTTCGTCTTCACGATGCAGTCAGTAACTCCTTGCCCTGTCAGAAGATGATATGTGCAAAGTGTGTATTATGTGGTCTGGCATGTAACAGGCACTCAGTGAATGTTGGCTTCTCTTCTACACTCTTGGATTCTCCTTGATTTGTCTTCCCTGTAATTTTCTCAAAACTCAGAGATACACAGAACTGTTCCTTAAGTTCCTAGGACAACTGTGATGAGTGACGCCTAAGATTCCAATATTCTCCAGGTTGGGGGTCTACGTAGAGTGAGGAATGAAGGTTTTTCCTGCCCGCCTCCGTCCTAATGAAAATACAAAAAACAATGACTGAGTCTCTTGTGAAAGGGGCTTATATATTTCCCCAGATCTACCCACGTTTCATTTAAAGGTCGGCTGAGCTCCCATTTCCAATGTATAGATGGAGGCATTCAGTTGTTTATTCATCGCGCTTTTTTAAGGAAAAAGAAAATGAGGTAGAGTAGGAAGTACTTTTGTTTTTTAAAGCCTCCCTTAGGGATCCCTGGGTGGCGCAGCGGTTTGGCGCCTGCCTTTGGCCCAGGGTGCGATCCTGGAGACCCAGGATCGAATCCCACATCGGGCTCCTGGTACATGGAGCCTGCTTCTCCCTCTGCCTGTGTCTCTGCCTCTCTCTCTCTCTCTCTCTATCTGTATGACTATCATAAATAAATAAAAATTTAAAAAAAAATAAAGCCTCCCTTAGTCTACACATACCCAAAGAAACGAATAATAAAAGCTCACCCACAATAGGTGCCGATTACTGCCTAGACTCCGTTTTAAGCAATTATTAGCTCACGTAACTCTCACAACAGTCTCATGAAGTAGGTTGCAGAGAGGACTGAGATATCAAGGGATTAAATTGGACCATCAAGCGTCAGGGCTAGGATGCTTGAACCCAGGATGTTTGGATCTAGAGTCTCTGCTTTTGGTTTCTGTGCCACGTGTCATAACTTCATAAATAGGCATTAAAACATCATATATATGGGTCATCATCAAGAAAGACTTGGAAAATACTTTAGATTTAACTAGTGGTAGTGAGTTCCCTAATGCGCAAACTCCATATCTCAATGTAGGAGTTGGTTGTAGAAAAAAATACAAGGCAATTTGCAGGCAATAGAATATATTCAAGCATTACCAACACCGCCCTACTCATGAAAAAACAGTATTTCAAATTAAAAAGCTGTAATTTCAAGGATCCTATGAGAAAAATAATCTTTCCTTCGGGGAGTTCCTACAGAGTAGGGCCTTAGGGCAGCAAGCTCGAACAAATTAGCCCTGGAGAACAGTGGACAGTGGATCAAAGTTGGGCCACCCTCACATCCATATAAAGTGTGACTCTCCACACCTGCCTTCTAGAAAAAGATTTCCTGGTTGAGGGAGAGAGAAGGGTAGCTAAAGGTCAGTCAGAGGTCGATCTTCCACAAAGAATTTTGCCTTTAAAGCCAGATATGTGAACTGGGACAGTCTGGCCTGTAGATGGGCGTCAGGGAGCATAGGGATTCCGTTTCCATGTATCTGATTTAGGACCCAATATCCTTGTGTTTAAAAGGTTTCCCTATTGATTTTTCTGCCAAAGATGTCTAATTCCATTCAAAAGCCTTGGGTTTCCTATTTGCCTTATATACTCAGCCTCTCGCTCATATTCAGAGCTCTGGAAAGTTCAGTGCTTGTGTTCAGCACATTAAGAATCCCAATACATTAACAAAGGCAATGTTCCCATCAAGTGAAAGTTTTGCTTAATCTAAGTGTAAGAAATACACTATAGGACTGACCATTCCGGGACGCCGGGGTGGCTCAGCGGTTGAGCACCTGCCCCTGGCTCAGGGTGTGATCTGCGGTCTCAGGATCGAGTCCCACATCAGGCTCCCTGCCTGGAGCCTGCCTCTCCCTCTGCCTATGTCTTTGCCTTTTTCTCTGTCTTTCATGAATAAATAAAATCTTTAAAAAAAGAAGAAGAAGAAGAACTGACCATTCCCATAAACATATTTGAAAAACATGCAATTTCTCTTCATCCCACCTCTGGCCCTGAGCTCTGCTCACTGCCCCTTCTGTCTGGCTCTGTTTGTCTGAAGTCCTCTCCGGCCCCACCCAGCTCAGAGGGCCCCAGGGAGATGCACCAGAGCAGAATGGTGTTGACAATTCATTGGTCAAGGGTGATGTCATGCTCTAAATATTTGACTCTGGAGATTAGAGTAATTGAAAACACGCTTTCATTCTCTAAACACCCCTGTGCCACTGTCTCTTACATCGGCCTTACTTTCCTCCAAGTACAATTGTCAGTATACCGATGTTTTCCTGAATATAGGGTTTTATTCTCTCCTCTTCATATGGGAGGGCCGTGTTCAACGACTAACCGATTAGCTGATGCATCCCCATCTTACGCTGCCCAACGGCCCTTAGTCTCTGTTCACTGGATATTTCAGGAAAACATGCAGGAACATGAGCACGGGCACGTGTGTGTGCTGCGTGTGCGTGTGCGCACATGCACTGGTAAGTCTCTTAGTGTAGTGTTTCAACTTAGTTACAGAATGAAGGGTGGAATATTGGTAGAGAACCTCATTACTCTACCAATACAAAATAATGTGTCGTTATCTTATTTATATCTTATTATTGTCATAGCAAAGAGTCAGACCACCTACATCTATGTGCTAGAAATGTACTTTTCTACCAGTATGAAATAATGTAGTATTAGCACCACATAACCATCTTGGATTTCTTTTTTTTTTTTAATTTTTTTAATTAATTAATTTATTTATTTATGATAGTCACAGAGAGAGAGAGAGAGAGAGAGGCAGAGACATAGGCAGAGGGAGAAGCAGGCTCCATGCACCGGGAGCCCGACGTGGGATTCGATCCCGGGTCTCCAGGATCGCGCCCTGGGCCAAAGGCAGGCGCCAAACCACTGCGCCACCCAGGGATCCCCGCCATCTTGGATTTCATAGGGAATCTTAGACTTGGAAGAAATATGAAAGACCTTCTAGTTCAAATCTTACACCGTTATTCATGTTACAAAATGACAAGGAATTCTTAAAACTCTAAATTGTAAGCTCGCAATATCTTCTTTCGCAAAGAACATGTACTTTTTGCCAATGCTCTTTTACTTTCCATTTCATTAAGCTTTTAAAGTCTTATCCGCATACATTATATTTTGCATGTCCTCATTTCCCCTGCTCGCACCGTTACTATATCTGGCTGCCGTTCCTATTTTAAAGGCACCGTTCTTCTCGTAGACTTTTATTTTCTTCTGCATTGCTTGTATTCTCTTCCACTTTTTGAAAAATACTATATATCTCAATAGATCTGAATCAGAAGGAAAAAAGAACGATAAATTCTGGCCACCCTCTTACCGACAGCCCCATGGTGGAATGTCGACTACTTCCGTGACCACTGGAGGCTATCATGAGATAACTAACGTATCCTTTCATCAGGGGTTCAATAATGACTGCATCAGCTTCAGACTCCCCTCTTGGCAGAGACGCCTCGCCGTCACAGAACAGTGGTTTACAAATGGAAGATAACAAAGTTTACGACTTTGTCCCCAAAGCCCAGAGCAAAAGGCTTGCGATCCACGCGAGCCACATGGAGAACTCTGAATAGCTCTTCACCTCTAAAGTCCAAACCTAGGCTTGTGATTTCATCAATTTGTAAGAAAAGGGCTATGCGATGTGCATGCTCTAGTGTTGAGATGTGGATCCTACGTCACAAGTGTCCTTGTGTGAGAGCGGCGGAGGGAGGTTGGACAGAAGAAGGAGCAATGTACTGGCTGGAGCATGACGCTCCTGCTAGCTTTGAAGACGGAGGATGAAGGGGCCATGCGAGGGGCTCCGCTCTGGGTGCTGGTGAGGGCAAGGACACAGATTCGCCCCTAGAGCTTCTAGAAGGAGCGTGGTCCCGCTAACACCTTGATTTTGGACTAAGTGAAAATGATTTCAGACTTCTGACCTCAAAAATTTTAAGGGAATGAATGTGTATTGTTTTAACCATCAAGGTTGTGCTAATTTGTCAGAGCAGCAGTGGAAACTTAATATTCTACGTGCCTGAGTTGAGGCCAAAGGACTGTGGGTAGATAAGGCCTGTTTTCAGGTCTGGGCTACAAACATTGCCCACGTGGTTTCCTCAAAGCTCTTCGTGATGCGATGGGCCAAAGCACGGTGACCACGGAGGCCACATACCGAACACAGCAGAGCTTCCCAAGCCCTCGAGAAACTATGCGGACAAGACAGGAGCCTGCCAGGCTGGGACTGGTCTGCAGGACGTAAGCTTCCGTGGTGCGAAAGCTGCTACTTCTTTTGGGGTCGATGGGTTCACGCGGTCGCTAGCACGCGAGCCAGTGCAGCCGGCGCATGGTCTCTTTGGCCCTCGACACCCCTCTCTACTGAGCGGTTTATTCTCTTCCGTCCTGAGCAAAGCCCTTCATGGCCCCGGCTGGATAAAACCCTGGCAACGGCTGGTCGTACCAGGCGTGCCTGCAAAATGACGCTTCGTGCGCTTCTCACCTCTGCTGCCACGGCTCCTGAGAAAGCACCCAGACACTGAGGGCCTCACGCAGCCGCGTGGCCCCCGGGCTTCAGCAGTTGGGTGCTTGCCATCTGGGACTTCATAGTCCCCTTGGAGGGAAACGGCAACGAGAGTGTGACCACCTCCATCTATGGCTCGTCGCCTACCTGCCTACCTGCTTAGCTGTCTACAGCCACCGTATGGCCTGAATACATCGGTGGAGAGACAGACAGGTGCTCTGGGTGGCCGCGCGGGTGTTCCCAGGACGGTGTCTAGAGCCCTGCGGTGGCATAAATGTCTACGTCACCACTACGGCGTAGACAAAGGAAGCGCAATGTGCTGTGAGACTGCTCAGCTGCAGCACGTAACCGTATCTAGGTGCCAGGTGGGTCACACAGCGAGACGCATTCCAGGCTGATGGTGGCAGGCGGGCGGGCAGGCGGGGGGGCAGGCGGGGGGCAGATGGGTGGGCAGTGGGTGGGAAGGCTGGCAGGCTGGGGCCTGTGGGCCCTTGTGTCCGGGGCAGGGGGGCCAAGCTGAGCTGTGCAGCCCCGAGCA
Organism: Vulpes vulpes; assembly: GCF_048418805.1. Classification (NCBI taxonomy): domain Eukaryota; kingdom Metazoa; phylum Chordata; class Mammalia; order Carnivora; family Canidae; genus Vulpes; species Vulpes vulpes. The sequence goes on from NC_132783.1 coordinate 145,863,814, forward strand.
GGACGGGAAGGGGGAGAGTGGGGCGGGTGGGGGTCCCCAGGATGCTTCCCTGCGCGGCCTCCACCCAGAGGCTCTGAGCAGCAGAAAGGTGGCTCTGGGGGGGCGTGGGGGCCCAGTGGCCCACCTCCCCGGAGCCTTATGTGGAACAACGTGTGACCTGCGGAAACCGGAGTGAATTCAGATGAAGTCCGTTTGCCTTTATGGTTGGTTTCCGACATTCATGACTATTAAGCACGATGAGCTCCACGTCAGCGGGGGGGGAGGGGACAGAGGCCGCCCCCTGGCCCTCAGTGTCCCCGCCAGCGGACGCCCGCACCCAGCACCTTTGCCCGGTTGCCGCCAGGCCGTCCTGGGCCGGGACACCTGCCATGGCCAAGACTGCTGCGCATGCCACTCCATGTGTCCTCGGGCCTCCTCCTCCTCCTCCTCCTCCTCCTCCTCCTCCTCAGGGAGCTTCTGTGGGCTCGGGCTGGGGCTCCCGGGGCCCAGCTCCGGGGGGCAGGCCCACTCGTGGCCCTTGTGGGGCTGGAGGCCGCCGGGTCCACCGTCCTGCAGGGCCTGGCCTTGCCCCTCCCAGCGCAGTGAGGCCCTCCCGCCTCTCTGGCATCCAGCTGCGTAGACAGCGGCACCCCCGCATCCTCACCCCACCCGGCTTGCTTCCCAGCCCGCACCGCAAGCCTCGGTGCTCCCTGCGGCCTGTGCCCCACTCCTCCTCCGAGAAAGCAGTGCTCCCAGTTTCCCCAGCATCCCCGCTGCGCGACCTTGTCTATTCAGCCCATCATTCTGGGTAGTTTGTTTTCCATCAGACACACCTGGAGCTCTTTGCCCCTTTTTCTCGTTGAAAAAAAGTTGGCAAACTTCTACTGAGACCATTGTAGGATTTTCCTTTCTGGCAAAGAAAAAAATGCAACCGACATTATTTGCTCAGGGTTGGCATTAGCAACCCAAAGATAAGCTGTAGGATTTAGGTGCTTTTTTTAAAAAAAAAAAAATACTTTATGTAAAAACACTTTGTAATTGTCGAAGTGTTTTTGCAAATCACTATCGTCCTTTCTGTTGCTCTCATTAGGGCGATTCATCGCTCCTTTCCCAGTCCGAAGAACGCGCAATTAATGGGACGTGAAACCATCTCGACCCTCACAAGCCAACCCGGACTGACCACTGTTGACGGAAAAGAAACACGTTTTATGTGCTTGAAGAGGTGGGCGGCCTGCCCCTTAAAATGATAGATGTAGGTGAAGATTACATGGCTTACAAAAATTGCTTTCAGAATCTGAAGGAGGAGAAGATAATTAAAAGTTCAGGTGCCTGTTCTGGTTACAGGATAACATCAGTAATAAACGTATTCGGGGAAGGCGTTTCATAATTACCAGATGCCATGCATCTGCTTTGGAACGAGCTGGAACATCTCACATTACTAAACACTGGTTGTCCCTGACGTGGATACCGCGAATTACCTCTGCTGGTTTGAACGGGTGGTAAGCGAGCAGATGAGAAAGGAGTTGGAGATAATCAATGGAGCTACTAGTAGATGAAATCTTGGCTTTAGGAGCTATTTCATAATTGCCTCCTTAGCATCAGCAGATCCTTTATTTCTCTTGGGAGTTTTTGGGATATTGGTTACAGAATAATTTCTACTGATTCTCAAGAGGCACCAAGGCCAACACAGAACTCATTTTGCTCTTAAGAATTACAATGCAATTATCTTATATAATCGGGTATTAAATTTGTCTGGACAACTGCAAGATACAAGCCTCCCTCTCCTGGCACTGCAGCCTCTGTGCCCAGTGTTTGCAGAGTCGCCCGTCTCCGTGCCACTCAAGGAGAGGACTTTGACTTGGCCTGGAGCTGAGAACTGGTCCTGCCTCTGCAAAGTCATTCATCCACTCTGGGTGTTGGTGTTGGGTGGGGTCAAAACAGTACAGCGGCTGCTGCGTAATCCCAGGGATCTCTTTTCTGCCCCCAACTTCCCATTAGACCCTCATCTGAGTCCATATAAACCAAGAATGGTGTCCACTCAGGTTTTTATTGCAGTCGGGGGTGGGGGGTGCTATGGACTGAATATTTGTGCCCCTCAGAATTTATATGCTGAAGCCCTAAGTCTCAAAGTGATGATATCAGGACATGGGGCCTTTGGGAGGTGGTTGGTTTTCCCATGAGGCTGGAGCCCCCATGAAGGGATGAATGTCCTCGTAAGAAGAAGAGACTACAGCGCGCTCTCCCTCTCTCCCTTTTTTGTGACGACACAGCAAGAAGCGCCATCGCCAACCAGGAAGCGGCTCTCATTGCCCCTCTATGCTATTTGTTGCGGTGGCCTGAACTGGCTAAGACGGGCGAGGACGACTCAGTGACCGTCTGCTGCGTAGTAAACATTTCCGGCTCTTGGGCCGTCTGTCTACAGGAAGACACTGACTACAGCCACCATCAGGCGGGCACCTCATGCTGGCATCAAGGGGAGGCGAGCCGGAGGTTGGCCTGGGTCTCCCGCCACGTGCCCCTCTGTTTTATGAGAGAAGGAGATGAGCTTCCAGCTCGTTGAAGCCATCGACACACTGAGTCTCAGGCTGCTTGCTCCCTAACCTATTTCTCACCGAATCTCTCTATTTCTCACGTCTACATGGTAACTCACGTATTTTGAGCAACACGGATCCTCTATCTTATCCCACTTTATTTTTTCACTCCCTCAGGGTGGAGAAGAAAGGTGGAGACAACACGGTGTTTCCCAGGGGAACGAAGACACTAGAACTAGAAACGCTGCTGTTGGGATGAGAGCAAGACTGGGGCCAATCACATGGGGCTGGAAGGTCCATGTCTCCTTCCTCCCGCTCTGCCGCCGACCATTCTGATCACTTGTCCTCGGTGGGTCACGTAACAGGGCTTTTGTTGCAGGAAATTAAAAAACAAAACCCCAAACAACACGCAAACAAAACTTTTGGCGGACTCAAGCAGACAAGTATTTTATTGAGAAGACGTGGGGAAGCTCTTAGGACACGAGGCCGTGGTAACCAGGAAGGCCATCGGCAAGCGCCGGCTCAGGAACAGGAGATGCTGCAGCGACCGGGCCAGGCCACGGCCTGCACCGCCAGTCGGGAAGGGGCTGCACGGCTACCTCCAGAACTGACCAGGAATGCCACTACGGCGGCGCTGAGCCTGGGGTTCCTGACGACACGGCCGCCGCCACCTGTCACCGGATTGGAACCTCCCTACTTTTTTATACCATAAGCTCCCAATTCAGAATTTGGGAGAATTACAAGGCAGGCTAATGATGTCAAAGTCTAGGGCTTTGAACATCTGTAGTGAGAATCGAGCTTTGTCTCCCACTGAGACTTGTGAACTGAGGAATCCTCCATTTATGAGGGTTTTGGATGCTCAGGAGCCAGAGACAGAGAGAGAGAGAGAGAGAGAGAGAGAGAGAGAGAGACTCCATACAGCAGGACCCCATTTGTTCCCCTGAGAAGGTTGAATTACGTGATCTCTGAATCTATTTTAACTTCTTAAGTGTTCTGGTTCCAGAAAAGTGACACCTAGATGCTTATGCATATTATGAATATGCCTCTTATTATTTAAAAAACATGAGAGGAAGCAGCACATAAAGTATTTGCTTCCTGAGCTGCGCAGGCCTGTCTTGAGGCAAATAGGTGTCCTTTTGCATGCTCATTTCTATTGAGTCACTGTGGTTTTCAAAACTGTTATGTAAAAATAATTCAGACCTATGTTCATCAAGAAAAGGAGCTGGGGTCAATCAGCATGGACTCCTACAAAGGGGCAGCAGTGGGAGGGATCGCAGTTGTGTGACCTTCCTACCAATTCCAGGCTAAACTCAGAAATATTAGGGGCCAGAGCCTCTCCTTTGCATATGGGTGTCCTTTCTCCCCGGCGGGGGAGCTGTGGATGAGAATCCATCCCTCTTAGGAGGCCGCAGGTCAAGACTGCAGATAGCCAGGAATTGACGATGACTTTTGTGTGTCAACTTGACTAGGCCACAGTGTGTCCAGACATTTGGTCAAACGTTACTCTGATGTGTCTGGAAGGATGTTTTTGGAGGAGATCAACATTTGAACCAGCAAACTGAGTAAAACAAATAAGAGTTCTTAATGTAAGTGGCCCTTAGTTAATAAATTGAAGAATAGAACAAAAAAAAAAAATTAAGAGGGGATTTTGCTTTTCTGTTGAGCTGGAACGTTGACCTCATATCCTTGTACTCAAACTTAAAACTTGGGCTCTCCTGGTTCTCAGGCCTTTTGACTGACAGACCAGAACCACACCCACCGCCCTCCTGGGTCTCCTGCTTGGGACTCTAGATTGGAACTTCTCAGCCTCCATAATCAGGCAAGAGCTAATTTCTTATAATAAATATTCTTTATATGCGAATATCTCCTTCTGGCTTTCCTTCTCTGGGGAACCCTAAGACATGGGACTACGCCTAGCTGGGACAGAGGGTCAATGCTGGGCCATATAAATTTCCTCCCCCACCGCCCACCTCCCGCAATTCTGTAGCCAGCATGACGACCAAGAGCCTCAGATCCCTGGTCACCAGTGTAGCCACTTGTTCAGACTCTGTTCCGGTACCAGAGACAGTGTAGAAGGCCTGGGGTAATGGTGTAGGCCTACTTCTCCTGCGCTTGAGGGGCTCTGTCCCTGAAGCTCGGGCCCTAAGTGATGCCTCTTGATGTTGGGTTTCAGAACAAAAGTGACTGTACCGAGAAGGTACTAAAAATGTACTAAAAATGCAGATCAAAGAAAACGCCTGAACTCTAGGGCCCAGAAAAATGTGTTTTTCCATATGAATTCTTTCCATGGGGTGGATTCTGTATTTTCTCCCGACTCATCTGCTTCACTCACTTCTGTATTTGCAGAACCCCTAAGCTATGACTCTTGGCTTACCAGAATGGCGGGTGCACCCGCATGAAAGAGGACAGTGACCTTCTAGGGCTTGGCACACAGCTCATTTATTCATATTTATCAGAATACTCACTAGGAATGGGAATTTGGACTGAGGCATTTGCTTGCAGTGGAAAGTGGGATTCCGGTCACAAAGGAAGTGGCAGCTTCAATTATTTACACTCCGCACTTTCTACGGCACCCTGCCAGTGAACTATGCCTTCAATGGACACAATTCATCTATTAAGGTGGATTAGAAATACCATTAAACTGATTCTTTTCTTCTCTCTTTTAGCTTCTGGTGGTCCCATGAGGTGGATGCTACATCTTCTGGATTGTGCCCAGTGCTTGGACTTACTGATCTGTTTCCTTTTTGTTTTTTGGTCTTTGTTCTTTCTGCTTTTTGTGTTTTGAAGATCCTATTGCTATGTCCTCGAGCTCAGAGGTTCTTTCCTCGACCATGACCATGGTCTACTAATAAAGCCATCAAAGGCATCCTTCATTTTTGTTTCCATGTCTTTTATCTTTGGCATTTCTTTTTTGCCCTTTCTGGGGCTTCCTACGGCTCTGCCCATACTGCCCATCTGTTCTTGCATGGTGTCTACTTTGCCTGTCAGAGCCCTCAGCACATGAACCACAGTTGTTTTAAATTCTCATTCTGATACTTCCAACATCCCTGCCACTCCTGGTTCTGATGCTTACTCTGCCTCTTCAAATTGTGGGATTTTTTCCCCTCTTTTGTTATGCCTTGTAATTTTTCCTTACAGAATTTGTTTTTTTAATTTAAATTCAATTAGCCAACATATAGTACATCATTAGTTTCAGATGTAGTTTTCAACAATTCATCAGTTGTGTATACACCCAGTGCTCATCACATCCCGTGCCAGCCTTAATGCCCATCACACAGTTACCCCATCTCCCCACCCATCTCCCCTCCAGCAACCCTCAGTTTCTCAAAGTTAACAGTCTCTCATGCTTTGTCTCCCTCTCTGATTTTTTCCCATTCAGTTTTCCCTCCCTCCCCCTATGATCCTCTATGCTGTTTCTTATATTTCACATTTGAGTGAAACCATATGGTAATTGTCTTCCTCCGACCGACTTCACTTAGCATAACACCCTCCAGTCCCATCTATGTGGATGCTAGTGGCAGGTGTTCATCCTTTACAGAATCTATTCTCTGGTGATAGCTGGATATGAGGTACTAAGCGTAAAAGAAGTTGTTGTAAGTAGGCCCTTGGTCACGTGGTGGCGGGGTGGGCGTGGGGTGGAGCAGTGCCCTGGGGTCTGTGATTACGTCTCCGTCTTTCAGTGAGCCTGTGCCTCTGGACTGTGAGCCTCACAAAGGGCTCTCAGTTGTCTCCTCCCTCCTTATGCGGGACAGGATGGCTAGACTGGACTGGGGTCAGTATTCCCCTTTCCCAGGTCACTTAGGCTCTGCCACCACCCCAGCAGTTGGGCTCTGAGCTGTTTGGCTCGTCTCCCCTGGAGGCCGGCCTCCTGAAGACCAGGGTGCACTGGCCTGTTTCAGAATGGTTCCTCTGCCCGCGTCCCTGCCAGAAGCCTGGGAAGATGTGTTTGGTGTGGGAATCTGGTCCAGCTCCTGGCAGCAAATCTTACAGTATCGTAGGGGCCTCCAAGACTGGGTCCCCTGAAGTTTTAAACTCTCAGAGTTGTCCACACTGAGGCTCCAACAGTTCTTCAATATGGTTACGTTTTCCTTCCCCAGCACCAGTCGCCACGGCAGTTTACACTCGTGAGTCTCTGCTCTGGCTACACCGGAGCTTCCCCTGCTCACCTGCCTGTTCCTCCCATCTCGGGGGCAGTGGTATCTCTGGGTCCTCCCCTCTCTTATAGATCCAAAAAGAGTGGTTAATTTTTTAGCCTATTCAGCTTGTTACTCGTTGTTAGGATGTAGGGGGCCACTTCCAAGCTCCTTATGGGGGCGGGGCAGAAACTCTGGCTGTGACTGAATTAAGAGGGTGTTAGGGAAACATATTGTGAGAGTCTGAAAAGAGTTGAGAAGAGGTGGCTTTGGGGGAAGCTAGATCCTTCCATTTTTTAAATTCAGAAAATCATCTTTTTAAAAGACCCTGTTAGAAAATACTTCAGACTCATCAGAAAAGATAGAGAACATAGTAAACAATTGCATATCAATTATCTAAATAATAAAAGATAAATTCAGTGCATCTGTAACGAACGCACTCATAGTAGGCTACATGAAGTCATCTCCATTTCTAGTCTATTCGCATGATTGAGAAACCATGAATGCAAAAGGTCAGTGCAAACATTTAAACCACGTAAGAAGTCACCTCTTTACTGGCCCAGATTGGCCTTTGGCTGTTTCTAAGGCACATCGACCCGCTGAAGATGACAATTGTCCTCTATAAAGGGATATCAAGGGAATGCATGACAGTCTCTGACGGCCATTTTTGTGATGAGATAAGGGAGTTTGCTCCAAAGCAAAATCATTGGAATCAGTATATAATTTCCCAAGGTGATAACGCTGAGGTGATGATGGTCACCTGACTACATAAGTTCTTGAATGCCCAGTAACATTTGTCACACCATTTAACAGTCAGGATTATTTTCAAACATTTTAATGGAACTTTCACAGTAAGATTTGTAACTCTTACTTCTGGAAAGCTGCCTTTTATGTCAACCTTAAACCTCTCCTACAGCTCAGTTGATTACATTCTGCTTGGCCCTGAATCAGGATAACAATAGTCACTATTTGAGCCTGAGAATGGCTCTGCCTATGAGGTGGGTGCTAGCATAGCCTATGTTTATAGGTGAGCAGCATCACTTGGTGAGATGAAGTACTTGTCCAGAGTCACGCAGGGAGAGTGGTGGAGAGCTGGGATTCGAAGCCATTTAGATTCTGGGACCCTTGGACATTGCCCTTCTGATCCCCACTAGAGGAGATGGTTTCTCAGACACAGGAGCTTATCTTCCTTAGAGGAAATGGACGCAGCTTTCCCCGACACCTAAAGAGAACTCATCTTGGGATGGATTGCTTTATACTGAATTCCCTCAGGGCTTGTAGACGCAATAAAAGTGAGTGGCCCTGTGTGGAGCTGCGCACAGGATATGTGCCACATGTCCATAGTGAGCTATTGTCTCCAAACAGGGTTTCAGGGGAGAAGCTTAGCTCCATATCCCTGGAAGTAGATGGATGTGGTTCCTTTGCACTGGTTGCTAGGTGACTCACTGCACCAGCCAGCCAGAATTATGGATGCAAAGCAGAACATCAGAAGGAGGCCAAAAAATAGTCGTCCTCTCCTTAAAACTCTAAAGAACCCATTTTCAGCGTCTCTCTTGGGAGCCCTTGGGAGACACAATCATAAAAATTTATGCCACCTCCATCCGAAAGAAAAAAGAGAAGATTCTCCTTTTTAAATCTTGGGGATATATCCATTCACGACATCCAGTTTCTGGGTTTTCTGCCACAAATATTTAGTATCCATCCCGTGACATACACATTTATAAATTGCTGAGAAGATCTCAAGGGGCAAATTATACAAAGGTGAACAACTGATGGAGCCTTCGTTGGTTGTGGATTCCACCCAACATATTAATCTCCTGGTGTTACCTTCCACTCTCCATCACCACCCTAAATAGGCCTTTGTTTCTTGGGAAAATGTACCTGCCACTCCCCACACCTGTTTCAGATCAAAACTACCTTTTCAAAAACCAGTCAACAATTTCTCTGGTTTAACAACTTACTTAAATATCTCGCCTTTCTGGGCAGTTATATCTTGGCAAAGGTCTTTCCAAAAGCTTCCTTATCTCCCAATAATTTTAACAAGACTTCCTCTGGACAGCTGATGTTTTTCTTCTACCTCTGTTCTATCAGAAGTTTTAAATCTTGGCTCTGATTTCTCACTGTCCTGTAGAATTACATTAGGATTGGCCACAGCTGAGCTATAGGGTGGCCTTCCTCTGCCTTTGACTTTGGTCTGGGCCACATGACCTTCACTGGCTATAGTAGTTTCTATTGCCGTCATAATAAATTGCTACAAATGTATTGGCTTAAAACCACGTCCACTTAACTATCTCACGGTTTCTGTAGATTAGAAGTTCAGTGGACTCAAAACTGGGTCTTCTGCTTAGGGTCTTATAAGGCCTAAATCAAGGTTACAGAAGGGCTGGACTCCCCTAAAGATATTTTATTTTTTTTATTTATTCATGAGAAAGAGAGAGAGAGAGAGACGGAGACACAGGCAGAGGGAGAAGCAGGCTCCATGCAGGGAACCCGACATGGGACTCGACCCTGGGTCTCCAGGATCATGCCCAGGCTGAAGGCGGCACCAAACCGCTGAGCCACCTGGGCTGAAGGGCTGGACTCCTTAATGAAAGTTCTAGGGATGTATCTGCTTCCAACTTCATTCAGATTGTTGGTCAAATTCAGTTCCTTGTTTAGGAAGGTCTGAGACCCCTATTTCCTCACCGGCCATCAGTGGGGACCAGGCTGTCTGCATTGCTTCTTGAGCTGTCTTCTTCCAGCTGGAGGATGTGGTCTCCTTCAGCAAAGGTGGTTTGAATTTCTCTCATATCTCAATTCTCTCCATCTTTCCCTTCTTCAGCATCTCTTGCTCCAGCTAGAGGAAGTTCTTTGCTTTTAAGGACTCAAGCAATTCGTTTGGGTCCATATAGATAGTCTTATAATACAGATATCTCCCTATTTTAAGAATCATAATTTTAATTGCATCCATAAAGTCCCTTTTGCTATATAATGTGATATATTCACAGGTTCTAGCGATTAGGACATGAGCACCTTTGGATACCATTCTAACCGCCATATTGGTCAGCAGGATGTTAGCAGAGGAGAGGCAAATGGAGACTTGAAATGTACATGCAAGAATGGCCTTGACCTGTTCTTCCTTCATCACTATGGGGGTAACCCATGTGGTTGACGGCTCTTCTGTGTGGACTCTACAGTGAATACGTTGGAAGAGCTCTGAGCCAACACACGGTAAGGATCCAAGTTCAGCCCAACCTGTAGGTTGAAGCAGAGCCACCAAGTTAATTCCAGCCTGGATTGGTCCCTTTGCAGTCCCATTGTCTGAGAATAAATGCTTATTCTCATCTGCCACTGAGGTCAAGGGAGATTTCCCCATGTAGAATTATTGTGGCAATTGCCTACTGATATAGCAACTGACCTTAAGACATAAAACGAAGCACATTCTTTTTCTTTTTTTCATTTCTAGAACTAATCTAAGTTTTATTTCAGAATCTATTCCCACCCTATTTCACCCTAGAATCTGAGCTTTATTACTGTAAAAAGGCTCTGGCCAATGACAGAAAAGTTGGCCAAGAATTCTGGCTCCTGTGATCTGAGACAAGTCATTTGCTCTCTACGTGTCCTGAATTCTTCCTGTCTAAATCAAGAAAATAAGTCCATTTCTTTTAAATGAGTGGGAAATATCAGAAAGGGAGACAGAACATGAAAGACTCCTAACTCTGGGAAACGAAGTAGGGGTGGTGGAAGGGTAGGAGGGCGGGGGGTGGGGGGGACTGGGTGACGGGCACTGAGGGGGGCACTTGACGGGGATGAGCACTGGGTGTTATTCTATATGTTGGCAAATTGAACACCAATAAAAAATAAATTTATAAAAAAAAAGAAAATAAGTCCACACTTGTTAGAGCAAAAAACAAATAAAATAATAAATTATTTCATTCAGCTGTTCTTTGGTATATTCACAAAGGTAAAACTTCTTGAGTTCCTACTATGACCTAGGCATTATGCTAAGGATCAAGGAATTAAAGATTAATGAAGACAAGTTTCTTTTTAAGAAGTTTACATCTCAATGAGAAAAGCATTTTGTAAAAGCTAAAGCAGTCCACAAATTCAAAGCATTACTGTTATATTTCTTCTTCTTTTTCTTATCCCTTCCTATTAGGCATGAACTGCTTTTCCATATTTCCTATCCTATTTTTCTCTAACTTGTCAATCAATTGTTGGCTTATTTTAAAAATTAACATCACTCAAATTCCACCTTCACATTCTTTACTTGGAGTAAAAGGTAGTTACATTATGCATTGGGGAAAAAGCATTTCACTTCAGGGAGACCCAAATCCACTAAGCCCTGTAGGCAAGCATAGGAGCTTTTCAGTTAAAAAGGATTAACCTTTCTTAGATCTATTGAAAATCCTCTTATTTATTTTCTTCCCTCGTAAGAACACACCTCAGGGTATCTATGCATCAGTACCAAACCCCAACAACACCACAAATGAGTTACATGCAATTCTATTTTTTTTTTACATGCAATTCTAAATAAAAGATTATAATGGAAATTGTCTGACTGCATTGTTGCTGTAATCCTCCAAAGCCCCATCTAACTATTCATCTTTTCTTCAGGATCAGAGCATTTCTATAAATTCTTATGGCCCTTAATAGTTCTATTTTGCAGACATGATCATTATTCAAAGTGTAACCCAATAGAATATTTTTGGAACATTGCATTACTGTCATTCACTATGCTATTTTAGCTTTGGTTTGCTTCCCCGCTTCTTTCTATCTCCTTTTTCCCTGCACTATGTCTCTGGACCAGAGCAAATGTTCCTTTTGTTGGGCTGCCCTAATAGTAAAAAATAACACTAAGTGTGCATAGCTTGACCTGTTCTGCAACAATTCACCGACAGTCTAAATGACAGAACATTGGCAGAGAAAATCACCTCAGGGACACATCAACATCCCACCCAGAACTGCCAGGAGGGCTGCTGCACTGTGATAAACTTCCCCTTTCCTTCAATGCCTAAGTTGACAATGCCTCTGCAGAGATCTTAACCTTGTCCTGAGAAGGGTCTCTGGTCCACGCCCAAAGTTCACTCAAGAGCCACTGTGATGGTAACTCCTTTAGGTTTCTACATCGTTCTCAAAGACTTCCTTCCCATGAAGGTGTTTCCACACCGAGTGAATCATTGGATGGTAACGGGCACTCAGCCTCATCATGCTTTCAAAGGAAACAGGCAACAGCATGGAATTTGCAACCATACTCACTTAAGGGACAGATCAGTCACTGATCTGTCAACTATGATCTGTTTGCGTCATTCTGGCCATCATTTGTGCCAGGGTATGATATCCAACATTTGGATGTGAGAGTCAGAGAAGACATGAGATATCCTGAGAATGAGAGATACTGGTCTACTGCTGCTGGCCTTGGGGGAAGCGTGGTGAGACATGTCAGAGAGGCATATCAAGGGGGTTAGTCCCAAGCACCCTGGGTCAAAGAAAGGAGACACCCCTTGTGCAAGGCAATGAAAACACAGAAGGTCAGAATCGGGAGGGATAGGTAAATGGGACACAAAAGGAAGGCTGCATGGTATCAGAGGTTGGGGCAAGACACAGAGAAAACAGTGCCCAAAAGAAATGTGAGTTTAAAATATGGCGGTTTAGAGAAATCTTGGTCTCCTACTATTCCATCTGCCCTGGATCTTAGTGTGCAGTGTCCTCATCTGGTCAAGAATAGAGGTCTTGAATGGGTAGACTACAAATATGCTCCATGTCTTAATTCTGTAACTTAAACAAGTGAGTTCAATAAAAACAAGTCTCCTTCAGTTTCCTCCTCCCCCAAGTGCATGATAAAACTGCAGAGGATTGGCGTGTCTGTCAATGCCTTAAAGCATTATGGTTAAAAGAGACCTCAGAGGCCATTTGGATTATTTTCTTGCCTTTAGTCACATTCTCTAAACCACCCAAGATTGCTCTTGATGTTACCATGAAACTGTTATTGCACAAATGAAACCAAAGGAGACCCCAAAAGACCTGTGGTCAGGGCCTTATCCTCTCTTGATAGGGATCTACAAGCAAACCCCTGGGTCTTGTAGATCCAATTTAATCATATTGACCATCATGGTAGGCTTTCTAAGATGGACAATATCACCCATTCTTACCTTTTTCTTACACCAGGCATTCTGATGTTTGGTACATAGTAGGTGTTTCAGAAATGTTTGTGGCATAGATGAAAGACTCAGTTCCAGATCCTACGCATTTTCAGAGCTGGTGAGATCTGTTAAGAAGTGTAATAAAGCTAGACTATACAAGGCATGGAAATCCTCACTGCTCAGGTTCCACTACTGGAAAGTGGAATTCAGTATTATGCTTATTAGGGAATATGGATTATATTTCAAAAATATTACGTGGATGTAAGCTATGGTTAATAAGCAGGTGGGAAATAAAGGAGCAAAATCTTTATTAAATCAAGCCTATTTTGAATAATGACCATTAGCAACTGTGTCTATGACAATGGAGGAGTAAAAATACTACATGGCCATCTCAATGCTGCTCTAGTGCAGAACGGAGATTGGACCCAAGGAAACTAGCTTTTATGGGCCGAGTTGGTTTTCAGAGACCAAGTGACTTGGTGGCTCAGGCTGGGAAAGAGGGAGGCTAAAATGAGATGAACCAGGCAGGACTTTTTAAACTTTAATTGTCTCCCAGTTTTATTGGGATATAACTGACATATTGTCTAAGTTTAAGGTGTACAAGGTAACGGTTTGTGGTATGCATATGTTGTGAAGTCATTACCACAATAAATTGCGTTAAGAGTCATCACCTCACGCAGTTACAATGTTTTATTTCCTGCTATAAGAATTTTTAAGACTTACTCTCTTGGCAGCTTTCAAATATACAATATAGTATTGATAACTATAGCCACCGTACCGAACGTCACACTTCCAGAACTCATTTATTTATGACCGGAAGTTGGTACCTTTCCACCACCTTTACCCATTCTCCGCATCCGCCATGCCCCCACTTCTAGCAACCAGCAATCCCCTCTCTGTTTTTATGAGTGTGGTTCTTTGAGACTTCACATGTAAATGAAATACAGTATTTGCCCTTCTCTGCCTCCTTTCACTTAGCGTAATGTCCTCAGGATTCACCCATGTTATTGCAAATGATAGATTTTCCTTCTTTTTCATGGCTAACAAATACTCCATCATATGTGTGCAGCACGTTTCTTAAAGCGCTTATCTGTTGATGGGCACTTAGGCTATTCCCATGGCCGGGCTGTTATGAATAACGCTGCCGTGAACATGGGAGTGCGAATATGTCTTTGAGATAGTGATGCCATTTCCTTTGTATGTACCCTATAAGTGGAATTGTTAGATCATAGGGTAGTTCTATATTTAATGTCTGAGGAACCTCCGTATTGTTTTCCATATTGGCTGGGCCACTTACCTTCCCACCAACCATGCATAAGAATTCCCTTTTTTTCAAACCCTCACCATGCTTGTTTTTTGTCTTTTTGATAATAGTCATTCTAACAGGTTTGAGGTGATATCTTTTTGTAGTGATTCTGATTTGCATCTCCCCGATGGTTACTGATTTGAGCACCTTTCCTGTACCTGTTGGCCATTTGAATATATCCGTTGGGAAAATGTCTATTCAGGTCTTTTATTGAGTTGTCTTGTTTTGTTTTGCTATTGAATTGCATGAGTTACCTACGTATTTTGATATTAGACTTGTGGTTTGCAAATAGCTTCTCCCATTCCATAGGCTGCCTTTTCATTTTGTTAGTGGTTTCTTGCTATGCAGAAACCTTTTAGTTTGACGTAGTCCCATTTATTTATTTTTGCTTTGTTGCTTATGGTTTAGGTGTCATAGCCGTGAAATCTTTGCCAAGACCAACTCAAGGAGGTTTTCCTTGTGTTTTCTTCTAGGAGTTTTATGGTTTCAGATTTTAGATTTAAGTCTTGAATCCATTTTAAGTTAACTTTTGTGAGGAACTTGTCTTTTAACTTGCAACTGAGGGAATCTTCTCCAAAGCCAGGGCATGTCCAGTTGCTATATGGTCCAGGGTGCAGGTGGCCATATAGAACACTGACTGACCCATACACAAATGTCTCTGTGTAAATTAGAAAAATGTGCCCACTCTTGATAGATGCAGCCCGGTGCTGAGGTATGTGGTCTGGCAAACAGCACACAAACTGTACTTCGATCCCACTCTCCTCCTCGGCTGGCCACACTTGCACAGGACTGACCCTGCATGCCTGAGTGTGGCAACCCTGATCATGAGCTGGAGCTTCACAGGGTTTATCCCAAGAGGCCTAGGCAGTGGAGAAAGGAGAGGATGTTTTCTGGTCTCTCATTTCTTGTCTTGTCCTGGATACAAGAGAGAAATGTGAGCTTATTTTACTAAATTGGAATTACTTAATATGAATTCCTTGGATTCCTAAGGCTCCACAGACAGTCTTCTTTAAGTTTCTCTAAATCTTCCAAAATTTGGTTAGTTTTTGTAAGCATGGGTTTTCTTACAAAAAGATTTTATATCTTTCACCAGCTTCCGAGGGATCTGTAACCCTCAAAGGCTAAAATTACTAGTCAAATATCCATTGTAATCTAAGGATTAAACCAATGAGCACAGAAGAGAAGAAAAAAAAAAACATCTGATAAGAACTTGTTCTTTATTTCACTTTAGTTGGCACTGTCCAATGAGCATGATATAAACATATAATATTTTGTGAACAGCTACACATTTGAGGAAACTTATTCTTACCTGCTTTGCACAGCCTTAGAAAGTAACTCTTGGACACTCTCAAGTTATTAAATCAATAGATCTGAAAGCGTTCCAAAAAGCACAAAAGCTGTTCAAATATGTAGTCCTGTAGAAAAGCTGCCAAAGACCATATGTTCTGGGCAGGCAAAAAGAAGCCCAACTTGGTGGTTAAAACCTCCTGTTTAGGGTCATGTTTAATTCCAATTTCTGCCATTAACTAACAAGGAGTTGAGGGGAAGTTTAGGCAACTTATTCAATTTCTCATACGCAAAATAGAGCTGAATAGGAGAACTACCCATCACACAGGATGGCTTTAAGGGAAAGATGTAACAATACATGGGATGTACCTTATATAATCCTTGACACATAATAAAAACTCTATGAAGGTGAGCTGTTGGATATTTATGTTATTATTACTGGCAAAATTGACCTATCGGAAGCAGATTGAGGGCTTTAAAGTTTTTGGTGGCATTTTCCTTTCTGTTGCTGATCTCATTCTATGTAACTTTAGAAACAAATGCCCAGATTCTAAGATAAGATACACATCCCCCCATTACACCTTGGAGATCTGTTAAAATGAATTTAACCTTTAAATAATTTAACAGCTATTAACAATGTACAATGAGTGGGATTTAGAAGATCAGACTTTGACAAATGGGTAGAAAGAGTAAAGATGAGTTGGCAGGAGGTATATATCCATTGGGTGAAATGATGCACAAAGATTAAAAGCAATTTTATTTCCCCTGGATATCAGCTTAAGGCCAGTCTTTTTTTTTTTTTAGGCATTTGGGGGTCATTTTGTATTTAGAAAGGAGTAGTTGGTACACAGGTCTAAATGTTCAGAGAATGTGATGCCTGGCTCAGTCCCAAAACCCCTTCCAGCCCCCCGCTGACTCTCCTGTGTGAACAGTGCCTTTTCAATGTCCAGGACATTCTTAAGCCTACTTATTTGGAAATCTATAAAACCAAAAATGGAGGCTGACAGAAAAAACACAGGAGTAGGTAAAGGGAAGGAGTAATAAAATTATCACTTGAAAATACCATAGGTAGCTTGACCAGATGGAGGAAATGGACGATGTTTCATAGACCACAGGTCACCAAACTGGGACCAGTGGCAAATTCTTTGAATTCAATCCCATAACAATCAACGAGAGTATCGTGGGGCTGAAAGTACAATGTCTGTTACATTCTTGACCACCTTTTCTTACAAGTTGATTTTTCCAAAGAGAGGAGAAATAAATAGGAGGATTGGTCCTATAGACTCAGTTCTGATGAAGAAGGAGGATTTAATTGTAGAAGAAGTTAAAGATACCTTTGAAGAACATGTCTATATTGCTTTGGAATTTTTTTGATAGCTGAGGAAGAAAAGACATCAAATGTGGAGTCTAGACTTAAGAAAATGGATGGTTGCATGTTACGAAAATTGGGTAGGGAAAAAGCTCAAGAGGATTAAGCAATTCCTAAAACTCAAATTCTGAGTATGCAGCCCCAAAACAGAAGAAAATGAAAGGAAGCAAGATTATATTCTCAAGAATTAGGAATGGAATCAATGAGAATAAAACCTTTGGTATCAACTGGATGTGTGTGCCTTGTGTCACACCAAACCACCAATTTATATGTTGAAATCTAATCCCCAATGTGATGGTATCAGATGGCGGAGCCTTTGGGAGGTGATTAAGTCATGAAGGTAGAGCCCTCATGAGTGGGATTAATGCCCTTACAAGAGAGGCTCCAGAGAGCTCCCTTGACCCTTCTGCCATGTGAAGACGTAACCAGAAGACAGCTTGTATGATTCAGGGAGCAGGTCCTCACCAGACACCAGATCTGTGGTGCTTTGATCTTGGACTTTCTGTGATAAATAAGTTTCTGTTGCTTATAAGCTACCTGGTCTATAATATTTTTGTTGTATCAACCCCAAATGGACAGTAAGAGTGGCTGTCTACATTTTCTTTAGAAGAGAATGATCCCAGAAAGGATGGATTTATGGTTTGAGCACTCCTGGAATAATTGCAGTATATTGCTGGATGACAGTAAAGTCACAACTTTCCAGGGCCATTTTCTTTCTGTTTTATTTGTGTTTTAAACATGGAAAATCATCATTGGTAGGTGGGGATTGAAATATAAGATATATGAATAAATGGAAATGAAACTTTGGCTGTTCTACTTTCTTGGCTCAGACAGCTGCCTTCCAACGACCAGAAGTAATAATAGCTATGATTTATTGAATTCTTACAAAGTTCCAGGCATCGTGCTAAGTGCTTTATATGAATTATCTCATGTAATCTTTACAGAAATTCTTTGGGAGAAGGTATTCATTAATATCCTCACCTTAAATATGATAGAAATTAGGTTTGGAAAGTTTGATGACCTATTTCAAGGGAGAAAAATAAAAGTTAAGACAAAACGAATGTTCCAGACTGCTATACAGAAAGAGCTTGCAAATGAAAATGGTCAACTGTTTTCCATAATCTTTGAGGTATTGTGGGAAAAAAAAAAAAAGAAACGATGCTTCTTAGGATAGGAGCAGAGCACAAGGATGCAGGAGGAGGGTGTCTGGCGAGGGTTGAAATACAATCAACTCTCTGCTAGTGGGCGAGTAGCATCCCTGCAGAGGGACTGTGACAGCTCAGAAGAAAGGATTCGCTTTCCTATCTGGTCTATCAGAGGGCGTCCATTTTTCAATCCCTTTGCTTGAAAATAGAAACACCCTAATTTACACAAAAATGCTCTGCGCTCTCGAGGTCCAGGATGAAAAGTAGAATAAATCAATGAAGGGACAAGTGTGAGAAGATTAAAAAGAGAGAAAATGTTAATATAGTTTGCAACAAGATGAGTCAGGTAGGCTTGGAGAACCAGCTCCAGTAAGATTGACTTCCATCTTGGGCAAGATTCCTGGAAAGGCTTATTAAGGGTATGATTTGTCTTCCACTGTCTTACTTGTCTGAGGTATTTTTTGAAAAGTTGACAGCAGGGATTACATTAACATATACACCCACCCCGGCAGAGAGAGCCTTATATGGGCTTAATATGTATGTTTAAAATACATATCTGTGTATGTTTATGTTTATTTAAGGTAATAGGTGCTTGATATTTTCTGAAATGAGTAAATGTGTAATATGAGAATAAGGTCAGAATGAGCCCCTATATTGATATAGCTGCTTTCAAAATTAACTTGGCACTAGAATCTATCAGTTCACACAATAATCACAATGATTTCATTCATCTTTCTGGTCTCAGGTTCAATGTGACTTCCTTAGATGTGACTTCCTTGGATAAATATTGTTATTTTTTTAAGTTTTTATTTATTTATTCAAGTAATCTCTACACCTGATATGGGGCTCGGGCCCACAACCTCAAGGTTAAGATTTGCATGCTCTTCCAGCTGAACCAGCCAGGCACCCCCTTGTTATTCTTGCTTAAAGCACCCAAATTTGAGACAGAACATGGAAGACTCCTAACTCTGGGAAACGAACTAGGGGTGGTGGAAGGGGAGGAGGGCGGGGGGTGGGGGTGACTGGGTGGCGGGCACTGAGGGGGGCACCTGATGGGATGAGCACTGGGTGTTATTCTGTATGTTGGCAAATTGAACACCAATAAAAAAATTATTATTAAAAAAAAAGCACCCAAATTTTTTGTCTTCATTTCACTCATCACAGGCAGTAATTTATGCCCACTGGTGTGCATTCACTTAAGGCTGTCCCACCATAGCAGTGACTGCATCTCGCAGGCCATTTTTTTTTTTAAAGATTCTATTTATTTATTCATGAGAGACAAACAGAGAGAGAAAGAGAGAGACAGAGACAGAGAAGCAGAGACACAGGCAGAAGGAGAAGCAGGCTCCACGCAGGGAGCTTGATGTAAGACTCAATCCCGTGATCCTGGGGTCACACCCTAAGCCGAAGGCAGATGCTCAACCACTGAGCCACCCGGGTGCCCTGCAGTCTATTGTTTTACCTTCAACACACATCTGAATGTTCAGCACATAATAGCTGCCCAATAAAATTTTGTGGAGTTAAAAATATAGATAAAAGAGGAGGGGACATCTCTGCTTACTAGATCAGAAGACCAGTGGGTTATTGCTGCTCTTCTGGATGTCACACTTTAAATACATATGGACAAAGAGGAGTATACCTTGAGAACAGAGGCCAATCCATTTTGAGAGCTAATCCTGAAAACTAGAGAGGAGAATTGATTCTAAGTTCTATGAAGAAGTGGAGTCATTCAGCCCATTGAGAAAAGTCTGAAGGTAAGAAGTAGAGACATGACAGTTGGCTAATTGTCGACAAGTATTGCAAAGGCCATCTCTGAAGAAATGAGCATTCCCTACACCACACACACACACACACACACCCCTAATTTGTCCCTAGGGGGCATCCTGGGACCAGTGTTGACAATGATAATTCTTAGAAGATAAACATTTGACATCAGGGTAAAAAAGCATCACGTTTAGTAGTTAAATCTGCCCCCACATAGAATGGATAACTGCAGGAAGTCTTCAGATCTTCCGTTAGACACACGGTGGGTATATTAGAGTTGGCAAAATTAAGAAATACCATGCAAGTTGGACCAGCAGGAACTGGACAGCACTGGAGAGTTCTGGCTCCCCATGGCTGCCTTGAATTTGTGTGGGCTGGTCAGACGAGCTTTGCTTCTTCTAACCAAAGTTAGATGTGCTGCAGAACTTTGCAGAAATGAGTGTAAAATCCATAGTTCTTAAACTTTGATCATCCGTGACACTCTTGAAAGTCTAAGTGGAAAATCTGGCCTATCATGTTTGAAGTCTAAAGGGTATGTCACAGAAACCAGAGTGTTTTATAAACTCATAACAAATGGGTTATGATTTAATAACTTTATTTTTTCAAATGGAACATGAGAAATCTAAGCAATTGCTCCAAACTGCCTAACTATTGACCTTGATTTATTGGTAACAAAAGCAATTACCATATTCCTGGTAATGTAAGCCCTGTGTAGACACAGTATTAATATTTATTAAGACATTTTTTTCTATATAGCAAAAAGAACTGAACTATTTTTTTCCCAGAAAACTAAAATTCAGCACATTTGACTAGCAAATAATGAAGTTAAACACAACAATGAGTGTGTAAGAAGACTCTTTATCTTCTCAAACTCCATAGTCCTGGATTGAACAGCCATAAACCAATCTCCTAGGAATAGATGCAGTCTGGCCAGTTGTCTTCATCTTTGTTCACTACATATAGGTCATAGAATGAGTGTTTTGATATTCTGGAAAGTTCTTGTCCTTGGAACAAAGATGATAAAAGTGTCTCAATATTTTATTTTATTTATATATCATTTATGGTCATTTTCTTCCATCATCCCACACTCCTTCAACCATCACACCAAGCTCTATTTGGGAAGAGAGCAACAGAATCCCTTTCACAGTTTATGGTATTTGTAGGTGTCGCATTATTATTTTTCTGCTTTATATTTTTTATACTTGTAATTACTAAAAATATCATTTTAATATTCACATCTCATCAGATCCATTTGACTGGAAGCAATGATCATACATCAGATAGTTTGGGGGACACTGGTTTTATTAGTGCACATGATACATAAAAATGCCCTAGATCCTGCAGAGATGTTCTCTTCTCAATTACAATTAATATTGCACAAGCCCTCTTGCCAATTTTTCTCAACTCATTTTTTTCCCTTCAAATTCCTTTTTAATCTTGCTTCTTTCCCACAAATTATGAGGCAAACTGGCTGTGCTGAGGCAATCTCCACTACCAATAAATCAAGGGTTCCCATAAAACTGTACAATTTCTTGCTGATGGCACTTGAAGAAGAAAGTTATTAAATCATTATTCATTTAATATGAATTTTTAGGATGCTCTAATACTTCTCACTCTATACTTTGCCTAGTACAGTCATGCTGTAGGAATCTAGATAGTGTATAGAAAATATGGGCCAAATCTTAGTGACTTACAGGGTTTAATAGTGGGTCTGCTGTTGCTAATTACAGAACAGATGAGCCGCTAACTTTCAAGAATGCCTGTTTTCCTTTAACTGCAATATCCAGGGCCGGATGCCACAATGGAAAGATGGACTGGGGTCCGGGAGGGCAGCTACAACACCCTTGCTTGGTTATCTCACGAGAGGGGCTCTCTTATGCATCTCTGCATTCCCATGGTTTTGTCCTGCAGCTTGTAGGTGCTTTGTGGCTAATGAGATGAATGTAATGCTTAGTCATGAGAGGGAGGGAGAGACACAAAGCTGATCCCTTGCGCCCCTCGGAGGTGGAGTGGTGAGAGTGTTGCCGTAGTAGGAGGCTCTGCAGCTGGGACGAGGATTCTTCTCCCTAGAACAAAGATTGGTCTCTGAAAGTACTTGAGGCTGTGACAATCCTGAAGCATGAAGCTTCACATTTTATTTGTAGCACACAATTAGGAGACCTGAAAGGATAGAAAGCCCTGGCCCAAGACTATATTTTTATAAAAATCTGCTCTATTGCGATGTATTTCCCCCTCAGGACTGCTTTTGCTGCATCCCAAAGATCTTGAACGGTTGTATCTTCATTCTCATTAGTTTCCATGAATCTTTTTAATTCTCTAATTTCCTGGTTGACTCTTTCATCTTTTAGCAGGATGGTCCTTAACCTCCACGTGTTTGAAGTCCTTCCAAACTTCTTCTTGTGATTTAGTTCTAATTTCAAGGCATTATGGTCTGAGAATATGCAGGGGACGAGCCCAATCTTTTGGTATCGGTTCAGACCCGATTTGTGACCCAGTATGTGGTCTCTTCTGGAGCAAGTTCCATGTGCACTAGAGAAGAATGTGTATTCAGTTGAGTTTGGATGTAAAGTTCTGTAGACTCAGAGGTATGTGTGCTTCTCTGTGGACTGAAAGAAAATGTCTCAGAAGCTGATTTAGTTTTTAGTCCTCCAAAATTCCTCTTAGGAAACTATTGCCCAAGGCGCTGCATGAATGGTGACCTGCTGAATGGCATGTGCTGAATGGCATGTGTTGAGTAGGGAATCCAAGAAAGCTGATTTTCCCCCCAAGTATTGTGTACAGACCATGAGGACTTTTACAACTATCATGTCTACTAACAATGATCTGAACACCGGGGGATATAGGTTTATTTTCTTAACTAGCCACAGGGCAGGATCACCCAGTGAGAAGGCTGCAAGGAGAAAACTCGAACCCAAAGTATCAGTCCCATTAGGGACCAGTACCTAAAACTTTACCATTACAATTTCATTTTTTTTTTTTTTGCCTTAAGTATCATGCTGTTTCTCTAGTTTCCTTTTTACAAATAGTCCAGATATAGATTAATGTATTAAGTCACTCATTAACACCTTAGGGTAACAGTTTGTAACATCCACGAGCAACAGGAAAAGCTCAGTGCAGTGGTGGGGGAATAGGGAAAGTTCTAAATCAAAAATGATTTTCTTTTTTGCCTGGGGAACCCATCTGTAAGCACAAATTTTACAGATTCTCTCATCTCAGAATTGCTTCATCTTTCTTTAAATTTATTTTTTTAAAGATTTTATATAGTTATTTGGGTGGGGGGCAACAAGTGGGAGGAGGGGCAGAGGGACAAGCAGACGCCCCAGGCCATCCCAGGACCCCGAGACATGACCAGAGCTGAAGTCAGATGCTCAAGAGACTGAGCTGACCCCAGAATTTCTCTATCTTATTGATCGGGTGGGAAGTCTTTGTGTAGGGCTTTCCAGGGCACTGTAGGATGCCTAGCAGTATCTATCCCTGCCCTGTACCCACTTGATGCCCTAATCCAGTTATGACAGAAAAAAAACAAACTGCTCCAGGTGTTGCCAGATGTCCCCCGGGGAGGGCAAAATCCCGTCCCACTGAGAACCAGGGGCCTAATGTAAATTGTGATGAGCCAGACGCTAAGGGCCGATGCGGTGTAAGGGATTCCCTCCCGCAGATGGGGCTCTTGCTCAACAAAGAGCTTCATTAGCGGCGCTGGCAAATCTGACCAGAGGGAGGAACCCTGCAGGCTCAGTGGCCGCTTCAGCAGCTGCAAACCGGCCGTGGTTTTGGTCTTGGAATCAGCAGGAAGTGGCAGCACTGGAGAGTTCTGGGCTGTGAAGGCTGCCTCGACGCCCCACAAGGGGGATCCTGCGGATGGGGGAGGCAGCTGCCCCGTCCTGCGAGCGCCACGGTTGGTGCCCCATTGCCCGGTGCCCAGGCCGCTCGCGCCTTCAGCATCGCGAAAAGCGTCCCCTGTTCCCCTGAACTCTGTGTCTTTACGTTGCTTTCGTTGCTTCACGCGGCCCGTGTCACACACTCACCCCTGCCGGCTGGCAGCCGAGTATTTCCAGCGGTGGCTCCTCTGACAGACGTTCTTCGTGCTTGTAGGCCAAGGAGTCATGGTAAGTCAGGGAACAGAGGTGAGGGGTTGAGCCCCGAAGCCTTGAGATGAGAGGCAAGTCCTCATACAGTGCCCTGTGACCCAGAGGGAGAAGGGCCACTCTTTGGGCCCTCAGAGTGATGCCAAGAAAGCCTCCATGTCTTTGACGCTTGGCAGGAATTCTATGAAACTGGTTGTGGATTATTCAAATTGCAGCTCAGGACAAGGTCGTGCTACTGGGACACAACAGGGATGCTCGTGCACCGGGGCCCGCGGCAGTCCCAGGGCCCTTCTCTTCCACTTGGTGAGCGAGCAGGTGGATGGGGACACGACACAGCGGGTGCTCGCAGCTGACAGCCCCTTGATTTGTCACTAGCAGCAGTGTTTAGTGTCAGGACTGGAGCTCCTCGTACCCGGGATCTGTTGACTGCACCGCTTACAGACTTCATGAGGACTCCCCTTGTGCAGTTAAATACCCGGAGCCCCGAGGTTCAGGCCCCCGGAGAACCTTCCTCAGATCCATTGATTCAGCAAGTACCTTTTGCGGATGTAAAATTTGCTCGCCCCTGGGCAATGATGTCACCCCCAGACGCCAGCGCTGAGACTAGCCCCACCTGAAAGCACCCAAGCCCACATGCGGGACGCTATCCTGCTTGTCAACACTCCAGAATCTCGTCTTCAGAGCCTCTCTAGGGACCTTTCTTCTTTGCAGCAGCGGCAGTTCCATGGGATGGGAGCTCCACCTTTACCTGCTCCCGAGGAGTTCAAGCAAGCAAGTTACGCCCAGCCTGCTCTCCCAAATGCCGCCCACCCTCCACCCACACCGGGGACAGATGTGGGAGTTTTGCAAACTGAGGAAGGAGCCTGATTTAGGCTGAGGGGGCTACGTGGATGCATGTTCTTATCAATCTCCTCGGAGGTTTCTCATATGTGCTACTGTCCTAGACCTGTTGTCTTGACACAGATTCTCCACCCTGGCTGCACATGGAAACCACGTGGGATAGCCTGGGAAATGCTGCTGCCTAGGGCCCCCCCCCCCTATGGATTCTGATTCCATTGGTCCGGCATGGGGTTTGCTCTGTGGGAACGTAATGAATTTTATATCAGTGGTCCCCGGTCCTGGATGTAAATTAAAATTAGGTAGGGACCCTTGAAGTGTCTTGATGCCTAACCCTTGTCCCAGACCAATTAAAAATGAATCTGTAGGCTAGAGTCCCAGCATCAGTAAATTTTTTCTTTAATTCCTTAATGTGTTTTAGTGCATCGGTAAACTTGGGCCCCTGGTGCAAATTCTATTACTTTCAGGTGGAGACAGTATATACCAAGCAATCAAAAAGGCAGAAAGAGCAAGGGAAAAAAAAAAAAAAAGGTCAAATCGGGATGGTTCTTGGTGCATAAGGAATCAAGAACCAAGCATTTCTCCTGGAACTTTTGAAAAGGCGTGTGTGTGTGTGTGTGTGTGTGCGTGTGCATGTGTGTGCATGTGTGTGCATGTGTGTGCAGGATAGGTTTTGTAGAGTTGCATGAACAGGAGTAAGATGCCCTTGATTAAGAAAAAATACATTCTGCACCACGAACATCTATTAACACCTCCTACGTGCCAAATGCTGTCAAGGAAAATAAGGTAAGGCTAGAGCCTCTCCTGCTTCAGAAGCATACGACCTCAGAGGCAATGTAGCTTTGACAGGCCTACTAGAAGCAGAGGGAAGCATAACAGAAAGGACCTAATTCTGGCTCATGTCTCCAGATTTGTCACTCGTGTGATCGTAGGGAAAGTTCAATACCTCTATAAGCCTTTGTGGCTTCCCCATAGAGGGTTCACGTAGATCGGAATGGCTCCTCCCGCATCCTCCTCTTCCCTGTAATTCCTCCTCCAGAGAAGCTCCCTACCATTCCTTTACTCCACCTATTCCGTACCCGTCAGTGTCCCAGCATCCACCCCGTTCCCAAGTCCCCCCTCCTCCTCCCCATGTGATTTATCCTGTCATCTTATTTCCTGTTCCCTAGGGGCCCTGTTCCCTGAGGTCCCCAGTGAGAGCTGATGAGCCGTAAAATTCTCTACAGGTGAGGTGCTGATGACTAAAAATGCCGTATCCGGTTTCCTTCCCAAGGATGAGCAGTCAGGAGCGACACATCCAGAGAGTTTATTTCCTGACGGGCTTGGTGAAATATGTAGGAACCACATGGACTTCTCTGTGGAGCTCGACGACTGACTGCGAAGAGAGAGCTGCTCGTTGAGCCCGGGAAATGCCTGCAGGAGGGACCCTTCTGTGACCTCATTCCAGGAGGCCTGGGTCCCACTGCGAGGAAGGAATGGGTCCTCTTTACTCTGCCCTGATTTATTAATGTAAGAAACTTTGTAAGGTTAAAACCTCAGAAACTTTCCTTTGAGAATAGTAATTAATTTTCAAAGACATCTTTTATGAATCGAACTGAATCCAGGGCACACGGTGAGGAAGAATTTTTAGAAACGGTGATACCGCGGCTTTTTACTGAGGTGATGGAAAATACTATTTAGCTCAATTACCTATCAGCCCAAAGATCTTGCACCACCTTGTTGATAAAACCTCCTGTGTTATTCTGGCAAGAAATAATCACCCTTTTCTCTGAAATACAGATCTAAAGTTGTATCTGAGATTAGAGAAATTTATTTGCATTTTTAATAATGCATCACCTTCTCCTCATATGATGTTTATTTAAGTATATATGTTATTTTTTTCAACTAGACTGTAAACTCCTTAAGGGGAGATACCACTTCCTGAACAGTATCAGGCCTGACGTGAGGCCTGCATGTTGGCAGCTCCAAATGGAGGCATGAGTTTATGTTTGTGCATTAAAATAATATGGGAAGAAAGCATCAAATCTTAGCATGTATACTATGGGAAGGCAATCATAAACATTAGTTGAATTTGCTTTACTCACATGTCATAAAATTGTAAATGATTGGCTCCTGGGCATCTACAAGAAGACCTTCGACCGTATAAAGAAGCGCTCAGTGTCCATGGGGGTAAGAATCGAGGTATCGGCCAGCTTGAGGTCTCCTCCGGAGGGTCTGGGGAAATGTCCACCTTATCCTAATGACTTTTCTCAGGCTCTCAGCTCCTAGAGGCTGCCACATGCCTTGCTTTTGTGGCTCCTTTCATGTTCAAGTCAACAATGGTGCATCAAATCCTTCTCAAGCTTCAAATTACAGACTTCTTTGTCACTGACTTCTAACCGAAATTCATTTGATCAAGGTCAAGTCCATCTGGATAGTCTCCGTTCATAAAGTCACTTGTGCCATGTAAGATGGCCTAGCATGGGACTGAGATCCATCACAGTCCCACACCCTGGGGATTACACCAGGGGTTGGACATCTTGGAGCTACCTTGGGTTTCTGCCTATCACAGTACTCCTTCCAAAAGCTTGGCTAAGAATGGAAAAATACTAAAACACATAGATAATCTTTCAGAAGGACACGGGAGTGAGTTTTTTTGAATCCGTGGTCAACAGCAAACCTTGAGTATTATTTGTATACTGAGAAAAGAGAAAGGATCGAGAAAAAGGATTAAAACTCCTCTAGGAGAGTGGGGACAACTGTAAAGGGAACTGAGGAGATGATCTCCTGAATAACAAGATTAAATTCAGAAGAAGGACTGCCTCCTCCTCAGAGGACGGGAGAGAGACTGAGGGTGAATGTGGAACTGGGAGATTTTGTGTGCAATGGCAGGAAGTTGATGGAATATTTTCAGGTGATTTCAGTGCCTTCTCCAAGAGGTAGGAGGGAGGTGGGCAGCCATAAGGATAGGATACATCGCATCAGGGGGATGTTGAGAGAGTGGATATTAGGGACAGAACTTGAGATGGCTGAGCCAGGGTGTCCGCAGGTGCTTCAGGGATTGACCAACCCACCTGTAGAGAGCGGAAGGATGCTGGAGCTGCCTCATACCTATTCATGAGTGCCTATTACGTGCACCTCTTCCCAGCTCTGTGCTCAGTGACATAATGCTGGTAGCTTGAAATCGGCCACCACGGGGCTAATTTATTGCTCGGAAACTGGCAAACACTACAGTTAAGGCTTTTAAAACAGAGCTGGTGGTTAAATCTGTACCAGCACACCAGTGCTGCAGGGACTACCGTTTTGATTCCAAAAGCTCAGGCTACATTCAACTGCTCCTGTTTATAAACTGCCGGTTCCACGTAGAGGTCACAGGAGCATCTGGATAAAGGGGCAGTTAGCGTGAGCATAGTTCACAAGAAGGTGCCCCGATTGCCAAACCACTCAGCTCTCACACCAAGTGCATGGACATCAGTAGGAGGGGGAACTGCTGAGAGTGGCCAAAGGAGCAACTGCAAACTCTTCTCCTCACAGAACACAGTTTTCAGCCTCAATTTGAAGATTAATCAAGATCCATGATATTGGGGGCATTTTAGGTGTTGAAGCAAATATCAATGGATAATAAAAAAAATTTCCTTCCTTGTTCCACTTCTTTCTTTCCTACTTGCCTCTCTTGCTTCCTTCCTCTTTTATTCCTTTTTTAACATTATGTGAGTTTTTAAGACTATCAGGACTTGTTTAAGGAAATCAGGAGAAGGCAAAAGTAAAAAATTGAACTAGAAATAGAGGGAGATGAGCCACAAAGAGAAAAAAGAAGTAAGCAAAGAAAGGTACAAGGGGATTGTGAGCGACATTAATGTAACGTCCGAAGAAGACACACTTCCAGTGAGGAAATTAAGGTCTGCATTTCTTTTAATAATTTTCTAAATTGTCAATGGTCTTCCCAAAACCATTCAGGTGAATGCACACTTTGATTCTTTGGTCAAAAAGTCGTAACGTCTCAGTGCTGCCAAATATTCGTGAGGCAGCCTACAGCTTGACTAGCTCTATTTCAGGAGAAGACGTAGAAAAGGCCTCTCGATGAGCAGAAGGACGCTCGTGCCTCCGGCCGTGTCTTCCGTAATTCCCCTCGTTATCTACTCCGAGCGGCCTTCTATGGGAAGAATGCTGAGTCCAGGGAGAGCAAAAGCAGGCAAAGTACCACAGAATTTTGACTTCTGTACATAATTTTAGCCGTGTTGCTTTTGATGAAAGAAGGCACTAGAAAAGTATAGCAATAAGAAACTTTGGAGATTATCATGAACACTTAAGCTATGCAAAAGACTTAGGGTTTTTTATTCTCTTTTTACCGGAAGCACTGATTCTTAGAGTCTTGTTAGGGAGATCAACATGAAAAAAATTAACTGTAATTCTTTAAGGACGGATTTTATGTTTTCAGAAGTCTACTTCTTGGGACCGACCTAAATGTCAGTCTTAGGCCCAAGTCACCTAGGAGCAAAGGGGCTAAAGTGGTAGAAGGGAAGCTAATTCTTGATTTTCCCTGGTGCCAAAGTAATTGCTTTCCTTGCTCAAGGGACTTTGGGACAGTAACTCAGGAGCATCTTCTCAGAAGAAGAATAAATTTGGATTCTGGCCATTTCCTTAGCTCTGTCTTATTTGATGGACTCTCTCTCCCTTCCCTGCTACGTGGAAGGCTTCATCGATATTCTCAAAGGTCACCATGATTTA
Source organism: Vulpes vulpes (assembly GCF_048418805.1). NCBI lineage: Eukaryota > Metazoa > Chordata > Mammalia > Carnivora > Canidae > Vulpes > Vulpes vulpes. The sequence continues at coordinate 145,893,079 of NC_132783.1, forward strand.
TCATGCGGCTCAACAAATGTATCCAAGTGGAATGTACCAGTGGTTGTATGAATTAAAGTTCATTCAGGATTCTAGATAAATTAAAAGAGACTAAAATTACGTTCTCTGTTCTGTGGATTTATACAATTGGATCTCCATGAGCGACTTACTACAGCAGTCTTATGACATTTTGAAGAAGTTCATATATTCCCAATAAGGTAAGGAACCAATTCACTGATTCTTCAGCTTGGTTTTTAAGAAAGTCCTAATGACTCTTTGAGCCAGCAGATTATTTAACTTCTGACATTTTAAGGCATGGAACAAGATGAATTTTAAAATCAAGTTTGAATACATGTTGAACAATATCCAAAGTTTCAAATCAAAATAATTTTAAGACAATTCTGTATATAAAAAGAAACATGTAATCTAAACGTTGAGACTGATTATTTGCTTTGTCTATCTATCAACTGAGCCAGTCAGGTGCCCCCTTGCTTTGTCTATCTAGAAGCACATTAAAAATGGAAACAAAGTAATATACATTAGTTTTAAAGTTATTCAAAATTGTAAAGCAATTAATAAAACTTTTAATATACAATAAAAATACTAATATACTAGTAGCATCTACTTCACCATACGGTTTGGAGATTTAAGTAGATTAATATATGTGAAATTTTTAAAAATTATCTCACACATAGGAAATAATAAATATTTAACATTGTTACAGAATGTTTGTGTCCCTTCAAAATTCTTAGGTTGAAGCTGTAATTCCCCATGGCCCTTGGAAGTGGGATTGTGAGAAGATAACTAGGTTTAGGTGAGGTCATGAAGGTGAGGGTCCTGTGATGGGACTGGTGTCCTTAAAAGAAGAAGAAGGACCAAAGCAGTCACTCTCTTTCTCCACCACGCGAGGACACAGTGAGAAGACAGCTGTCTGCAAACCAGGACGAGGGCTCGCGCCAGGAACAAAGTCATCCGGGACCTTGAACTTGCACTTTCCAGCCTCTAGAACTGTGAGAAATAAATGTATATTGTTTAAGCCACCCAGTCTATGGTATTTTGTTACAGCACCTTGAACTGACCAAGACAAGCATTATCACATATTTAAGAAAATAGAATCCTATTCAATTCTCTTATTTGAGCAATATTGTATTATAATGTCCTAAGTCATTAAAAAGTCACTACTTAATGCCAAGTCTCATTATATAGATATGTGAAGTATAAACCATATGCTATTACTACATTGCCAGTATGTCCTGTCTATTAACTATGAATTCCATTAAATTTTTTTGCAAACCGCTAACTTTTTATTCTAATTTGTACTTGTTATCTCATAATTGGGCCTCAACTATCTTGGAAACTATTTTCTATCCCAGAGTTTCTAATTGCCTTTTATTCATGTTCTTCAGTCTGGGCCGATGGCTCTGTAGCAGGATGAAAGAAAAATACTGTTTCTCACCGCATTTTTGGGTTAGATGAACATTTCCTGGATCCCACGTGGTCTTCTTTGGTTTACTCTGCTGAAGTACATCCTGATCCAACTTCTAAGAAAGGGTATATGGAGCATAAACTTTCTAAATCCATATATGTCTGAAAAAGTTTTATTAGACACTCTAGCTAAGAGTTCTGGCTTCAGAATTTTCTTCAATTCTATTTTTATATCTTACGTATATTGATTATCTTTTCTCTCAGAGAACTTTTAACATGATCTTTTCATTTTCCATTTAATAATTACAGCATTTGGAGAAACTTTCCAAATGTAAGACACTTGTATCCTTTCAGTTTCTGGAATTCTATTTTTTAAATTTCTTTGAAAATCCCTCATTTTTATTTTCTACTCCCTCCCCACCTCCTTTCTTTCCCTCTTCTTCCCACTTTACTCATCCCCCCCCAAATAGTTAGATGTTGGAATAAATAGAATTTTGTCAGATATTATCTGAATATTATACGTGAATAACATTATGTTATTAATGAACAATGGATGATATCATCCTAAGGTTATCTTATTAGATAACATTGCTATTTTCAGGTAAGCAAAAACAGGGTTTTTTTCAATAGAATATAGCTTTGAACTTTCACATAATAAGAAACCTAGAGGTAAGAAGTCAAGCCCTGGTATGGCAATTCCACAATGTCGTGAAGATCTGGGGCCATTCTCTTTTCTTGAGCCATCATCTTTAGCATGTACCATTCACTGTCACCCACTATGGTGGTTGCTTCTTCCCCAGAAATCTTTCCTGTGTAGGGAAGAGTGAAGAAGAAATGGAGAAGCCATTGAAAACCTTCATATATATATAATTTTAAGATTTTATTTATCTATTTGACACAGAGAGAGAATACAAGCAAGGAGAGCTGCAGAGGGAGAAGGAGAAGCAGGCTCCCCACCAGGCAGGGAGCCCGACGCAGAGCTCCATCCCACAACCCTGAGATCGTGCCCTGAGCCAAAGGCAGAGGCTTAACCAAACAAGCCACCCAAGCACCCCTGGAAGTCCCCTTTAAAACAAATATTAATAGGGTTGAAATGGAGAATGAATATTGAGTAGGCAACTATAGTGTTTGCTGGAGACTTTTTTAAGATTTCATTTATTTATTCATGAGAGACAGAGAGAGAGAGGCAGAGACACAGGCAGAGGGAGAAGCAGGCTCCATGAAGGGAACCCGATGTGGGACTCAAACCCAGGACCCCGGGGATCACGATCTGAGCCCAAGGCAGACGCTCAACCACTGAGCCACTCAGGCGTCCCGATGGCTGGAGACTTCTTGATTTCATCTCTATGTCCCTTATCATACCTGCCATGATTATGGCCCCCATGTCTTTTTATTCTTGTAGATTTCCTTCAGTGTATTTTCCAACCCTTCTATTGAATTTTTAAAAATCTGATCATGATTTTAACTTGTTAAAGCTCCTCTATTCTTGTCTTTTGAGTGCAACATTTTTTTTTTTCATATTTCTCTGAAGGACTCATTGAAGGATTTAGGAAGTGTCCTTTGGGTACATGGAATTGTCTCTGTTTGCTATAGCTCCGAGTTTTGTATCTTGATCCTTCTCTTTCATGTCTTGGTTTTCCTCAAATGTCTAGTTATTTTGGTGATGTCATAGTAAAGATGTGGTTGGGAGCGCTGCACGGAGCTGGGGCATTTCAATCAGCAGGCTATTCTAAATATAGAATGCTATCTCTGCGGCCCAGTCCCTAACCCCCCAACCCTGCATCCAGCACAACCATACTTAGACGCACCTGGAGTCCATTCTCTTTTCCTGTTCTTGGCATTTACTTCATCCAGGGCCAGATGCAAGCAGGATTGGAGAATGAAGAAAGAATAGATTTAGGAAACCTGATACTAACATACTTGAGAAATGCTATATTTGATTTTGCTCTTGGAACATAGATTCATATCCTCCTTGATCTTTGGGATCTTTTTTGATCAAACTCTTACAGAGCTAAATTAGAGATAATTCAACTTAGGAAATCAGAAGCAAAGTGAGGGGGAAAAAGTAATAGCATTTTACATCCCCCGGTGAAGGCATTTAGGATAACAGCCAGAACCTGAAAGTGCTTGAACCTGAAAGTCTCACTTGAAGTTAATTTTGGTATAAATAATCAGGGAGCACCTCTCATCTATCTAATTTGTACCCTATTATCACTCCATATAATTTGTTTTTCTGAAGAAGCAGTAGTGATTGAGAATGAAATGTAAGAGAATTTTATTTAACTCTCTTTTGCAAGTAAAAATTATGCTTTTCTATGAAAAAAGAACCATCCTATTTTGACATGCCTTCTGAAGTGTTAGCTAGCCATTTATATATTGTGTTTAATTGCAGCATGATTATGAGTAGGAATGTCAACACTGGGGTGATTTATGATGTTAATGAAATCTTTGTGTGCTGTTTTCTTTTTGTCTATTTCAAAGTATCTGGTGAAAATGAATTCTCACAATATCATGCTGAATGGACTTCTAAGCTTTCTGCCAGAGATAGGAAAATGTTTTCTATCAAGAGCCAGTAACCTCACACATGCTATATCAATTTAAGGTTTACATGAAGAACAGTCATCTTAATACAGCTTTAGCTTTTTATTTTGAAAGAGAGAAAGTTTTTAAAAGTTTAAGTAGACAAGCTATAAAACTTGATAATATCAGTTATTTAAAAATATACTTGAGTTCCATACTATGTATTAACATAGTGCAGAGGGTTGGGTGAAGGAAGGAGAAGAGGAAAAAGAGACAGATGGGAAGAGGAGAGAAGGAACAGATTCAGAGACCGGTGAGAACACAGAGAAGTTCAATGGATTATGAAGCGTGAAACTATTTTTGTTACACGATGCTGTCTCCTTGGACTGAGTGTCTATTAGCAGCACCTTCTGAAACATTAATTTATTAGCATCTGTTCACACATCCTTAATTATTCTTTATTCTTTTTTTAAAGGCTTTTATTTATTTATTCATGAGAGACACAGAGAGAGAGAGACAGGCAGAGGGAGAAGCAGGCCCCATGCAGGGAGCCTGACGTGGGACTCGATCCCAGGACCCTCGGGTCATGCCCTGAGCCAAAGGCAGATGCTCAACCGCTGAGCCACCCGTGCGTCCCTATTATTCTTTATTCTAAAATGCAGTGAACAGTCACAGGAGCTCTCCGCCGAGGTCACTTTTTAAGAGTAGTATTATCATAACTGGGGAAGTTTTATTAAGGAGATAGCACCTAGACCCTTCCTTTTTTTTTTTTTTTTTTTTTAAGGTAAAACTACAGACTTAATCAGATTTCATCATTTTAAAACTGGTGTTCCTTTCGGGACCATGATTCAATCCAGGGTTCCACACTGCCTTTAGTTTTCAAGTCTCCATATTTTCTCCCAGCCTGTAATGGCTTCTCCCTCTTTGTCCTCCAGGACCTTGACACTTTCGAAGCATATTGGACAAATATTTTGCAGAGTGTCCTGTAATTTGGATTTGTCTAATTTTTTCATGCATGGATTAAATTTGTGGGGTTTTTGGCAAGAATGTGACTGAGATAATGTGTGCCCTTTAGTGTACCGTACCAGAATGTGTCTCATTACTGGGGATGCTAACCCCCATCACGAGGCTAAGATGGCATCTGACAGTTCTCTCCATCTATAAAAGTATTAGTTCTCCTCTTGTAACTAATAAGTATCTTCAGAGGAGATATTTTGAGATTAGACAAATGCTGTCCTCCTCCTCCAAGGTTTGGTATTCCTTGGTAGGTCTCATCTGCAGCAACTTTTACTGTTGTGTTCTAATGGCGTATTCCTTCTCTTTCTTTCCTTTTTAGAGGAGAGAGTGCGTGCGCACACCTGCACTTGTGCAAGGAGGGGAGGGGCGTGGAGCTGGATCCCACAACCCTTGGATCATGACCTGAGCTGAAATCGAGAATCAGATGCAACCAACTGAGCCACCCAGGCGCGCCTTTAGAGGTATATTCCTCTTCTTGTCTTTCCTTCTACACGTACTGATTGGAAGAGCTGTCCTGCCTCACTTCTTTATTTATCTAATTATTTTGGTGTCATTATGGACTCATGATGGTTTATTATATTCTGTTTGTTACAATCTAATCTGTCATTATTTATTTTGTTACTCAACTTGCTCCAGCTCTGGATATTGGAAACTCCTTGAGGTTGACTTCTTTTGACATGCCCCCACCCTTTATTGAGCACTTCTCTACTTTCTGGCCCTACCAGATGCTCTGGGCTCATCCTGTATTTTTTTCTGCCTCAGCTTTGAAATCAGTTATGTCTACAAGGAGTTCAGGTTTCTTTTATTGGAAAGTGGTGTTAGGAACAAAGATCTGGGCTCTGGGAATGTTTATTATTACTGGGATGTCATTGCTTCTAGACTTCATTAGTGTTTTTGCTGATACCCTGCTGTCCTGATTAATGTGGGTTTATATTGGGACTTGAGTGTGAGTGTTCCAGTTTTGTTCCTTTTCAAAACTACTTTGGTTATTTTAGTTCTTTTTCCTTTACATGTGAGGATCTACAAAACAACCTACTGGGATTTCCACTGGGTTTGCATAGATGAATTTGAACCGAATTGACATCTTAACAATATCAAGCCTTCCAGATCTTTACTTTCTTTTTCTTCTTCAGATCCTTACTTTTTTACAACTCTGATTTCTATACAAGATTCAAACCAGTGCATGGAAACCTATTTAAGGTAGTTGAGGTCAGGAACCAACCCTATGCACTAAAACCAGACCATAACATTAGGCAATCCAAGAGTTGGTAGGAAGCAGTTTACATAGTCATTTTTAATATGATTCTCTCCCAAGCCAGTAAAGGATAGAGTAAAGGAAAGAAGAAAAAGATTTCCATATGGTAGCATAGTAAGGGAACTGATAGCAGAATTTAGTTATTTGCTTCTAATGCCCTTGATAACATCCACACCAGATGTCCTGCCAAATCTGAAATACTGTAAAAACATTATTTACAGAACCATAACATTTCTTTTCTGCTTTGTAAACATTGCAAGAATGCTTCCTGTTCCTTTTCCTTTTCTTTTTTTTAAATCCAACCTCCTATATATATTTGAAGGGAAAAAAAAAAACCTACGGTAAGACAAGACAGGAGTGAAATTATTTTTCCACTATAAATTTATCATTTGTAGAACCACCTTGGATTTCATTTATCACAGGAAACTTAGAATAATCATTCCCAGTGCATCCATTATGGTTTGGAAACTACAGAAAAGTAGCATATGGTCTTTTAAAGCCTGTTTATGTGTTTGTATTTTTGAAAATTAATGTATTCACTGACATCTTTTAACAATTTCTCATTATACACAGGTTGGAAGGATGCTTGGTGGAGAGAATATAACTAGGTCTCTGTGGTGGTTTAGAAATTAGGCATACAAAGGCAAAGATAACCCAAAAAAGTTTAACAATTAAACTCTATAAAAGACAAACTGGTATAATCATTTCTCGAAGTCTGTGTTTCCAATTATATCTTTGTCGAAAGCTTCTGATGAAGTAACTTATGTTGTGCTATGGTAGATACGTCCTTGTGATTTTGGCTGCTGGTTACCTTGGCCTAGAAAATAAAAGGACAAGATGATATTTTGAAGAAAAGTCACTTTTTGATAGTGGACTTTACTATTAGATTATAAAGTTTTGTTTATTTAACATTTTTACTGTGACAAAATACATATGACATAAAATTTACCACATTAACCATTTTTAAGTGTACAGATCAGTATGAATTACACTCATGTTGTTGTGCAACCATCACCACCATCCATCTTCATAATGCTTTTTATGTTGCTAAATGAAATTCTATACCCATTAAACAATAACTCCCCATTCACCCTTCTTCATACACCCTGGCAACCACTGCTTCACTTTCAACCTCTATGATTTTGACTACTCAAAGTAATTCTTTTTTTATTATTAAGATTTTATTTATTAATTCATGAGGGACACAGAGAGAGGCAGAGACACAGGCAGAGGGAGAATCCAGCTCCCTGCTGGGAGCCTGATGTGGGACTTGATCCCGGGACTGCGGGGTCACGTCCTGAGCCATGGGAGATGCTTCGCCACTGGAGCCCCCAGGTGTCCCTGTATTGAACATTTTATTAATATTTTTATGTTGAATATATATATATTAATTGAACCTTTTATTAACATCTTCCCTTTTCTCTCTCAAATTTTTAAAATTTAAGGTCTGTTTTGTCTGATAGTTTAGGCTCTCTTGTTCTCATTTGGGTGCTATTTGCATGCAATATCTGTTCTCATCCTTTCTCTTTCAAACTATTGATGTATTTGGATTTAGAGTGAGCCTCTTGTAGACGGCATGTTGTTGGATCATGCTATGGTATCCATTCTGCCAATCTCTGTCTTTTGATTGGAGAGTTTAATCCATTTATATTTAACATAATTGCCAATAAGGAAGGACTTCTGCCATTTTACTATTGGTTTCCCATATGTTTACAGCTTTTTTGTCCCTCATTCACTATTTTACTGACTTACTTTGTGACTACTTGAGTTTTTACAGTGAAATATTTAAATTCTTTCTTCATTTCCTTTTATATATATGCTATAGCTAATTCTTGTAGTTATCATGGAGATTATTTTTGATATCCTAAAGTTTCAATACTATAATGTGAATTTATACCAGTTTAACTTCAATAATATACACAAATCCTAAAACTCTGTTCCTTTACAGCTCCTTCCCTGCCCTTTTCAGTTGTTGGTGTAACAAAATTATATCTTTATACATATGTATATAAGGTAGATGGTACTATCATTCCTGTCCTCAAGGAGCTAACAGATGAGAGGATGGTGGGCAGTTTGCAAATGTCAAAGGGACACTAAGAAGTTCAGGTTTCAAGAGGAACACAAAACTGGGGAATCAACTCTAGTGTGAGGGTATACAGCCTCCCCAAAAATGAGGCTTAAAATCTAAAAGCATCAGTAAAGATACATAATGAGAGTTTGCTGTGGTTTCTTCATGCTTGTCTATGAACCAGTGTTTATGAACCAGAGCTATGAAGTTTTCCATGATAAAACAAGGAAAATATAAGGACCATATTATGAAGCTATTAAATATAAGAGATGCTTTGAGACTGTGTCACTTCTAACTTTTTGTGTTAAAATTTTCTCTCCTAATAACTACTTATGTTTGTATGTGTATATGCAGAAGGAGGCAGTAAGAGAAAAAAAGAGAACAACCAGTAAAGAAATTTTAAGAAAAAAATATGTTGAGAAAGAATGAAACACAGAAAGAAAGAATAATAAATTTGGCAAAATATTAATAATAAGGGAATCTGAATAAAATGTAAATGAGAGTTCTTTGTATTATTGCTGTGAGCTCTCTGCAAGTTTCTTTATTTCAAAACAAAAGTTAAGAACTCCTTTCATTAATGAAAATAGAAGTATAGTAGATAATAGTTCTTTTTATTTATAAAATTAAAAGTTGATAGCATTTTTCATTACTTGTGAAATTTTACTGCCTGTGAATTCCCAATGGTAGATTAGATTTCTTTTGCTTCTCCAGCCAATTACTACTAAGTTGGTGATTTAAAACATAAAAATTTATTGTCCTACAGTTTTGGAGGTCAGAAGTCCAAAATGGATCTCACTGGGCAAAAATCAAGATGTTAGCCAAGTTTTGTTCCTTCTGGAGGCTCAGTGAAAGAATGCATTTCCTTACCTTTTTCAGCATCTAGAGACTACTCTTCTCCTTTGATGATGGTCCATTGCTCCATCTTCAAAACCAGCAGTGTAGCATCTTGAAGATGCTCTCAAACTCTGACTCTCCTGCCTCCTTTTTTCACTAATAAGGACCCTATGGTAACATTGGGCCCACCCTGACAATCCAGGATAATCACCCCTCCTGAAGGTCAGCTGATTAGCAAACTTAATTCGACCCTGCCATATGATATAACAAACTCAGAGGTTCTGGGAATTGGGATATGAACATCTTTGGGATACTATTATTCTCCTCACCATGTAGCGAATGTTGGAAGAACATTTCCACTGTGTAGCAGCAGAAAGGTAGACTGTGGTGTGAGGGACACGAGTGGTGAGAAGCCAGGTAGTGCAGAAGCTTTTAGGGCATGTCAAGGATCTGATACTTCCCCACTGGGAAACCACAGAAAAGTTTCAACTGGAAGCTGACATGTTCAGATTTGTATTTATGGAAGTTTACCCTGTCTTCCATGGAGAAAGTAGGCTGGATAAGAATGGTTTGCCACTGGCTTGGGTTATGATCTCAGGGTCCTGGGATTGAGCCTCACATCAGGCTCCCTGCTCAATGGGGAGTCCGCTTCTCCCTCTGCCCCCTACCCCCACCTGTGATCTCTCTCTCTCTCAAATAAATAAAATCCTTTTTTTTATAAATTTATTTTTTATTGGTGTTCAATTTGCCAACATATAGAATAACTAAAATCTTAAAAAAAAAAAAAAAAGAAAAGAATGGCTTGCTGAATAGCAGGTCACAGAACTGTGTAGTCATTCTAGTGAGAGCTGATGATATGGACTTGGCTGGTGGTGGGGAAAGGATAGAAATAAATTGTGAGCCCTGGGAGAAATGAGAATCTGGAACTGGATTCCCCAGGTGGCAGTGTCATCTTCAGTAATATTAAGGTATTACTTAGACAAAAGAGTTGACAGGACTTGGTAAGTGCCCAGAGGGATGATTAGGGTTGAGGGGGGTTTTCCTGTCTGGGTTCAACTGGAAAAGCAGAACGAGTAGGATGCCTGGTTTTTGTGTATGGATTTATTATTTGGAATTGACTTTGCAATTGTGCAGCTGATTAAGGCCAAAGAGCACGAGCAGGCAGGCAGAGAGGGAAGATCACAAGTGGGCTGGAACACCATGGGTGTGTGGCTCACAGACAAGCAGTTAAGAAGGAAGATCCAGGGAGAAGGAGACTAACTGCACACTCAACTGCTGTGTGGAGCCACTCGGCTCAGGGAAATCCTAATTTCTCTGTCAAAGATTTACAACTGATTAAGCCAGGCCCACCCAGGATCATCTCCCTTTTGATTAACATAAAGTCAATTGATTAAGGGCTTTGATTACATGTGAAAAGTCCCTCACAGCACCACCTAACAGTGTTTGATTGAATATCAAGGAGAAGGTGGTGTATCCTACAAATTGGCTGTTACCTTCCCTCCATCCTCCAGCTCTTAGAAGAGATCTCTCTTATAGCTCATCCAAACCACAAACATATAGAAAAGGGAATACTGGAGACTAGTTCAGCCTAGCCAGGTTGACACATCACAAACCTATCACAGGGAAGGAGCAGTAAAGGATGATCCAAAGACTCCTGATGGAGAGGTGTGTGTGTTCAGGGACACAATCATGCCTTGAGGCACAGTGCGTTACATGGTGGGGAGATCCTTTTTCTATTTTAGATCCTTCATTGTTATCTGATCCCAAACAGAAAAAGTGATGATAGGGAGAGTCAGAGCATAGAAGGTACAGCAATTCAAGTTCAATAAGCCTCATTTTGGACATCTCCTCTTTTCCACGGGTTGTTGTGATTCAGTCCCATCCGCCAGAGCTGATGGATGACATGGTGACTAAAACTCATAGTTTTCATCTGGAATTTCATTGGCTGGTGGTGATATTCACACTTCTTGAATTCTTGGTCTCCTGGACACTGTATAAAACCGGCATTTTACCTTCCTCACCCCTCTGGGGTGTGTGCACAGGAAGCTGGAGCGTGCATTTGAGGAGGGTGGCAGTGCATGTCAATGTGAGGATAAGAGGAGATGTAGGGCCTCCACCTCCACTTCCTCTTGCCTTAGAGCACTCAGATGGACACTCTGGTGTGGCCTCTGTTCACTCTTGGCCACAGACATCCTTTCTTTTTTTTTTTTTTTAAAGATTTTATTTATTTATTCATGAGAGACACACAGAGAGAGAGAGACAGAGACACAGGCAGAGAAAGAAGCAGGTTCCATGCAGGGACCCTGACGTGGGACTCGATCCCGGGTCTCCAGGATCACACCCTGGGCTGAAGACGGTGCTAAACCTCTGAGCCACCCAGGGATCCCCGGCCGCAGACATCCTTGCATCACATGAGAGAGCATGACTGTGCTTTTCGGTGTCATCATTAGAAAATTACAAATGTACCTAACCCAAGCATCACTTGCTTTTTGGAACCTGTTCAATTTAATATCTTAGTTAGCAGATTAAAAGTGCCGTAATGCTTTTTAATACATTTACTCCAAATTATGGAGTTTAATAATTTTTCAAATTACTGATTCTGAAATTTAGAAAAATGTCTGAAACCCCCATGCATTGAGCATGAACTATGTGCTAAGATTTTTTACACATCTCTCATTTTTTCTCCACGGTCAATCTAAGAGATGGGCATCATCATCCACACTTTGCACATGAGGACATTGCCTAGAGTCACACTCGGTAAATGGCAGAGTAAGGTGATGAACCTGTTCTTGTCTGAATCAGTGATAATATTTTATATGCAATGACATGCTGTGCATCTCAACCCTCATTGGCAGCCCACTGACTTTCCCCCATAATGAGATTATACATCTTGACATCAATGGTATTCTCTTGCAAATTAAGAGGAAAGACTCTTAACCTCAAGCACTCTATTATTGAAATCTGGCAGTAAATGTGAGAAAACAATACACTAATAGGGGAAACGTAACATAAATGACAAGAACAACAATTAATTGCCCTGTAGAGTACTGTTAGGGTCCTAAAACCTATTGTTTGATTTATTTAGGCATAATTAACTGAGCGCCTGTGATAAATAAAAAGACAATTCTGATGCAAATTCTGAGCTAATGGAGCTTTAGGCCTGAGCAGAGAGAGATGTGATGTAGATTATCAGAGTGTGTGATAGCAAAGGCTGCATACCCTGAGGGAAGAGCAGGTAAGATTTCTCCATGAGACAGAGGACAGGGATCTAGAGGACGAGCACTAAGTGCCACCACCATGCTGGACTGTCACAGTCTATCTCTCACGTCATGAATTTCTACATTTGGAAATACAATCACCCCAAATTTGGGCTCACCAAGTGTGTGAGCATTCAAACTGGCTGCCGTGCCGTGATATGAACAGGTGCAGTGTAGTTAAATCTAAGTCGATGGCCTTATAAAGCAGGTCACTCGAGTGGCTTTTGTAGGTGGCCAGCATGTAGGTCAGCTGGTTCCTGGTTTGGTCTGGGTTTGTTGACCATCTTACCCTATTCTCAGATGGCATCAGCACTTAAATGGTGGTACGTGTGTGAGAGAGACAGAGATAGAGAGGGCTCAAGATCACAGTAACAGGGCGGAGGGATGAAGGACAACATCGATATGAGCTAACTCCAGACTGTGATGTCTAAACTGTAGCTCCTACACCTTGTCTGAATTCCAAATTATACCCCTAGGTTTGGCCTCTCGCTCTTTCTTACTTGAGGTTCGTAGTTCGCTTGCCTCTGTGACTCTGAATATGAATTCACGGCCACACTTCCCTAATAATAAACTTGCCCGTCAAATTGTCGTTAGGCTGTGCTGGGCGGCTCTCCCTCTGGAGCTCGCCTACCGGTCTGGGGTCTCCCCCCAGCTGTGGCTTGATATCTGGTAGCCCCGCCGGGGAAGGGCTGAGGGCGTTCTTCTTCATCTGATTTTCTGAGATACGGCAGCGTCAACCAGAACCGGGAGCGTTCCTAAAGTGGCCATGCGCCTCCAGTTCGCTTAGAAGCTGATTTTAAAAATAAAATATTTTCCCTCCCTGCTGATGAAAGCTATTTTACACGTGGTGATCATGCATCAGGGAGGCTTACAGGAAACAAACAGAAGCCACGGTATAAGCATAATATTGACTCCACCACCATAAGTAGAGAGGTTTTGTGTTTTTCTAGGAAAAGTGTTGCTCTCCTAGGGCTTAGTCCTTTCCTCAATTAAGGCTGCATGTTAAAACAATTAAAATAATGTGACTTTGGGAACACAAAGGACTTGAAGAAATATTCCTTCATTTGTCAGAGGAAAGCTCAGAATTGGGACGAGCCACGCTGAGCATTTCTTCCCAGGAAGAGGATGCAGGGTCATTTGAAAAATCTGCAGGACCTTGCTAGATAGAGAGGGGGATGCCACAGACAAAAAGGAGAGTGCAAATGCGTGCACACACAAGCAGAGGAAAGCACGCTGGCTTATACCGCGCCGATGTGCTTGGGCAAAAATGATGTTCCCCAGGTTCCATTCCCTGCATGGTCTTGAGTTGCGCTTGACCAAGGATGAATTGAAGCCAGCTTTGGAGGGGTCATGAAAGCCTAGCCACTCTGCTCTGAAGGTTGCTGTGACGTCCTCAGCCTGGCCATGAGCTTTCCCTGCATGGATCCACTCTGGTGGCTCAGCCCACAATGACTCCCTTCGTCATCCAGCTCCCCTCCGGGACCTTCACTTCTCAGCTTCTCCCATGGTGGTATCAGATCAAATTCCCATAATGAATACCTAGACCCATAATGGAGAGTTCTTCTACCTTCGGGGATGAGCCCTGACTTACACAAGTAATGAGGGGACCAGATGTCCCATTTCCATTCACCTCCATGAACAAAACCTACCCATGGAAGGCTCTTGCTTAGCTCCGGGAAGAGCAAGAAATTGAAACTTCAGTTCCCAGGTGGTAATGGATCATTGATTGATTGATTGATTGATTGATTCATTCATTCATTCATTCATTCAACAGTTATGTAGAAAGTTCTCAAAACATGCCAAGTACTCCAGGCGGTGAAAGTACATTTACACTCAGAAAGGCTTATCCTATAACTCATTGTCCACACCAGATGTGTTGGAGACTTAAAGGGAACTGTTAATAAATATGCCAGAAAAATAGGCATAAGCTGGAACTGTGCTGGACAAATCGAAGTACAGATAAAAGGAACCTGATGTTGGCCATCCTGATGCTGACAATCAAGTCAGAAAGGTGATTTAAAAAACTCTCACAAGTAAATGTAGACTTACGAGGATGAGAAGGGCTAAAAAGGAGTCCACAGAGCAGAGACAACACATTGTAGACTGACGAGACCAAGAAAGCCTGTTGACTGCTCGGGTAGCCCGAGTGCTCCCTCCTCCTCCTCTTTCTTTTTCTTCTTCTCCCCTCTTCCCCCCTTGTCGCCCCAAGTCAACATCACACAAGCACTGGCAGGGCCCAGTCAAGTTGCTGGGCATGCAGGACATTCACGTGGGGGAGTTGGTGTGCAGGTAAAGGCCCCACGGAAGCGTTAAACATGCCCGTGAGTTGGGGTGTGTCTAGGGTGGAGGAGACCCTTCTCTGGAAGTTAACTTGGAAGTAAGAGGTCCTGATCTGGGTGCGAGGGAGCCGTTCCCATATATTCCATTTTCATCTTTATCCTTTTGCTTTTTGTTCAGGGAGTTTGGTCTAAAATGTAGCCCCTCCCCCTTTGCTAGCTGTTAGACGAGCTATTCCTCCCTTTTAGACTTACTGTTCCCTTCTGTAAAATGGTTTATTCTAATGGTGATACGTCTCATAAAGCTCTTTAGAGCTAAATAAGACAAAGAATTTAAATGCTTAGGGAATGCTTGGCACCTCATACCCTTCATATAAATATTACTTCTTGTTGTTATTGTATGATTTTTATTATTATTGGGTCATAACACTCCTCAATGAAACTCTTTCATACTGTTATTCTGCAGAGAAAGATAAATCACTGTTAAAATGCTTTCATGTTTCTTTCATTTAATCCCTTATAGATCTAAAATGTTAGTTTGTCAAAATGTCTCAAATATTGCAAAAATGAAGAAAATAAATTTCCTATATTTCTTCATCTCAGAGATAAACACTGCTAACACACTGATTTATTTTCTTTCCATCTTTTGCTGTGAATTTTTATGTGCTTGTGTTAAAGTATAGGACATATCATATATGCTGAATTTTTTTAGTTTATTTTTTCTTTTAAAAAAAAATATTTTATTTATTCCTGAGAGACACACAGAGAGAGGCTGAGACACAGGCAGAGGGAGAAGCAGGCTCCCTGCAGGGAGCCTGATGGGGGATTCTATCCCAGGACCCTGGGGGTCATGACCTGAGCCAAAGGCAGATGCTCAACCACTGAGCCACCCAGATGCCCAAGTTTATTTTTTCTGACTTAAAAATTATACATGTTTATTATAGAAAAATTAGAAACTCTGACAAAATCCATATTCAAAATATTGAAAGTATACAGCTGTTAATAATACTTTGGGTGCATTTTCCTATTGCCTTTTTCTGTACTTTTAAAGAAACATAGTTGACATCGTGCTGTGTACACTGACTTTTAAGCATTAACAAAGGGACATTTATAGATTCTGTATGACAAATATATTCTTTAGGTTCCATAAAGATCCAATTAGTAATCACTAATGTCAGCCCCTGAGTAGATTTATTGGGTTTTCCTGATTAAAAATCTCCCATCATTGCTGTCTTCAACATGAATTTTAGGGAAGCCAAAAACTATCACTCAAGTAATTTGCAACAGCACTGGGGTCGCCTATCCACGCCTAGTTTTATGAATGCAGGAAACACAGTGCTTGGTACGCCTTCCCATTCAGCGTCCCAGTGGTCAAGAGTCGGAGCCGTGCCTGGCAGGTGTAGGCACCAAATACAAGGTTTTTATTTCAAGTGTCACCAACCACAGCTCCACGGCTGTGAGGCAATTATGAAAATGCCCCGGTCTCTGCCACTGATCGAGTGAAACGGGAGGGAAGTGCTCTGGGGGGACCCAGGCCTGGGCTGCGGGGTGGGCTGCTGCACTGAGCCAGCTCGATTGTAAGCTGGCAGGAGCTTAAGCTGGACAAATGTCCCACACCAGTGCCGGGGTCTGTACAGGGGGAGGCAAATGGCTGGGTCCGACCCGCGTGCTCCGGGTTGCCTCGCGGAGCGCCTGGAGTCCTGCTATGCTCACAAGCGCCGCGCTCTGCTAGAGGTCACGCTCTGGGGACAGGATGCGAGATTCGGGGTTCGATTCCTCTCCTCCTACTGAGACTGTTCAGAATGCAAGGGTCGTTTTCCGGAGCACCTGGATGTCTCTGTGTTCTTCTGGAGCAACCTGCCACGTTAAAAAGCCCCGGCCGTGCAGTTACCTGTGTCCCCGTCGCCTCCTGGTCCTTAGAGCTGCAGAGAGTAATGAGCAAAGGCAACTTCCACTCAATCTATTCAAGAAGCTTATAATATGATCTGTCTTTACTTTTGAAATCCCAAACTTCCATCAGGACGTAGGTGTCTCATTACTGAATTTTCCTACAACACACGGAGGCACTTTAAATTTGTATCCTCACACTTTTTAAGCATTTTTTAAATTTTTTTTAAAAAGATTTTGTTTATTTGAGAGAAAGAGAGTAAGTGAGAGAGCCCGTGAGCAGCAGGAGCAGCAGGGGGAGAAGGAGAAGCAGGCTCCCCGCTGAGCAGGCCGCCCCGCTCGGCTCCAGCCCAGGACCCCGGGATCATGACCTGAGCAGAAGGCCTGACTGACTGAGCACCCCCCCCCCACTCCCCGCGCCCCTGGAGCATCATATTTTAAAGCTCATACTCAGCAAAGTCCATAAACATGAAAGTTGTTTTTTCGAATATGCCTTTGAGGTTGCTTCTGTAGAGTTGCCCCAGCTTCTCTTCCATATCACTTCTTTTATTATTATTTTTTTTACATTGTTGGCTCTGTATTTTACTGCCTCTCATAGAAACTTTCATGTTGTGATTATATTGCTATCACTTCCTTCTACTAGCCCGTGTCCCGTTTGTCTGCTGTTCATGGCACTGTGCTACCTTTTCTGCTCAGCTGTCTCTCTCCTTCTAGCTTTCTCTTCTTTGCCAAAATGTTCATATTTTCTTTCAGCCATTAACCGATGCCAGAGTTCCACATTTTTCACCTGACTCCTATTGTAAATAGTCTTTTTTTTTTTTTGTAAATAGTCTTTAAGGAAGTTTTCGTACCTGAGTCTTGAAGATAATGTTTTGTATTTAATGCTCACACAACTTCCAGGGATCTGAGGTAGAGTCAGATCCATTGTTAACTTACAGAAAGGATGTAGACTATTTTCTGGCTCGGTCAACGTGGTTGCTGATTGAAGCCTCGCTGAGATAATCTGTTTCTCCACTGGCTGCTCTACAGTTCCCAGGGCTCTACTTGGCCTGTGGTTTTTCAGTGGGGTCCAGCCAGTGGGAGTCTGGAGGGGACTGGAGGGCAGGGGGAGGGAGGTGGTGGTATCCATTCCTCCGGCCCCCTCCCTGAGGCTGCTGGTCTCTTGACTCGGGGCCTTCACTAAGGCACCTCTTACACATAACTCGTTTTGTCCATATTCTGGTAACTGCTCACAACGACCTCTCCTCCCCTTACCTTTTCAGGCCCATGGGTAATGGCAGCCCTGTTGTTCAAACTCTTGCATAATATCAATTTTGATTTCCCTTATTTTTATAAATAGTCCTTCCTATAATATATCAATTATACACTAATTTCATGAGTCAACTTGGCCAGGTTATGGTGCTCAGTTGTTTGATCAAAGGCTAGTCCAGATGTTCTTGTGAAGGCCTTTTATAAATGTGATTAACACTTGCATTCACTTTTATTTTTTTTAAGATTTTATTTATTTATTCATGAGACACAGAGAGAGAGAGAGAGGGGCAGAGACACAGGCAGACGAAGAAGCAGGCTCCATGCAGGGGCCTGATGTGGGACTCGATCCCGGGACTTACTCCAGGAGCACACCCTGGGCTGAAGGCAGGCACCAAACCGCTGAGCCACCCAGGGATCCCTCAGTTGACTTTTACAGTTGGATTCTCCTCCCTAGTTGGAGTGGGTCTCATCCAATGAGTTGAAGGGCTTAAAAACACAAAAAAACTAGGAGTTCCCAGAGAAGAAATTGTGCTTCAAGAATGTACCATAGAAATTGTGGCTGAGTTTTCAGCTTGTCCTCCTGCCTGATGGATTTCAGACTTCCTAGTCGCCACATTCTTATTTAGCCAATCCCTTAAAATAAATCTCTCTGCCAGTAGAACGACTTGTCCATCTCTCCAATTGTTTCTGGAGACTGGTAACCCTTCATCATGTCTCTGAGGAACTTCTTTTGTGCTAGTTCATATGAGTTCTAACCCTGGCATTGGGCTGGGGAGATGTGGCCCTTGCTTTGCAAAGCTTTCAGATTCCCGGGAAACCTGAAAAATGCGATAAAATAAAATAAATGTGAGGGTGGTGCCATAGGGCATCTTCCCTTATTATGGATTTTAGAGAAGTTTCTGTGGTGAAACCAGCTCCAGGCGGCGAGGAAAGGTACGCAGGGTTATCCAGGTGAAGAGGAGGGGTAGTTGGAGGATTTCTAGACACCAGAGCTGCCTGTGTGAAGCTTTTAAGGTAGTAGCGTGGGTAGTGGCTTCATCTCCTGTATGTTTCTGCCAATCTTCACAGTCTTCCTGGCTCTCTGACACTTTAAGGAGATAGACCGCAGTAGGAACCTTGCCCCAGGTCAGCCCTGCTTTCTGGACTGTTTCCACAGCTGCGTCCAGAGGACTTGCTTTGGTTACCTCCTCTCCCTGGATGTTCACCATCAAACTTCCTTCTTGCTCAGGAGCTTTCCGGGAATTTCAGTCTCCAGCAAGTTTAAATATAAAGGTACTACCCATCCTCAAAATCACGTGTGGTGGTACTTCAATTGGCATCTCCTTGCAGATAAGACACCGTGGTCCACCTTCCTGACGGCACACACCGCCCTTCCCTTTCTCAGCCAGAAGCAGGCAGTAGGTAAATTTCCACCCTTTTAATAGTTACTAGAAATTCCTTCGAATTCTGGAAACATTTTTCCATCAGTTCTACTTTTCAGAGCCATGTAAGTCATTATTAATTGATTGACAGATGGATGGATGGGTTGAGCTTTAGCCAGAAAGCTCATAAAGTGAAGCAAAATGTTAGAGGAAGCTAGAAGTTTCCTCAGGAGCCATCCGCCAGCCATCTTAGAATAGGAAGCCTGAACCCACAGTGTTTGATAAGGGGATGACACTCAGCTCCACTTATATAAGTTAAGTCTACCTATTAGAGCAGACACTTGATTGAATCAAAGAGGACCTTTCTTGGTGTTCTAGATAATTGCCTCAATTGTCCCCTTAGTGCACATATTTTGCAGAAATAGCGTTCAGTGGAGTAGGGGGTGGTAGGTCTAACCGGCGAGTCCAGTTTTCTAAGCAGGCTGCCTTCATCTCACTCTTCCTTGGAAATAATGAGGTCTGTAAAGTCACGGGAAATATATGTCTGAACATGGAACCCTCCTCACCTCTCTCTCCTCATGATTTCATAAGCAGCTGGTGTTGCCGTGGCAGCTTAACTGAATCAACTTGCTCTTTGGGGGACATCTGTATCCAATATAGACTATCTCTGGCATGTCTGGGTCCCTTCTCTGTGTGTAACATGATGGAAAGCAGGCTCTGAGCTTTGGGTCCTTGCCCCACGTACTTCTCCATATCATGAAGCGAACAGCTACTTCCTTTCCAAGTTTTGTAAATGCTGAGGGGATTTTCATTTTCTATCAGGAGGATGAGATTTTCCTTCTCCCTGTGATCTCAGAAGTCCTTGCAGCTGGCACTTTGCAGAAAGTGAAGGGAAGGGCATCAGGCTTTTGATTGTACCATCTGCTCTACAGTCTCATAATTCCAAAAACAGAGTGAGTTCCAACTTTTTGTTTTGGTTTTGTAAATAAAAACAATAGACGTAAAACAAGCCATAAGTAATAGCCAAAGTTGAACAAGATTGGGTGATACTATAAAGGGAAAATTCGTTTCTTCTCCATTTTTCTTGTGTTCTTGAATTTCCCAAAGAAATCAATTTGTAAAAGCATCTTAGAAGGTAGACTTTTACAACTTTTATATACTTTAAAAAATAAATTCTGGGGATCCCTGGGTGGCGCAGCGGTTTGGCGCCTGCCTTTGGCCCAGGGCGCGATCCTGGAGACCCGGGATCGAATCCCACATCGGGCTCCCGGTGCATGGAGCCTGCTTCTCCCTCCGCCTGTGTCTCTGCCTCTCTCTCTCTCTCTCTCTCTGTGACTATCATAAAATAAAAAAAAAATTAAAAAAAAATAAATTCTGATGAATTATTTGAAATGAATCCTAAATAGATTAATGAACCTTACCCTAATCTTGTCCTTTTTAGAATAAAAGGGTTTGCTTGACAAAGAGAGTATTTAACAAAGTCGATGCTCTACAGTAGTGGGTCTTAGCGTGTGCTCCCCAAGGTGGCAAGATGGGCATTCCCTTAAAACTTGTTGGGGATGCACATTCCCTGGCCCCATCAAAATCAGAAGATTCTGGGATGGAGCCCATCAATCAGTTTTTTTTAGAAGCCCTTCAGGGGATCCTGGTGCACCCCAAAGTTGAAGAACCTTAGGTCCCTATGGGGTGACTGGTAAAGTGAAACTGAAAACTGAATTAATATCTCTATGGGGAAGCCAAGGAAAAAGAGGTGGCCCACACTGAGAGGTCCCGCAACCCTGGCAGAGCGATGGCTCTGGCCACTCCTGCTTGTTTAATTTAACTAATGGTCATAACAATCTCATGCGGTAGGTACTATTTTGAAGATTTTAGTTATTTATTCATGAGAGACGCAGAGAGAGAGGCAGAGACCCAGGCAGAGGGAGAAGCAGGCTCCATGCAGCGAGCCCGACGTGGGACTCCATCCCGGGACCCCGGGGTCACGCCCTGAGCCCAAGCTCAGCTCAGCCACTGAGCCCCCCAGGTGCCCCTTACGTGGCGTGGGTACTATTATTCTTACTTTCAAGACGAGGAAATTAGGTGAGGGCCTTGGCCGTGTCACGCAGCTTCACCAGCAGAGGACGCACGCTCCTGCTCAGGAACTGGGGTTTAGAGGTGGTCACCTCTCCCTGGCTTTGCACAAGTCTGCGAAGGAGCTGACGCCTTTCACAAGAAGCCCAGGGGCTCTTTATGAGGAGCTCTGAGGCTGTAGCTGCTCCCAGAGGGACACAATTAAGGGAACTTCTCAGGACAACTAGGGTACAAGGTCAAGTGGCACAATCTCCTGCCTTCTGCTATATTCGCGTCTTTGTGCCTAGATCGTAGTCCGGTGCAGCGTGCGTGGTGCAGGCAAGCCCATTTCCAATGTTACGGCTCCCTCTAACGAAGTCCTTCTCGTATTTCACTCTTCCCATAAATTTCAGTTTCCAAGTGTGGAGTCACTGATGGCTGGAAAGTTCTGCATCCCTGTGGAATGAGAATAGAGGCCCTCCTTGGTCGGACCTCTCGGGGCTTGTTCGCAGTGTGTGGAGTAAACCTACGTGTGAATATTCGGGGGCATCTGCTCACACTAGAGTTCAGTTTCCTTCTGCTCTACGTGATAGAACCTTGTGGAAGATAGTACCCTTCCATTTATCTGGAATGAATCCAGATGGAATGTCCAAATCTTAAGGTTTCTTCTGGATTGACACCGTGAAGCAGCAGGACATTGTTTGTAGTCACTTTATTGTATTATTTTGTGTATTTATGTTTTGAGGGAAAAGAATCTGGACAAGGTTAGTGTGGGAAAAGTGTGGAGTTATGATATAATGAAGATGTCCTCTCCACTTCCTTCTGTTGGTTTATACTCTTTATTGTGAAAATTTTTTATTTATTTATTTTAAGTTCCAGTATAATTAACATACAATGTTATATTAGTTTCAGGTGTACAGTATAGGGATTCAACAATTCTATATATTACTCGGTGCTCACCCTTACGAGTACACGCTCCATCCCCTTCACCTGTTTCTCTCAACCCCCTACCCACCTCCCCTCTGGCAACCACCAGTTTCTTCTCTATATTTACAAGGTTGGTTTTTTGTTTGTCTCTTTTCCTTCTTTGTTTTGTTTCTTAAATTCCACATGTGAGTGAAGCAAGGTGTATTTCTCTTGGCTGGCTTAGTTTGTTTAGCAGGATATTCTCTAGATCCAACCATATTCTTGTATATGGCAGGGTTTCATTCTTCTTTATGGCTGAGTAATATATATATATATAATACACACACACACACACACACACACACACACCATCCTCCTTTATCCATTTGCCTATTGATGGACACTTGGGTTGCTCCCATAGTTTGGCGACTGTAAATAACGCCGCAGGAAACACAGGGCTGCGTGTACCCCTTCAAATTAGTGTTTTCATATCCTTTGGGTAACTACCCAGTAGTACAATTACTGGATGGTAGGGTAGTTTTAATGCTTTGAGGAACCCCCGTACTGTTTTCCGTAGTGGCTGTGCCGTCCGCACCACCAACGGTGCACGAGGGTTCCTTTTTCTCGACATCTCACCTGCACTTTTTGTTTCTTGAGTGTTTGACTGTAGCCGTTCTGACAGCTGTGAGGTGGTATCTCATTGTAGTTTTGATTTGCATTTCCCTGATGATGGGTGAGGTTGAGCATCTTTTCGTGTGTCTGTTGACCATCTATATGTCTTCTTTGGAGAAAAGTCTGTTTATGTCTTCTGCTCATTTTTTAATTGATCTGTTTGGCATTTGTTGTTGTTATTGAGTTGTATATGTTCTTTTTTTTAATTAAAAAATTTTTTTGAGTCGTATAAGTTCTTGACATATTTTGAATACTAACATTTCATCAGATACATCATTTGCAAAAATCTTCTCCTATTTACTGGGTTCTCTTTTTGTTTTGTTGGTGATTCCTTCCCTGTGCAAAAGCCTTTTATTTTGGTGTAGTCCCAATAGTTTATTACTGCTTTTGTGGGGGTTATTTGGGTGTTCTTGTGTTTTGACAAAGGAGACATATCTAGAAAAATGTTTCTTAGGCTGATGTCAAAGAGATTGCTGCTGATGTCTTCTTCTAGGAATTTTTTGATTTCAGGTCTCACATGTAGGTATTTAATCCATTTTGAGGTTGTTTTATATATACTATAAGAAAGTGGTTCAGTTTCATCCTCCTGCATAGCTATCCAGTTCTCCCAATACCATTTGTTGAAGAAAGTTTTTCCCATTGTATATCCTTACCTCCTTTGTCACAGATTAATTGACCATAGAATTGTGGGTTTATTTCTGGGCTTTCTATTCTGTTCCATTAATCTATGTGTCTATTTATTTGCCAGCTGAGGACAATCCCT
This sequence comes from Vulpes vulpes, assembly GCF_048418805.1. Lineage (NCBI taxonomy): Eukaryota > Metazoa > Chordata > Mammalia > Carnivora > Canidae > Vulpes > Vulpes vulpes. The sequence goes on from NC_132783.1 coordinate 145,916,599, forward strand.
TGGTGTGGCTGGCAGGTCACTTTTGTCCTCGTTGACGAATGTGGCCAGAGCCATCAGCCATGGTTAGAACCGCTATGAGGATTGCCCAGCTCTCTCAATCTGCTCTTTCTCCCGGGCTTCCCTGTCACCACCATGCCACCACTTTCTTCCGTGCTTTGTTTTTGTTTTTGTTGTAGGCAGAACAGAGCATGCAGAACAGAAAAGGAATTGGGGTGCAGTTTTTCAGGGCTGAGAACACTGAGATGCTTGGCGCCCAGGCTTCCTGTTCTCCAGGTTCCTACTGACGTTACTGTGCCTATTTAGGAGCCACCTTCTTTGGGTACAGAAGTGATCTGTTACTAACACAGAAAGGAGGGTCAAATTTAAAACAAGTTGATAGTGTTATTAACTAAATCCCAAAAGATTAAGTTAACTCTGAAGTTTTCAAAACTTCACCAAGCCTAACTAATTGCTTACTCAGTATTTTCAGCGTAGCATCTGAGGTGGCTTCAGCGATATTATAAAAAGCCAGGAATCAATGCCAATAAAAGAGAAATGAGCAGGACCTCTCGGAGACAACCTTGGAGGGCTCGGTGGAGCAGAACAGGAAAACAGATCTTTCTGGGTAATCTTTCTGGGTTTGTACCCTGAGGACTTTGTTAGAAGTGCAGACAAGTTACTTACCTTTTTATATAAGGGCTTTGAAGTTGACAAAGTACTTTCATCTATCATCTCTCCTTCTAGAGCCAAGAGAAGGGGTCTGGGTCAGATTCCTACACAAGAGGGATGGGGCCATTGAGGAGAGAAGGATTAAGTGAACTGCCCAGGGTCATACAGCTAATAAGGCATAGAGCTGATAGCTCTGATGCAAGACTATCAGTGACTCCATAACTCCACGCCAGCTCAGGAGATGGCAGTGAGCACCATACTTTGGCCATAGCTGGTTTGTTCTACCAAAACGATGAAGGAATCAGTTACAGGAAGCAGCCAGTCGTGGTACAGAAGATGAATGATGTTGACTATGATGGCATTGTCATAGCCACCATTCATCCTTCTTCCAGCCAAAAAATAGTAGCTGATGAACTATACTTACCAGTCCTGTTATCATAACAAACACTGATAAAGGGACACAGCATCCATCAGTGCTTCAGATGTGTATGCATCTGGCACCTGGATACTTGAGTCAGCAGTTAAACATCCTCCTTTTTTCACAGAGAGGCTTGCATCTTTGCATGGATGGGTCCAACTGATAAGGAAGAACATCACTATGCACATTTAAACAGAGCTCAAAAGAAAGTGGATATAGGCCTTCATTTATCAAAGTTGGCCATTGGCATAATAGCATGGAAATCTTTGGAATAGCTCTGACTACAGCACATTCTGAAGATGATAATAAAGTTGAGTGTCACTAGCAACACCATCTTTGGGCACATAAATATTTATATTCCCTTGACGAAGAGGAAATACTACTATAGTTTAAAAAAAAAAGGAAGAGTGGAAGAAAAGGAAATATGTGTGTGTCTTTAGCTTATCTACAGGGGACAACTTTTTCCTGGTTCTGAATTTCCACCCATTGCCTCTCCCCATGCCCTCCCCAGCAATCCCCATTCTACTAGATCATAAGATCAAATTAGATGCTGGAAATGTAATTCTGGCATGATTTCAGCTGACCTGTACCACTGCAAAAATCCTCTGGGCCAAGTACGCTCCTTTGGTTCTCTTTGGAAAAGCAAGAATGTGTCAGTGGGATGTAACATGAATATGACCTGTGGTGCCTACATTTCAGGGTCTCTTCCCAGACCATAGAAGGTCTTATGCCGCCTGCCAGTCTGGTAGTTGAGATAAGCAATTTAACACATGGAGAGATTTTTTATTTTTTATTTTTTAATTTTTTTTTAAATTTATTTATGATAGTCAGAGAGAGAGAGGCAGAGACATGGAGAAGCAGGCTCCATGCACCGGGAGCCTGACGTGGGATTCGATCCCGGGTCTCCAGGATCGCACCCTGGGCCAAAGGCAGGCGCCAAACCACTGCGCCACCCAGGGATCCCTGGAGAGATTTAAAAAAAAAAAGATTTTACTTATTTATTCATGAGAGACCCACAGAGAGAGGTAGAGACACAGGCAGAGGGAGAAGCAGGCTCCATGCAGGGAGCCCGATGTGGGACTCGATTCCAGGACCCCAGGTCATGCCCTGGGCTGAAGGCAGAGACTCAACCCCTGAGCCACCCAGGTGTCCCACATGTAGGGATTTAAAACAATTTCAAAAAGTGAACAGAAGATGGTAAGTAGTAGGTTTGGGCCATAACGAATATGACCAACTGTGGTACTTCAGGGCTGAGTGGAGAAGCCCAAACTTTGGGCCTTGTAGGAAACATCTTCTCCTTGATACCTCCTTCCCCTATTAGCATTACCTTATCCCAGTAGGGTTCAGAGGAGTGACCTGTTGATCAGGCTGGACCATGCTTTAGATACTTCCAGAAGTTCACTTGAGATAGAGCCAATATCTTTAACATGATTAGTTTTTGTCATTTTTTTCCCTATGCTCAGGCTCTACATGGCTTCATACCTTCAAACCAAACTGTGGACAGCTCTGGTTTGACCCCAGTTATGAAAATGTTGATGGCTTTAGTTTTTATTCCTTTGTCAGAGGATATAATCATATATTAGTTAACTAGGTCTCTCATAACAAAGTACTGCAGATTGGTGGTTTGCACAACAGAAATTTATTTTCTCAATTCTAGAGATTAAAGGTCCAACATCATGGTGACCACAGGGTTGTTTCTTCCGACGCCTTCCTCCTTGGCCAGTAGATGTCTGTCTTCTCCCTGTAACTTCATGTAGCCTTCCCCCTGTATTTGTCTATGTCCAAATTTCCTCTTCTTATAAGGACGCCAGTCATTTGATTAGAGTCCAGCCTAATGAGCTCATTTTAACGTAATTACGTCTGTAAAGACCTCCCACCAAATATAATCACATTCTGAGTTATTGGGGGCCAGGACTTCAAAGAATAGAAATACAGAATATTTTCTGTATTTAACATAGAAAGTTTGTCGATGGAGAGACACAATTCAGGAAATAAAAGATAGTATCCAAAAAAATAAAAATAAAAAATAAACAAAAAAATAAATAAAAATAAAAAATAGTATCCAAGCTGCCTCAAAGGACGGGCAAATCTGAATCATCTTCTGCTGGCTCTATGATTTTCAGAAAAGAACACGTATGAAAGACAGCAGCATTCTCAAGATGCTGGAGGGATCAGCTAAGAGTCCTTCATCTTCAGCAGTGCCACTGGAGCTGAGCGACAGTACTTGAGTATATGGACCTAAGCTTTGGAGCTTGAGTCGGAAATCATTTGCCCTTGGCTGAAGCTGTCATAATTTACTATTTATTTGGAATATAAACCTTGTCTACTGCAAAAGGATGAGAGGTGGTATATAACTTTAAACATAATGAAAGAAGAGTAATCATATGAGATACAGAGAAAGAAGAGATGTTACTAGTTAACTAGAAAGAGCTAAAGATTATAGTTTGGCCTTAATTATTTTCTGGATTTCCTGAAAACACAGGAAGACAGAGAAATATACTGAGACAGGTCAACTTCCTAGGCTGTTAAAAGAAAGCAGACAAGCTTGCCTGCAGGATAATTTTTTTTTCTTGGAACTAAACCCAAGGAGAAATTTATTGCATGAGACATTGTGCAGACACCTGACTGAATTAAGAGTGTCAGATGTTGAATAAGGGATAGTGGATCATAAAATAGACAACGTCTTCAAACAGGTTTAATGAAAGTAATTATTTATAATAAAAACTGTCTTATGGCTAACTTTTGTGTTATAAGGGGAACATTTGGCATAATTCATAACTTTGGGGAAATAAAATCCTCAGGAAACTCCTTTCTCCTTGTGCTATTTGGAGTGACGGCAGTGGCTAGTGGGAGAAAGGAATCTCGAGGTGCGAGCGAGCTGCTGCGGTGCAGCCAGGCCTGGTCCCGAGCAGGAGCACGCAGCGCACGGCTAGAGGTGATCTGGGCTTAGGAGCTGCCAAACGGGAAAAGGCCTCTCCAAGGAAAATGCAGAAATGTCTTTTTCATCTTATTTCTTTTCTCCTCTTCCTCCTCCTCCCCACTCTCCTCCTGCTTCTCTTCCTTCCCTTTCTGCTTTTCTCCTCCAGGCTCCCGGGAGGGGGATTAGCAGAGGTGGCCCGGAAGAGGCCTGAGTAACTAGGGGCTGAGTGGCGCTCAAGCACGGGATACTGTGTATTTGGTGTCGCAGCCTCCAAGAGAGCCCCACGGTGATGCCCGCCTGCTGGAATTCACAGCCTCTGTAGCTCCCTTCCACATCCTATCAGGCTCGGTCCGTGGGTCATTTTAAGACGAGGTCATTAAAAACACGTGGCTCTCTGCTTGCTACCTCTTACCCTCTTTCTTGGATCACTTCCTCTGGGGAAACCAGTTGCCATGTCGTGAGCAGCTCCGTGGAGCAGCCCATATGGCAGGGCTTCCTGCCAAGAGCCACCGATGGGGTTGAAAATGGGTTCTCCAGCCTGTCAAGTCCTCTGAGACTACAGCCAGGGCCAGCATCTGGCCTGAGAGACCCTGAGCCAGAACCGTCCAGCTGAACGACTTCCAAGCTCTGTGAGATACAAAGCTTGTGACCCAGTAGCGATATGGTTCTAGGACCCACAGAAACGGTGAGGTAGTAAGTGTGGTGTTGGGTTGCCGAGTCTGGGGGTAACCTGTAACCTGTAACAGGAAGCTAACAAGAGCATTCGGTTGCACTTTGCTTGCATCACTACAGCGCAGGAACTTGCTCTTTCCTGGTGAGATGCCATCTCGGCAGAGCTTTCCCTAACCGTCCTCCCCAAGACAGCACCCCCCTTGGGCACGCACCTGCCCCTAATCTACTTCCGTTTTCTTCACAGCCCTTGTCACGACATACAGCACTGTTTTCATTCATCTGTGGTCCGTCTTTCTCTAAACAAAGGAAGTTTTACAAGTATAGGGAATTGTCCCTTCTTTTCACATTTTCAGAAAGTGCTTGGCACCTAAGTGGTGCTCAGTAAATAGTGGCTGAATAAGCTAAACGATTAACAAAATACTTCATAGCTGTTGGCCTACAATGACTGAATTCCGGGAAGAGCAAGTGCAACCAGGGGAAACCACTTAAGAGATGACCTGCTGAGTGAAGGGTCAGCCAGGATCCAAGACGGAGGTGTCAACTAGTCTGTATGGCTTTCCAGAAGTTTCCTTGGGAAGAGAACTAATAGCTAGGAGTGACTCCAGAATTTCTATAAGGAGGTTTTTTGGGAGGAAATCTGCTTGAGGATGAATCCCCAGGCTCTCAAGCAAGATTGAGAAAAGCTGAAGGGTCCAGAGCAAAGGAGGTGGTTTGATGGGTGTGTGTGTGCGTGTGTGTGTGTGTGTGTGTGTGTGTGTGGCTATCGCCCTTCTATATACTCCCCGCTCCAGGTGCCAGTATGGATAGGCGAATGGACTGGACAGACCTTTGAAGTTTTCGTCAGGTAGCTAGCACAGGAAATAATATCTACTTTGCTTTGTGGTCCTTGTTAATGAACCTAGTTTGCTTGGAGTTATCCTTGTTCCTTTTGTTTTTAAATCCACATCCAACAGCAGGCAGATCCTTTCGGTGTTTTCTCCAAAACATACCCTGAAGTTGACCGCTTCTCATCACTTCTACCTCCACCACCCTATTCCAGACCTCTCTCATCTCTCACTCAGATTGTTGCAATGGTTTCCTAGGTCGCGTCCCTGCTCGTATCCTGGTGTCACTGTTTCAACACAAAGCCAGAGGGCACCCTTTAAAGTATGTCAAGTCATATTATTCCTGTTGCTTACCATTCCCAAGTCGCATTGGGAATAAAAGCCAAAACCCTTGCAATGGCACTAGCCTCACACAGCTCTCCCCACTACCTCTGAGGCCTCATCTTGCACCACCCTGCCCCGTGCTTTCTGCTCCAACCATGCTGGCCTCCTTGCAGTGCTTGGAACAAGGCATTAGGGTTTTTGCTCCTGCCGTAGGGGCTTTGCATTTGCTGTTCCATCTGCCTGAAATGCTTCCTGCAGGTACCCCCACTGCCTGTTCCCCAATCTTCTTCAAGTCTTTTCTCCAAAGTCACCTTTCAGAGAAGACTTTTTTTTTTTTTTAGAGGGAGGGAGACAGAGAGAGAGAGAGAAAGGAGAGGGGAGGGGAGGGGCAGGGGGAGATGGAGACGGAGAATCTTAAGCAGGCTCCACGTCCACCACGAAGCCTGACACGGGCCTCGATCTCACAAGCTTGAGATCAAGACCTGAGCCAAAATCAAGAGTCAGATGTTTAATCAACTGAGCCTCCCAGGTGCCCCTTCGGTGAAACCTTTTCTGATCATTCTTCTAAAAATGGAAGCCTCTCTATTCTGCACTCCTTGTCCTCCTTCCCTGCTGTATTCTGTACAACACAGAACTTCTCATCCTCATCCATGTCCACATCCTCAACCACACACACACAGACATGCACACATTTGTATGTATACACACGTATAGTTCATTTATTTCATTTTATTATGTCTGCCTGTATTAGACAGTGCTTTTCAGAATTTAATCTGAGGATCCCGTTCACATGCAGAGTCTGAATTCTTAACATCCCAAGTGTCGCTGATGCTGTTGGTCCATGAACCACATACTGAGAAGCAGGTTTCTAGAACTGTACTGTCCAGTACAGCACTCACTAGCCACACCTGTTTCTTCAAGTTGAAATTTACTAAAATTAAATAAAATCTAAAATCTAATATTCATTTAATATCCAGCTCAAAATTAAATAAAACTAAATGAAATTTACTAAAATTGATGAAATAGACTTTAATATTCAGCTACACTTCAGATGCTTACTAACCATGTGTGACCAGTGGCTACTCTACCTACAGGACAGCACAGATACAGGGCATTTCATTACTCCTGGAGGCTCAAATAGGTAGCCCTGCTCTAGAACTACTCTGTACAATATGGTAGCCGCTAGCCACATGTGACTATTTAAATGCAAATTAATCAAAATTAAATAAAAATTTAACATCAGTTCTTTATTCCAACTAGCACATTTCAAGTGCCCAGTAGCCACATGTGGTTAGTGGCTGTTCCGATGGACAGCAGAGATAGAGAACATCTCTGTCACTGTGGAAAGTCCTGTTGGTTTAAGAATCCAAGCTCCATGGGGGCATGGACTTTTGTCTGTCCAGTTCACTGGTCCATCTCCAGTGCCTAACACAATAGGATCCCTACGTGGGACTTCAAGAAATACTTATTGATTTGAATCAGAACGTCATTTTGGTCTTCCTTCAATAGATAGCGGGCGTCTTGAGGGCAGGACTTGTGATTACCTTATTGGCGACCGCGCTGGGATTGCTGTCTCCAACAGCTATTGATGGAAGACCATCAGTCCACATTCCCTGGACTGAATGTTCGAACACTTTAACTTCCCAGCAGCTGAGGGATCAGTGTCTGGTGGGACCACATCCGTGCAGGAAACTGGGCACAGGTACAGACTCTCGATTGTGACTCTAGTCTTTCTGTGAGGCCAGACATGGAGGGGGCCCAAGGGTCGTAGCTTTTTACTCTTTTGGAGAAGAATTGATCAAGTCAGCTCTGGAAATTAGTCCTCCTGGTGCCACTGAGCCCTTGCAAACTCTGATATGAACAAATTGTACCAAATGGCCTCCCTCTCCCTGTGCATTACTTCATACTCCCAGATGTGCCACCAAAAAAACCCAAAACAAAGCAAAACCAAAAAAAAACCCTTTATCACCAAGTGTTTCTTTGAGATCTTTACACTTCTTGCATCTTGAGCCCTTTCATTGTGTCTTTCCGTAATCAGATCTAACTGCTCTGTCCAGAAGAAAACACTAAGAGGCAGCACATACAAAAATTTAGCTGTATTCTTTGGAAATTGTTTCCCTAGAATGTTGGCTACTCTTGATTATCAATGGTATTCATCCAGCTATATTTTTCCAGAAAAAAAAAAAATCTGGCCAGGGATTTTTAAAATCAGTGCAGAAGATACATTTCACTACTACCACATTGGAAAAAAATATTGTGTTTGGCAAAGAGGAGCCTTTTGGATGCCACCAATAAATACCCTCGTGTTCAGTCTCAGTAACCAGAACTGAGAAAGGAAATCAGGCCATGGAGTCCTGTCTGCATCCTAATTCAGATGGCTTATTTATCCCCTTGGCTTTCTCCTACGGCATTTCAATTTTATTGGCTGAGTCAAACGTCTTGTTTGTCCTCATTCCAGCATCAGCAGAGTATCTGTATTCTTTTATTCTTCTTAGTTGGACAGAATGGCAAGATTTAGAGTGATTTTGATAAAAATGGAGGGCAGATGCAACCCTCAATATTTTTGACAGATGTGGCTCCATTGCTGTTTTGTTCTGGGCCTGGAAGCTGAGATGTCTCATAAAGCTAAATAAAATACTAAGCAAATGAGAGTTTAAAAAACACCAGGAACTCTTACAGGATGGCATCAGTGCTGGGTGCTCCTTGACCAAATCTATACCATACGTGTACATGTATAGGTATCTAGCTACCTGTATTTTATGGGAAAATCAGCCCACCGTGTAAAGTATAAACCATGATGATGTGCCCCCAAAGCTTGACCTCTTAACCACGGCTGTTGTCATAGCCTCTAATACAGAAATTAAGTAATTCTTCTAAACAGTAACAGAAAATCAGCACCAGAGGCAGGAAGCAAATTCAGGACTGTTCGATCCAAATCTAATAATGAATTAACTTGGTCAGACCTGAGCGTGTCATAAAACGTTAAAGGGAATCCTTTCTCTGTGCATCGGTAACGGTGCCGGGGCCGAGCGGGTCAGTGTTTCTGTGTTTGCTCTTTCGTTGTCTCTAGACTTTCTGGTCGGCAGAAAGTGTGTGGTGGGGGCTTTCTCTTAGACTGAAGGTCTGCTACCACAGACTTCTCTGTCAAGAGAAATGCTGATGGAGACATTAAGAATTTATTTTAGAAAGCCCCTTGGAGACATCCCAAATGCTGGACCAAGGTAAACTCAGAGACATTTGGAAACTGTTAATACAGACGGGAGTGGTGGGGAGAGGTCTGAAAAACGCTGGGGAAATGGTCTGCGAGTGGTTCTCCTCTTTATTCTGATTCTGCTAAGTCAGAAGGATGGCGGCTAAAAGTAGTTTTCTGAAGGATTAGGTGTTCAGATGTGCATAAATCCCACTCAAGTTAGCTGCTTGACACTAACTTGAAGCAGACTTAAGTTATTCATATGCTAATGGGATCTTGGAATACAATCAATGAATTCCAGAGCCTTTCTACCATGTGATCCATGGCTCTCCCATCGATTGCAACCCAAACGAAAAGGAAAGGGCTTATTTTTAAGTCATACAAAGTGGTGGGACCAGCAGGTATCCCCATGACAAGGCTAACTGAAATGCGAAATCTCTAATCAATCCTTTCACCTAAAGCTGGAACACTTGTAAAATGAAACTTGATGTTTTGAAAATTCAGCATTTGGGGGGCGCCTGGGTGGCTCAGTGGGTTGAGTCCAACTCTTGGTTTCGGCTCAGGTCATGATCTTGGGGTCATGAGGGTGAGCCCCCATGGGACTCTGTGCTTAGCAAGGAGTCTACTCAAGAATATCTCTCTCCCCATCCCTGCTCTCCACTCTCTAAATAAATACATAAATACATAAATAAATAAATAAAATCTTTAAAAAATTCAGCTATTTGTATGTCTAGTCCCTTACTGGACATATAGAAAGGATATATTTGGTCATTAAAAACAAGACACACACACAAAAAAAAAAAGACAAAAAAAAATAAAAATAAAAACAAGACAAAATACCTGAACACCCCTCATTCCTGTGCCAGAAACAAAATGTTGCAAAGAACCTTGTCACGTTTCTCTAAGTGGCTTTTTGGAATTATCGAACCACGTCTGTCGCAGGGCTTATCTCTAGTTTTGTAACAGTTTCCAGAAACTTGCTGATAGTCACTCATCGTTTCCATGGGGGTCCCTGGCTTCTGAAAGAGACAGAACTTACCACTGTAAATGCCGCGTGAGCGCGAGCATCCAGGCCGAAGAGGAAGCAACTATGAGTGATGAGCGAACACCTACAAGCAGACCGTGAGCTTTGGTCGGGCCAGAAAACCCTCCGGATTTGTTAGCCTTACAGTGTATGGTTATGGGGTAATTCAGTCCCTGCTGCAGTTTAGGATCCACCTGGCAGGAGTGGAGCGAACCTCTTCAGTCCCCCAGAGCCAGGCTCTTCATCTTTCCGGGATCATCTCCAAAAATGCTCGTGTCCCTGACAAATTACCATTTGTGTCCCAACAACGGTACGAGCTGTTGGACCCTGGGCTATCCAGCCTCGCCGCGCTGCCTAGATGGTCCTGCAATCACCGGAGATCCCCACAGGGACGCATCTTCTGAAAACGGTGCGCGACACAGGAGAAGCCAAAGCCAGCTTGTGTGTGCAACTAAACAACAGCGACAACAACGAGGCAAAAAACCAAAACAGGATTAAAAAACAAAAACAAAAACAAAAAAAACCCCTACAGAACCCAGACCTCAGTTTATGTTTCATCAGTTGCCACAGAAGACTTACCAGGCAGGGCTGCGGGCAAGGAGGGACGGCTCTGGAATTTGTCCTACCCGAAGTCAAGAGATAGTAAACTTTTATAAAGTCTTAAACTTTGCCTTTGCTATCTCCCTCAGAATTACCAAAAGTTTCCGAGTGTCAGCAAAGGGGACTGTCACCCCTGCACCCCCCGCGGTCTCGGATCTCAGGAGCCCCTGAGTCCTGGAGAGCAGCCTGGCTGTGAAGCTGGTGGCACAGTCCTACGCGTCGCCCCAAACCCGGGAAGAAAGGGTCAGTTCTCGGGGCCAGAGCGAGCTATTGGCTGTGCGCAATTCGGCTTCGGGGCCCAGGGTCAACGCATCTCGTGTGAGGGAAGCTAAAAACCCAAATAGCACCTAAGCCCATGCGACTTTCCTGGTTGCAAGCCCGGGGGGTCCCTACGTGGCCCGATCACCCTCAGGACTACTGGCCACACGCATTTGGGGTTAAGCGCACGTTCTAAAAGGAGGGGAGGCTGCGGCTCCCCCGTGGTTTGTGTGTCCCGTCGCTTTCTGGGTGCACTATTTTTAAAAGAAACATTACACGCAGGAGCCCCAAGGCGATGGTCCCAGGGAAACAGCGCCAGCTCGCAAATCTGGAGGAGACTCTGGTTTTCATTAACTGAGCAAGAGGTCATTCATTATTTCTGTCTCTCTCCCTCTCTTTCTTTAAATCTGCAGCCTTTTGGTCTCCAACTTTCCCGGGCATCCATGGCCATTATTCTTTGGATATTTTAAAATTATGAATGTAAAAGCCAACCGAAGTCTCCCATCCAACTAGCTCATGGAAAGCCTTGGCGGCGTAGACGCTGTTCCTGCACATCAACTGCGTCGTAAATCAGCCTGTGTGGCTGTAACAAGAACAGGAGAAATGGTATGAATTCTCCATCTCTGGGTCTTCTGCTAAGACAAGATGATCTCTTCAGGGGCTGGACCCAGTGGCCAGGGAGCACGAAAACCCAGCTTTTGCCACATTTCTCCAGGGTTGGAGGTGGGATTGCAAACTGAAAAGATCTACGGTTGAAACCCAACGCATCTGTGTGGTTATCCTGGAAGCACGGATAGTGTCCAAGTCTATGCGGGCGATTATATCTGCTTCGGTCTCCATCTCCAAAGGAAAGGCTTCGAGATAAAACGAAGAAGCCGATTTATCACTTGTGACAGTTTGTCCCTTTATCTACTTTCTCAGAAAGGAAAAAGGCCTTGATAAGGCTGTTTAAATTCTAAGTGTAAATGCCCACGAAGAAAACATTCATGATGTGAAACCCGGAATTTCTTTAAAAAATTTTTTATTTATAGAGAACGTCTGTGTTCATTGGTGGTGGAGGAGGACGGGAGACCAGGAAGCGCCAATGCCTGGCGAGGCTCCAGTTGGAGGTCCTCCCCCCGGATCCCTTGCATGCCCGTCGGGAAGCGGCCTCGGAGGCCTTCGCAGGCTTTGCAAGGCCGCGGGGCTCTGAACACCACGCGGGCTGCTCTCCCGGCAGCAAAACAGAAATTAGGAGCCTTCCCGCCGCCCTCACATTCCCAGGTGACGGCTTTCATCACTCGGTCTTTTGTTACTGCGGCAGATAATTTCACATTCCCAAGCCTGACGCTATTAGAGGTTCCAGAGAACCCGTCCTCAGGGAGTTTACAAATCGAATCCATTTCTTGGCGATTTTTAACGGCGACGTTTTCAACCCTCCTTGGGCCTTCCCGCGTTTTTGACATTACCGGCCCAGGCTGGTGTGCAGCGGAGGGGCAGCATAAATTGGGAAACCTCGGGCTCCCTGGGTGGCGCAGCGGTTTGGCACCTGCCTTTGGCCCAGGGCGCGATCCTGGAGTCCTGGGATCGAGTCCCACATCGGGCTCCCCGCATGGAGCCTGCGTCTCCCTCTGCCTGTGTCTCTGTACCCACCCCCCGTGTCTCTCACGAATAAATAAATAAAATCTTTAAAAAAAAATTGGGAAACCTCGACTATTCTGACCCCCCTCCCCGCCAATGAACAGGTAACAGCAGTTCCCAAGACAGCGGTGCGGGCCCAAGCGTCCTAGCAGCCCGGGGTGGGGGCGCGTCGATCCTCCCGCGGGGCTGGATCCTGCAGAAACAGGCCTGTGGCCGACCTTGACCTGTTACCGCGCCTGCTGTTCGGGAGGACGGTCAAGCTGCTTTGGGCTTCCTCAGGGTTTGTCCAAGAAATTACGGTTCAGTGTGGCCTTCACAGAAAACCCCCACTCTTTATGTGGTATTGTACGTGTGCGCGTGGAGGTGTGTATCTGCGCACAGGACTCGGTCTGCGGGACGACAGCAGAGCAGAGCTTGCTCTTTCCGAGGACGCGGACCCCAAGGCAACGCCGGAGTTGGCCCGTAGTCCGTGTAGTTGGCGTCTGATGCCGCTCACCGACGGCAAAGGGCAACGACTTCTATGAGCCTCATCGATGCTGCCTCCCCGAGAGGGCTCCCCGTAGGGACATTCAAGGGCACCGTGGCCTCTGATGGCCCCTTGTCTGAGTCATAAAATCCAGCTCAAGGGTCTCGCCCTCTGGCCGGAGCCCCTAAATTTCATTCCTCTTTCCATATGGTGATGAAAATGACCTCCTGGGCAAACTCCATCGGGGAAAGACTCGGAGCCGCCACAGTGTCTGGCACATGTTGGATCCTTAGTGTTTGTCGGATGAATGAGTGAGAGGGTGTTGCCTCTGCTTTTTAAACTCCTCTCCCCATTCTAGAACTCATTCTATATTACAGGTATTTGACCTGACATGCCACTTAGGCTAAGGATAGTCTCTTTTCCCCCCGGAAGCTAGCACCGTAACTGCTCAATAAATCTTTGTGAAAGGGGTTGAGAGTTGCTCCTTCGGAAGAAAATGACTGGCGTTCCCTGGGCATCCTTTGTTCATGAAGAATGACTTCAATTTCCAGTCTCCATCATGTGTTGGTCATCATGGGCCGGGAGAGAGTTCAGACATACTGATCTCATCAGGGTAAAATTCAGTAGCTCAGTGATGGAAAGAGAAACATTCTGCAGTATAGCAACGACTAGATTTGGAAATATTTAGGCCAAGAGGTTTTTTTTTTTTTTTTTTTTTAATGATCTTCAAGGCCATTCTGGTTTCTGGTGATGCTGGTAGCGAACATCTGAGCAACAGTTTAGAGCTTATTGAGCCTTCCTGGGTAGTGCACGAGGCCAACATCCTTGTTGCGATCCAGGTAGCTCTGCGGGAGATGCCACAGGGTGGTGACAGGCAGCGGTTGAGCCGCCTCCAGCTTCCAAATGGAGATGTTCTTTCATCCCGCGTGGTTTTAGCAGATGCCAGGTGGCTTGGAGGGGGGAAAAAGGCTCTACACAATGGATCTGTGGCTTTAGGAGATAATGGTGCACTCAGAGAAAAAAGATAGTCACATCCTAAGTACATGCCTGGATGGGGTGTCCCGAGTGTCCGGGAGAGTGTACTGCTTCCCCCAGGTGAACAGCTCTGCCCACCTGGGGGTCATCTTCATGAAACTGCCCGAGTTGCCCTCTGGGCACCTGGAACTGTGTTTGGGGAGCCTCAACGACGGCATCAGCCTCCACTGCAGATGATGGCAGGCGCGTCCCTCCCCGCTGCACCTCCCCTTCCTGCCACAGTAAGGACGGGGCTGCTGAATGGACCAAGAAGAAACCATTTGACCAACAGCACGTAAGAGTCAAAACCAGCTTCGTCTCACAGTTGTCGGTGCGAACGTTTTCACCGCAGGCTTTACCACGTCTCTACGCGCTCTTCCTCCCCGACTGTCGAGTCAGCATTTCTTCCAATTAACGTCTCTCTTAGCTAATCGCGATTGCCGGCTATTGAACAAATGCACGACTTTGGGTGGCTTCTTTGTGAACACGGAGAAGCGGGAAGCAATTTTTCTAGTATTACTTTTCCTCTTAAAAAGGCCCAATCTGTTTGGGTTCATGTTGCATGGTCTTGGGTATCAGATTTCTTGACGACTTTTTCTAATTCTGAACAAATGTCGACTTAAGAAGTCCAAGATAAATGCATTTTACTTGCTGCCAGCTTCTCCTGGGATCCCGGCAAGAACTGCGTGGCGCTACCTCAACTTAGTGTTCCCAGGCCGCTCACTGCCCTGTTGGCTAATGCGACGGTCATTAAGCGGCTGACGTAGGATGTGAAGAAGGTTGAGGGCAAATACATTTAAAATCAAGATCTCTTAAATCCTCTTACTTGCTACAGCTGGAGCGTGCCACGCACCCATCAGTACTCGCTTTCTGCCATATTGATTTCTCAGATCTAAGGCCTGGGGTGAGTAGAACTTTGGCATTTCTTTTTTTCCAACTGAATGATAATTTTTCCTTTCAGATCAAGTTGCCGTGTTGTCCCTCTAGGTTTTAATGCTCTAAGACCTTTTTAAAAATGTATAACAACCAATGGCACGATTTTGACGATTACTCCGATGTCTGTACCAGTGCCAGGGGAAGTACTTTCAGGTCCACGGTTACTTACTCATAATTCTGAAATCTGGAGAGCTCTGAAGAAATAGAAGCCTTTTTTCATTATGTTTGGCACAAATTAACTTGGTGACAAAATCTGAATGGGTGCAGGGCTATATATAGTCTGCAATAATCTTACATAGTATGGCTATCCCTAGCGATTCCTGCAGAAATCTAACGTGTGTGACTAAGGGGCTGTCCTAGACTCTGCCGGGGTATTACAAAATACACCACAGCTAACTTCCTAGAATATAAAAAATTATGAATTCCAAAATACGTGTGGCTCCAAGAGTTTGGGCTAAGGAATCGAACACCTGAGCTGAACTGTGAAGCTAACGATTTTTCACTCACCTGTTACTTTTCAGCCCAAATCACCGAGCCCAGGGAAACGACAAAATCGTGGCTGCAACTTTAAAGGGACAAGAGACGCACGGGCCCGACTTGCTCCCTATTTCAGCAGAAGATACGTTTCTGGCTCGCCCTTGAGTGTCCCCATCTGAACACCGTGCTCTTCCAGCCAGGGTATTAAATGAGACTTAACCCGATTACCAACATATTGCTTTATTTCTTGGTGGTAGTAAATTAAGGCTTTCTAGAGTCATACAGCACGCAGTGATTGAACATTAGAAATAAAAAAAAAAAAACAATGAGCATTCAATTTTGCAGAGGCAGGAAGGAAGCAATGTTTTAAAACAGATAGATTTCCTAGTGAGGCCTTTTTCTTGGTCTCTAAAAATCTGCTGAGCTGCTTCCCCAGTGACTTCTGCCATAGATTCATATCCCAAGTGGGGGCAGAGTGGATGAAAAGAAGACTGGGGGAAGGGAGAGACTGGGAGGGGCAGCATGTGCTGGGCAGTGAGTGCGAGAGTCAGCTTTGTCTCATGTTTGGAAGGCAGGTTGGGTGATGTGGTCGGGAGACGGTGGGACACCCCGTTCTCTGGTTCAGGGCGCTATTTTGGATCTCTCTCCTCATTCTGGGAGCATTAGCATATACCACTTGGAAGACCCCAGTGCCTGGGCTAGGGACAATCCTTGCGACTCATAAAATCCTAAAACATCAGACCCGGTCACAAGTCACAGAGATGGGGATGCTACATTCAACCTCCTTCATGGCTCTAAACCCTGTGACTATCCCTAGACGCTCTTCCCAGCCAAGCAATTCACCCCCAGCCCCCGTGGCACAGGGTCTTGATTGCACACTAAGTTGCTGACGATGTTGACTGGAGAGGAGGCTGAACGTCACATGACGTGTGGAGGAAACCCGGGCAGATGCCACCTCACTCTATCTCCTCCTTCCCGACATAAGACAAAAAAAAAAAAAAAAAAAAAAAAAAAAAAAAAAAAAAAAAAAAAAAAAAAAAAAAAAAAAAAAAAAAAAACCGCAGGGAGCCTACAGTGGGAGTGCAGTTGTCGAGCTGTGTGTGAGCTTGATCTGAAACGAACTCCACATACTTAGCTTGGAGATGCGGAGGTTCTGGGTTTGGAGGGTGGACCCTTTGAGAGAGAAGCGGGTGACCGAACAGCAGGGATGAGGGAGAGGTGTGGCTAGAGAACGTGTGGGAACAGTCCTGGGTTTACTAACAAAAGGCAACTGCACTGTCATGAAAATGAGCAGTGGGCTTTCCTCGGGCATCCTGACTTCATGCGAATGAGGCCAGCAAATGGCTTTCCATCCAAATAGGGCCATTTAGGGTGTGTGCTTGGCAACGATTTTAATGTTCTATTCCAAGGGCCTGGCTAGTGCACCAGCGCCCAAGTGTCACCAATGTGCTCCTTCTTCCGTTCGCCTGACATTTTTGAGTGAACAGTACTTAAAGGGCTGCAAGTCCGCTGTGCTTCCTTAGAGAACACGCGGACAGGCGCCGGCGAAGGCGGCAACCGCGCAGCTGAACGCTCAGGGCTTAGGCCCACGGGCTTCACGTGATGAAGTCTGGATGCACAGAGAAATAAATAGATGAGCAAAGTGGAAGTGTGAGCTGCATGACAAAGAGCCGACATGGCTGTTCCTGCCAGCTGCAGGGCACGTGTGCCTGACGCATGCCACGTGAACACTAGAAGGGACCGGGAAAACCTCCGAAGACGTGTCCTCTCGGGCCTCACTCGTCAATTAGGAATCATGAGGGTCTTGCTTCCTATCTGAGAACATTCAGCAACATCAGCCTGACTGGGGACGTGGGCTGTGCTGTGAGCAGGAAATCCTTTTCTTCCATAAGGTGGCATGTGTGCGTGTGTGTGCGTGTGTGTGAGGAGGGGGCGGGGGTGACGCGGGAAGCACTTGTCACAGGAGCCATCCAGCCAGCAGGGCAGGAGGAGGGGCCCGGGAGACTCACCCACCAAAATAAACAGGCTTAGAGTGACATTCCGGTGGGAGCGGAGGGTGCAGAGGACCCTCAGGCTGGCGCGCGTGAGTGCCCCGGAGCACCCGCAGAACCAGTATTCGTGGACGAGGTAGATGCCTCATATGCCGTGTGCCGGGGCGCGTCTGCTTACCTGCGCCCCATGTGTCCTTTCTGAACCAGGTACGACGCGGATCCTGGAGCTGGATGGCCTCTGACTCAGCGCCCGAGGCCGCGGCCCAGCGAGGGCAGGCCTGTGCCCCAGGTCACCGGCCTGTGGTGGCGGGGCCTCCTCCTGCACGGCGGGCCTGCCACTAGCGATTCTTTAGAAGAGGGCTGGAGGCGCTCTGTCTACATTTATTCACCGAGAATCTGCCCGGGCCGGGGACTGGTGCGTGGGGCTTAGGCCAACCCGGGGCCGAGGGGCGGGGGGTGGGGGGTCAGGGGAGCATCTGCGGAGGGTGTGTGGCTGCGGCTGTTGGCCGGGCGGCCCGGGGAGGGGGCGCCCCCGGAGGCTCCTGAGACAGGAGGCCCCAGGCGCCCCTTGGGAGGAGGAAAGGCCTCGGGGCCCCCGCGGCCCCTGTCCTCGCCGGGCCTTCAGCAGAAGGCGGGGTTGCTGTGCTCGATGACACAGCGCCTGCAGTGGCGCTTCACGAAGCGCAGCGCCTCCACGGACACGTCGCAGTCCTGCACGTTGAGCATCTGCAGGTCGAAGCAGTTGGCCGCCACGATCTGCAGGCCCCGGCCCGTGATGCTCTCGCACGACTTGAGGCTGAGCCGCTTGAGGTTGAAGCAGTTCAGGGCCAGGCACTCGAGGCCCGAGTCGGACACCAGCGGGCACTTGCCGATGTCCAGGGACTTGAGCCTGGCGCAGTGCTTGGCCAGGTACTCCACGCCGTGGTCCGTGATGCCCTCGCAGCCCCGCGCGTTGAGGTAGCGCAGCTTGCCGCAGTACCTGGCCACGTAGCGGATGCCCACGTCGGTGACCCGGCCACAGTGCGCGATGCTCAGGTACCGCAGGCGCGCCTCCAGCTTGGCGATCTCCCGCAGGCCGAAGTCGCTGATGCAGCGGCAGTCGCTGACGCTCAGCTCGCGGAGGGAGCTGCAGTAGATCACCAGGTAGCGCAGGCCCTCGTCGGTGAGGCGCGCGCAGCGGCGCAGGTACAGGTGGGTCAGCCGCGTGCAGTGCGCCGCGATGGTGTGCAGGCCCTCGTCCTCCAGCGCGAAGCAGTCCGTCATGTCCAGGTAGCGGATGGAAATCTGCTTGCCGTGCAAGGGCGACAGCTGGATGGAGGCCTCCCGGGTCAGGCTGATGCAGGTCACCTTGGAGCACCCTGCGCGGAGAGACGGAGCACAGGCTCAGAGACCCCTGGAGCACCAGGCCGACCCGCCCAGCGCGGCCCGGCACGGCCCCTGCCTGCCCTGCCTGACCCCGCAGACAGCGACAGCGACAGCCGGGCCTCCGCGCTCCTCTGACCACGGGGCTACTCGGTCATCCGGGCTCAAGACGCATCCCTGGCTTTAGGATCAAAAGGCCATGGCTCCAGTCCTCGTCCACCACTGGCTGCCTGGCCCTGGGCTGCTCGTGCTCCCGAGCCCCTCGCTGGTCCTAACACGGGGACCTGAGGTCCCTACAAAGCCGCTGTGAAGGGTAAGTGGACCCATGCTCCTGAGCGTGTAGCCCTGGGCCGCGAAGCTCTGGAAGCTCAGTAAGGCTCAGTAAGGCCCGGCCGTCCCCCTGCAATGGCCTGGTGGCTCCGTGGCCAAAACGCTGCCCAAGGCTTGGCTGTGATTCTGCTTGGCACAGAGGGCACGCGGCAGTCACCCCCGGTCCAGGTGTCCTCCTTATGGCCTCGGGCGGGTGCTCCCGTCTATGCAGTGGGCGTGAGGAGCTGGGGCACCCGAACCTTAGAGACAGCGCTGGGGCATGCGAAGTGGCGGCGACAGAGGTACTGGGGGGACCCCAGCGGGAAGACACCTAATCATTACCCCAACCCGGGCCAGCCGCCTGGGGACTCCAGGCACCTCTCTTTGTTCAAGAAAAAACGAGTGTCATTTGGTGATGGCTGCAGCCCCCCAACCGGCCTCTCTGGCCGCGCTCCCACCGGCTGTGCTCAGCTGCTCGGGGACTCTGGAGGACAGACCTCCGACCTTGCCACCCCCACCGCCCAGGGGGCCTCCAAGGACCCCACCTCTCAACACCCTCTACGGACCACGCTGGCCTCCCTGCTGGCGCCCAGACCC
The DNA here is from genome assembly GCF_048418805.1 of Vulpes vulpes. Lineage (NCBI taxonomy): Eukaryota > Metazoa > Chordata > Mammalia > Carnivora > Canidae > Vulpes > Vulpes vulpes. The sequence continues at coordinate 145,936,249 of NC_132783.1, forward strand.
CGCAGCCGCCCCTGTGCCCCAGTGCCGGTGGCCTGGACACTTCCTCAGGTAGCCCCGTGGGCCAGCCCCGCTTCCTCGGGTCCCAGCGTGTGTCACTTCCCCGGACACTTCTTCCCAAGGGCCCTGCATGAACTCCTACTTCTGTTCAGCGCCCTTCCTCACTCTGTTGTCTGTCCGCTCAGGGATTTGCGGTGCTCACTCTGGGGCGGGGGGACTGGGCTGCCCCCTGCCGCATCCCTCCCCGGGCTCGCCACTGCTCGCCGGGTGTCTGCTCCGTGCAGGAAGGCGTGGGACCCGCTCACACGTGGGCGGAGGGCGAGCTGGCGGCTCTTGCACAGGCACTCATCCCATCACCTGACCCTAAGTACTCCCGGGGTCCCTCGTCCTGACATCATCACATGGACGGCTAGGGCTCCAGCGTAGGGACCTCGGGGACACACAGGCCTTCAGCGGGTGACACTGCCCTCCCCTTCCCCTCAGGCCGTGCTTTTGTACCACAGATATCTTCGGCAGATGCCAATTAGGCAGGAAGCATGCCCGGCACACGGGGGCACCCACCCCAACCTCACCCCGGGCGGCCAAATGTGGGGGGGGCCAGGAGGGGGGGCGGTTTCTCTCATTACGTAAGTACCTGCAAAATACAGATGATTTCACCTCCTGGCCCATCAAGCCTATATAAGCCTCTAGGGAATACCTGTAGACCTTCATCCAGGGCTAGTTTTGCCCCACTCAGGATAATTTAAATTCCAACATTTAAATGTCCTCAGGACTTTGACCATGGCTGATGCATATTTAGACTATGAAACAGTGTGTTTTATACTTAATTACAATGTCTTTTATTTGCGTTGAATCATGAAGTTTACAGAATGGTTTCATAAACAATTTCTTTTTTTTTCATAAATAATTTCTTACCTGATTTTTAATCCATTTTACTGATAAGGAAATTCACGGTTACGAAGATTTTTGTTGTCGTTGAGACCTAGAACCCGTTTAATTAATACTCCGTCCTTTTTCAGATGATTGGAGGATCTCGTTAGCCGTCTCTCTAAGCACCATTTCTAGCCACTCTCCCCCTACGAATGTGTGTGCAAATGACACACTGTACGTTACACAATCACACAGGAAACGTGCGTTCCGATGTGTATTTCCGTTCACTGTATATCACCTCGGAACACAGGCGCCGTCGATTCTTAGTTGTATAAACTGAAATAATAGGATGTCGATGTATAATATAAATAAATATATAGGCACGTCCCTTTCATCCCACTACATAAACCGTGTGTATCGTTTCCCTTTTCTCCGGGCTCTTCCGGAATCCTTGTGGCAGCTCCAAAGCCAGGTGCTTCACCTCAGGCACCTCCGTGCCCCGGCTGCTCGGGCAACATCCAGGGCTCCCGAGTGGCGACCTCATAGTGCTAATGGGGACTTTCCGCCCACCTCCTGGCAGCCTGCCCAGGAAACTCTTATAAACTTCAGGTCCTGGGAATAATGAGGTTCAAGAGCCAAGTGCTACCAAGTCAAAGAATTTCAGGAAAGAGTAAAGCGTACAATCCCGTGCTGGAGAACGAAGACGGGGCTCGTCAGAGCCGGAGCCGGCCCTCTGCTCCGTCCAGTAGCCTCTGTGGTTTTGCAGAAGCCGGACGGCACCCCGCAACTTTAACTCTGAAATCTTCGTTTGTTTTGAATTTCTTTTCTTGGAGCGACTGTAATCCTGCTTATGCTGAATGTGTGTGTTCACGGTCATGGTTGCCCACTTGCGATGGGCACTGGGAAGGCACTTTGTTTCTCAAGATCCTAGGACAACCTTTGTTCCTAAACTCTTGGTTCTGGTTTTTCTCTTTCTCTCTCTCTCTTTAAAAATATCTAGTAAAATCTGATGCACTCCAGTAAGGACATTATGTTTGGTTTGGGGAAACAGATGCCTTGTTTTTGAAACTGAGCCCCTATTTTAAGGAAACACTGATTAAGGTCAGTTTTGGTAAAGACACTGTATGGATATGTTCATATTATTTTACATCAATAATTTCTTTAAAGATTTTATTTATTTATTCATGAGACACACAGAGAGAGAGAGAGAGAGAGAGAGAGGCAGAGACACAGGCAGAGGGAGAAGCAGGCTCCGTGCAGGGAGCCCGATGTGGGACTCCATCCCGGGTCTCTAGGATCACGCCTGGGGCTGCAGGCGGCGCTAAACCGCTGAGCCACCTGGGCTGCCCCATGTCCAGCCTTTGAAGCAATTTCATTTGTGATAATTACACCATTTTATACTTTGAAAATTAGTTGGCTTTGCCATGTTTCATTGATGTTTAAAGATATTGTTACTTGTGATATATTTTGATTTTATGTGTCAACTTGAGTAGATGATGATGCGCTAAGACATTGGCTAAACATTTCTGGGGGTACCTGTGAGCCTGTTTCTGGGTAAGATTAACATTTGAATCAGTGGACTCCGTCAAGCAGACGCCTTCCTCAATGTGGATGGGCATCCTCCAATCCAGTGAGGGCCTGACTAGACCGAAAGGTGGAGGAATGGAGAATTCTTTCTCTGCTTGGCTGCTCGAGCTGATGCATTCGTCTTCTCCTGCCTTCGAACTGAGACTTATACCATCAGCAGCCCTGGTCCTCAGGCCTTGAGACTTGGACCGAACTGCACTGCCAGCTTCCCAGAGTTTCCAGCTTGCAGATGGCAGATAAATCTCTTTACACACACGGGCGTGCACACGCACAGAGACACACACGGTTCTGCTTCTTTGAAGAAACTGAGCTAAATATCAAGAAGAGATACTATGTGATGACAAAACCCTACAGCTAGTTATAGTGTTTCAGTGACTCGAAAAGACAGCTTTCAAGGTGAGCACCGCGGGCACAAGGGAGGCAGTCTCACATCCTCTGGGGGAATTAAGCTCCTCATCAGCCACGAATCATCCAAAGTCAAGTTTCCTGCCAGCTTGGACACCAAGGGGGGTAAGGCCTAGGTGAAATCACCTCTGGCAGCCCTCTGGCTTCTCCCAGGACCAGCTTACTCCTTCCAGATTCTCTCAGAATTGGAGGGCACCATTTGGAAAATCCTGCCCCTTCTACCCCCATCTCTGGAATCCTGTGCTCTTAGCTCGGTGAGTCAGAGATTTCCTTGTGTACAGGTCACAGTAGGTCACCGAGAGCCTGTGAGCAAAAATCAAATAGATCAGGCCCTGCAGATTAGGGGGATGCAGAGGAAGGACACTAGGCTTAGGCCTCACTCCATCCCCTCACTGGGGCTGGAAGCCCAGGAATTTCCATTCCCAACGTGCTTTCTACATTTCTGAATTTCCAAAGGGCTCCAGGAGAACAGGACGCGGTACTTGAAGCCAGTACCTGCCGTGCTCAGGGAGCTCCCTTAACAAGGACGGAGATTGCAAGCACAAGTCATTTTCTAATCTGATTTTCGAAAAGACAAGGAAATGAGGTGTCTGAAGAATAGGCCCACAGCGCTCAGAATCTTGGAATGTTTAAGAATCCAATTCCTTGCCTTTTGTTTTTTTTTTTTGTTTTTGTTTTTAAACTGAAGAGGAAGCACATCCAGAGAAAGCTGTGAACTGTCCCAAATCACAAAGTCTTGAAACTAGTCTCAGGCCACATCACAATGCTTTGTTTCCAGAACTCCTCAGGGAAAAAACAAAAGAAAACCTCTTTGTTTCCTGCCTCTCTATGCCAGCGGTGGCCCCTGACTAACGGAACGGCCGGTCACTAGGGTTCTGTCCTGAAGCCAGCTGAAGGCGGGGAGGAACTAGTTGCTTTGCAATAAATAACTGACCGTCATCGGAAATATTTTCGGAGTCGGCTTTCGAAAGAGAGAGAGCAAGCTGGGAGAGCGGACTCTGCCTTCGGGGTTGGTTGGGGCGATCGGTTCCCGCCGCTGCTTGTCAATCCCAGATTCTGTTTAGTTGCCTGTCGTGGTGGTGGTTTGTACTTCTTGACCCCTCCCCGGCCGTCCCCGAGGTTGCGGCTCACGCTGTGGGCTCTTGAATAACTCCCCGAGCATCTCACACGTGTCGGCCTCTCGGATGTGCTGGTCCTTGACGGGGCAGCGGGAGAGGTACAGGCAGGCTGCTAGGCCGCTGGACCCGCGTCTGGCGCCCAAGCGTGAGTCTGGGGTTTAGTCCTTCCTGCCCGAGGCAGGTTTACAAACATCCAAGGGCTCCCGCGATGGGCCTTGTCCTTGCACCAGGTAACTGAGAATGCTGCTTCAAAAAAGGTCCCAAGGGCGCTTGGGGTTTAGCGCCGCTTTGGGCCCAGGACGTGACCCTGGGTTCCCAGGATCGAGTCCCCCGTCGGGCTCCCTGCCTGGAGCCTGCTTCTCCCTCTGCCTGGGTCTCTGCCTCTCTCTTGCTCTGCGTCACTCATGAATAAATAAATAGATCTAAAAAAAAAAAAAAGATCCCAACTCGACCCAAGGTGGACATACATTGAAGTGGGCTGTGAGGGGTGTGCCCGGTGTTGGCGAGCACGGGGCGCAGGAGCCAGACGCAGCCTTCGCCCGGGCGCAGCTGCTGGTGCACACAGGGGGCGTGGGGCCCAGGAGGCCGGGGACCTGTGTGGCTGTGCTGGGCCACAAGCAGGTGCCCTCGGTGCTCTGCGGATGATGGCTTCATGGGGCGAGTGCTCTGCGGGGCCTGGGGCTGCCTCTCCGGAGTGCCCCCCCAACCCTTCCCTTCTCCTGTACCACGACCCCCTCCACCCCCCCATTCCCGTGGGCTGGGTCAGCAGGGCGGGGGTGCAGCGGGTCTTGGGTCCTGGGTCCTGGGTCCATCTCCCCTCCTTCCCCACCTGCGTACCCAGGACCCGGCCAGCAGGGCAGGGGTGCAGTAGGTCCTGGGTCCTGGGGTCCTGGGGCTGCCTCTCTGGAACGCCCTTCTGTCCCCCACCCTTCCCTTGTACCCCCTCCCCCCTCCACCCCCCATCCCCTGTGGGCCCGGTCAGCAGGGTGGGGGTGCAGCGGGTTCTGGGTCCTGGGTTCATCTCCTCTCCCTTCCCCCCCCACCCCGCGGACCGGCCCGGCCAGCAGGGTGGGGGAGCAGTGGGCCCTGGGTCCTGGGTCCTGGATCCATCTCCCCCCCTCCCGACCCGGGGACCCAGGCCCCAGCTAGCAGGGTGGGGGTGCAGTAGGTCCTGGGTCGTGGGGTCCTGGGGTCCTGGGGTCCTGGGGCCGCTTCTCTGGAATGCCCCTCCCTCCCCCTCCCTTCCCTTGTACCCCCTCCCCCCTCCACGCCCCGTCCCCTGTGGGCCGGGCCAGCAGGGCAGGGGCGCAGCGGGCCCTGGGTCCTGGGTCCATCTCCCCCTCCCCCCTCGGACCCAGGCCCCAGCCAGCAGGGTGGGGGTGCAGTAGGTCCTGGGTCCTGGGTCCATCTCCCCCCTCCGACCTAGGCCCCGGCCAGCAGGGCGGGGGCGCGGCGGGCCCTGGGTCCTGGGTCCTGGGTCCTGGGTCCCGGCCCTGCGTCCCGCGTCCCGGCCCGACCCCGCCCACCCCGCGGGGCGCGCGGCGGCCGCCACTTACCCGACACGTCCAGGTGCTCCAGGTTGGGGCACAGGGACACCACGTGGAAGACGGCGTCGTTGGAGATGCCGGGGCAGCCCGCGACCTCCAGGCGCCGCAGCTCGGGGCAGCACTGCGCCAGCGTGTAGAGCCCGCGGTCCGAGAGCCGCCGGCAGCCGCGCACCGCCACCGTCTCCAGCAGCAGGCACACGTTGGGCGTGTCCTGGCACAGGCGGCGCGTGAGCACCCGCAGCGCGCGGTCCGCGTGCAGCCCGGCGCCCGCCAGCCGGATGGCCCTCCAGAGGCGCGGGTCCCAGGCCACGTTGTACCAGCGGCGGCACACGCGCGCGCAGCGGCACAGCTGGTCGGTGCGCAGGAAGGAGAAGACGCGCACCAGGCAGGCGTCGGGCAGCCGCTCCACGCGGGCCTGCTCGCGCTGCGGCCGCGCCGCCAGGCGGATGAGCGGGTGCGTGAGGCGCGGCGGCGGCGGCGCGTGCACCTGGGCCACGGTCTCGCCGGTGACCGACGACGACGACGTGGACGAGCCCCTTCCGTTCGGGCAGCCGCCGGGCGCGCCGGGGGCGCAGCTGAGGGCCGGGCTGGGCGTGCTCAGGGTGCGCATGCTCAGGTCGGAGTCTGGCAACGGGCAGAGAGCACAGGGTTAGGGGCGCGGGGGGCGGGGGGCGGGGGGGGGGGGCGGGGGCGCACCCTGCGGCCGGGCGGGGAGCTGGGGCCGTGCACCTGCCCGGGGACCGCGGAGCTCGGGCCACGCACCTGCCCGTGGGGAGGGGAGCCTGGCCCATGCACCTGCACGGGGACCCCGGAGCTCAGGCCATGCACCTGCCCGTGGGGAGGGGAGCCTGGCCCATGCACCTGCCCGCAGACCCGGGAGCTCGAGCCACACACCTGCCCGCAGACCCGGGAGCTCGGGCCACGCACCTGCCTGCAGACCCGGGAGCTCAGGCCACACACCTGCCCATGGGGAGGGGAGTCTGGCCCATGCACCTGCCTGCAGACCCGGGAGCTCGGCCCATGCACCTGCTTGCAGACCCGGGAGCTCGGGCCATGCACCTGCCTGCAGACCCAGGAGCTCGGCCCATGCACCTGCCTGCAGATTCAGGAGCTCGGGCCACACACCTGCCTGCAGACTTGGTAGCTCGAGCCACACACCTGCCCGCAGACCCGGGGGCTCAGCCCATGCACCTGCCTGCAGACCCGGGAGCTCGGCCCATGCACCTGCCTGCAGACCCGGGAGCTCGGCCAATGCACCTGCCCGCAGACCCAGGAGCTCGGCCCATGCACCTGCCTGCAGACCCGGGAGCTCAGCCCATATGCACCTGCCCACAGACCTGGGAACTCAGCCCACACCCCTGCCCCACAACCTGCCCAGGAGCTCAGCCCATGAACCTGCCTGCGCATGGGCCCGGCAGCTTGGCCCACCCACCTGCTCGCAGACCTGGGAGCTCAACTCATGCACCTGCCCAGAGACCAGCCCAGAAGCTCAGCCCACCCACCTGCTCGCAGACCTCGGAGCTCGGCCCACACACCTGCCCGCGGAGGGGCCAGGAACTCAGCCCACTCACCTGCCTTGCAGTTAGGTGGCCCCGGGTGCTTGGCCCACCCACCTGGCCCACCGACCAGAGAGCTCGGCCCACCCACCCCGTGGACAGGTCACCCTGCTACCGGCCGTCGCGGCACCGGGAGCCACAGCTGTGTCCTGTGCCAAAAAGGAACCGTGCCCTGTGCTGCAGCTGGAACCCAGGGCCTAAGACCCGGTTCAGCAACCCAGGCCAGCTGCAGGGTCCCAGGGCCACAGCGGTGACCTCTGACCTGCCCTAGTGCCGGTTACTAGAGGGGCGAGGCCCAGTTTCAGGAGCGCTATTCCGGGAGGAAACCTCCCATATGATGAACATGAACTCTCTTCCTTTCCTTATTACATTTTGGGGAGGCAGGTAATCATGTCGCATTTACCAATGAAGGAGTGAGTCCAGGGGAGAGGCCCGGCCTGGCTCTGGGGAGCCTCTGCGTCCTTGGGCCGCCGCCCCTCCCGTCCAGCCTCTCATCTTTTGATCACTGCAACCCGGCCTCTGCCCTCGGAGCCACCCTGCTTCCACCTCGAGAGCAGGCACTTGGGCTGGTATGAAGGCACAGGCCTTCAATATGCGGGGCGTTGTGTTCTCCCTCCCTCCTCACAACGTTCTCTCTCCTTCACATTTTTTTTAAGATTTTATTTATTTATTCATGATAGACATAGAGAGAGAGAGAGAAAGAGAGAAAGGCAGAGACACAGGAGGAGGGAGAAGCAGGCTCCATGCCGGAGCCCGATGCGGGACTCGATCCCAGGTCTCCAGGATCGCGCCCTGGGCCAAAGGCAGGTGCTAAGCCGCTGAGCCACCTGGGGATCCCCCTCTCCCTCACACGTGAGTGACATGATTCACATTCTATTCTTTGAAATAAGAAAGACCAGGTAGTAGGGATACAGGTAGTCTTTAGAGTGCCACTCCGGGAAGTGTGCTCAGGGGCACCCGGGGGCTCAGCGGTGGGGCATCTGCCTTCGGCCCAGGGCGTGACCCCGGGGTCCCGGGATTGAGTCCCACGTTGGGCTCCCTGCATGGAGCCTGCTTCTCCCTCTGCCTGTGTCTCTGCCTCTCTCTCTCTCTGCATCTCATGAATAAATAAATAAATAAATAAATAAAACCTTTTAAAAAAAGTGTGCTCATTTCATGCCCCCACCTTGATATCTGTATCTATCTGAAATAATGTATTTTCTATATAAATATATTTATCATATACTTAATGTATATGGATGGATAGATTTCTTTAAGATGACATTTATTCTCTCACTCTATGTTTACATTTCTCTCTCTCTCTCTCTCTCTCTTTCTCACACACACACACACCCACAGGCAAAACTTATCTCCAAAACACAAGTTTCTTAATCTGTGTAATAAGAAATAAGTGATCTGGGTTAGATGATTTCTAAGTCATTTCTAGCTCTAATTACAGCTCTAAAGACTTAAACAAAAATTCTATCTTCGTGTGCTTTTCCACATGTCATACTTGGGGAATTCTCCAACACTCGTTTTTTATTCCCACAGGGCTTCCAGTAATAACATACAACACCACAATCCTGACCCTGGGGTCCCCGCCGAGTGTCTATTTGTAGTTTTCTTACTGGAATACTTGTTCTGTTGTTACAATGTTTTCTTGCAGTTTGCTTCTTTATAACCTAACGCTGAAAACGTCCTACAGTGTCCATGACTTTGGCCGGGATCATCTCTGAATTACTGTTTCCCTGCCGCACCCCACGCAGCACCCCCCGCCGCCCAGTCTTGTCTGCCTGTTGAAATAGAAGCCCTAAGTGCAAACGCCACCTCCTCTAAGAATATTTTCTTAATGTCTTTGAGAGAGAGCTAATCCCTCCCCTCCTGAAATCCCCACCCTCTGTTATTGTTGTGAATTTATCTTTCCCTAACGTGCTTGACTGTATTATTTTCCCCAATATCCACATCTTTGTCCCGTGACTCTGGGCTTCCTGGCAGGGACGGCAGGTTTGCTCCGTGCAGCGATGATGGGCTTGGCCTCGTGGCTTGCTCTGGCCAGTGACCTGCCTAGGACATGTGACGTGCCCAAGGCGAAGCACATGCCCGGCTAGTTCGCTGACCTTAGGGTGCTGAGGCGCCCACGGGGAATGCAGAGCCGGCTGACACCTGCGGCTTAGAGCTCAGGCCAACCAACGGTGGGGTCCCCCGATGCCCAGGCCCGCCGAGCCTGGGGTGGTTTGTTAACAGCGTGACTGTAGCAGCAGGGGATGCATAGGCCCTCGCTACACTGAAAACTCCTCTGAGACAACGACTAAATCCTCTTCTTATTTGTGTCCTGGCAGCACCTGACACGGTTTATGGTACGTAGTAGGTGCGTATGAATTTCCTGGATTGAGGAGAAATACTCATATGTCTGAGAAACAATAGCTTCTCCCTCGGCGTGTACCTCTCTACCCCAAGGGGCAGACACGCCGCATTCTAGATCATTCATGACAAAAGGAATGTGTACGTCTCTCTTCTGTAAGCAGCTGAAACAAACAGTAGATCTTTATGGAAAACACTACGCGTAGCCACTTAGGGATCTCGAAACTGCCATCCACGCTACCGTGGCGCCAACCTCCGGCATGATGTGAACTCCGAGAATTGCCCCCGGAGTTGGCATTGGTCTTAGGCCGCATTCTCTGAGTGAGCGGTTCCCAGGTGGACCGTCTGGGACGGATCCGGCTGCCAGGGCTCCGAAATCCCTCTCCTGCCTGTCTGCACACCTCCTATTTCTCTTGAAAGAGAAGATGTGGGGGGTGCTCCACGGGGACCCGCACACCTTGAGCTCCGCGGCGCTGGCATGAATGTGCGCAGTGGGGACTCAAGCGGGTTCCTGACCCCGCGTCTACACCCGATTCTCTCTTCTTCACTCTTCCAGGCTCCCTGCCCTCGGGGGGGGGGGGGACAGAAGGGGATGCAGCCCCACTGACCAGACTGCTGTGCTGGTAGGAACGCATTTCTTTGCCCATAATCACACCCCAGGGGGCACAGAACTGGCTCAGAAGAGATGGCAGGGCCGCAGGGCTCGGAGGAGCCTTCTGTCCTGGAGAGGATCCGGACACTGCCGGGGCTCTTTCCCGCCCTTCCTGGACGCCGTAGCCAAGTTCTCAGCAGCACCTGTGTGGCGCTGCTCACCCAGCGAGGAGACAGCAGGGAAGGATCCCTGGGTCCCCACCAGGGAAGCTGGATTCTCTGGGTCCTTCCTAGTTATTCCAGTCAAGAACCCCCAGAGCCTTTTTGAAAGGGTCTGATTTGTCATAACTGAAGAAATAGTACCTGATAATTAAATAAATAACAAAGAGCAATGAGTAATGCCGTGGTCTAGTTGTCTGTATCCCTCTCAAGTTCCTGTCGGAATCCCAACCCCCGAGTATGAGCTGGTGAGGCCTTTGGGAGGTGATTAGGTCGTGAGAGTAGATCCCCCATGAGTGGGATTTGAAAGGACACTCCAGAGAGCTGCTGGATGCGTAAGTATGTACAATTGTTTTATCTTCTGGTTAGAGGGTCTCTTTTATTATTAAAGTGTCCTCCTTTGTCTTCTGTGCAGTCTTTGTTTTCAAGTCTGTTTCGTCTCATATAAGAATTCCTACCCCCACTTTCTTTCTCTTCACAACCATTTGCATGATAAATGCTTCCCCGTCCACCCACTTTCAATCTGCATGTGTCTTTAGGTGGGAAATGAGTCTCTTGCAGGCAGGGTATAGATGGGTCTTGTTTTTGTTTTTGTTTTTTCTTATCCATTCTGACACCCTAGTCTTTTGTTTGGAGTGTTTAGTTCATTCACATTCAAAGTAATTATTGATAGATGTGCATTTATTGCCATTTGGTACTTGGTTGTGATTGGTTTTGTACTTCTCTGATTCTTCTCTTGTGTTCTTTCGTGGCTTGCCGGCTTTCTTTACTGATCTACCTGGATTCCTTTCTCTTTATTCTTTGCCTATCTATGACTGGTTTCGGTCTGTGGTTACCACTAGGTTTGTATATGACATCTTCTGCATATAGCGGTCTATACTAAGTTGGTGGTCACTTAAGTTTGAGCCCATCCTTTCCTCCCCCCCCCCCACCTCCCACTTTAGGTATATGGCGCCATATCTTGCCTTTTTTTTATTCTGTGAACTTCTTGACTGGTTTTTTACAGGTATACTTATTTTTACTGCTTTTGTGAGTTTCCTACTTTTCTTATTCTTTCTTTCTTGTCCACTCAAAGAGTCTCCTTTGGCCTTTTCTGTAGGGTTGGTGTAGCTTTTGTTTCTCTGAGAAACTATCTCTCCTTCTATGTGGAATGATAGCTTTGCTGGAGAGTATTCTTGGCTACAGATTTTTCATTTTAGCCCTTTGAATATCTCATGCAACTCCTTTCTGGCCTGCAAAGTTTCTGCTGAAAAATGTGCTCATAGCTTTATGCGGTTTCCTTTGTTTGTAACTGTCTTCTCTTCTCTTGCTGCTTTTAAAATTCTCTATCACTATTTTTTGCCATTTTAATTATATGTGTCTTGGGATGCACCTCCTTGGGCTGATTTTGTCAGGGAATTTCTGTCTTCTGTATCTGGATATCTGTTTCCTTCCGCATATTGGAGAAGTTTTTAGCTATTATTTCTTCAAATAAATTTTCTGCCCCTTTTTCTCTCTTCCTCTGGGATCCTTATAATGTGAATGTTATTATTATTATTTTTTTAACAACAGATAATCAATTTATTAAAAAGCATCTGCCATGGTGACTTCAACCTCGACTCCAGACTCAATACTGATGGAGGTAATCTGCTTAACAATCTCAGAAGGACTGTGCAGATCAATGAGTCGCTTGTGGATCCTCATCTGAAAATGATCCCAGGTCTTAGAACCTTCACCACAAGGAGTCTTTCTCGTAGTGATTCTCAGAGTCCTGGTAGGCATCCGCACTGGTCCTTTCACTTTGAGATTCTTTTCCTTTGCACCTCTGATCAAGTCAGCACACACCTTTTCCAAAGATTTTACATTGCGGCTGGTTAGAGTAATTCTTATTCGGGGAATCGCCACCTCTGGTTCTACGGGCGTCTTCCCAGTGTCTTTAAATTTTTTTTATTTATTTATGTATGATAGACACAGAGAGAGAGAGAGAGGCAGAGACATAGGCAGAGGGAGAAGCAGGCGCCATGCACCGGGAGCCCGACGTGGGATTCGATCCCGGGTCTCCAGGATCGCGCCCTGGGCCAAAGGCAGGCGCCAAACCGCTGCGCCACCCAGGGATCCCTTCCCAGTGTCTTTAAATGCCATGGCTGCAGCGCGGCTTCCTGACCGACTTGTTCCTCAGCGAACAGCGGTGAGTCAGGAGCAGGAGTGGGGCGCCGTGAGCTCCGCTCTAGCTGCGACCGCGTCTTCCTCAAAGAGTAATGTGAATGTTATTATGCTTCCTGGAGTGCTACATTCCCTACGTCTATTCTCGTTTTGAATTCTCTTTCTTCTCTCATCAGCTCAGCTTGATTACTTTCCATTTTTCTGTCTTCCAGGTCATTAATTCATTCCTCTTCTTCTGGTCTGCTATTTATTACATCAAATATATTTTTTCATTTCATTATTGTGTTCTTCATCTCTGATTAGTTCTTTTTTATCTCATTGTTAAGGATCTCTTTGATGTCCTCCACTCTTTTCTCAAGTTCACTGAATATCTTTATGATCATTACTTTAAATTCTTTATCAGGCATATTACTTATCTTCCTTTTACTTAGGTCTCTTCCTGTGGTTTTGTCCTGTTCTTTGATTTGGGACATTCTCCTCTATCTCCTGGTTTTGTCTAACTCTCTGTGTCTATTTCTATGTGTTAAGAAAGTCAGCTACATACCTGCTATTGAGAGAAGTGGCCTTATGGAGAAGAGATTCTGGAGCACCCTGCCGTGCAGTGTCCCCCATTCACCAGAACCTGGTGTTTCAGGGGGTGTCTCCTATGTGTGTTGCGTGTGCTCTGCTATTGTATTCTGGCTGCTTTTTCCTTCAGTCCAGTAGTCCACAGAGGCTCTCTTTTCCTATTGTGGGCAGGGTTTGGTCCCTGGCCAAGGTGGGGAATGTAGTTTTAAAAAGATGCATGCCAGTCTGCTTGGGAAAGGAGACTTGCAGGCACTGGGAATCAGGCCCTGCAAATGATGCCAGTTGGGGGATGCAGTGTTGGCAAGGTTTACTCCGGTCTTCTGGGAGAGGGGCCTATAGCTCCGGGACTGAGGCAAGACTGGCAAGGGCGGATCCAAGGAAGCATGGTGGGATGGGGCTTGGGGTAAACAAGTTGCCATTGGTCCCCACAGGTGGCCGTGTGTTTATGCTGGGGGGCAGAGGAGAGAAATGGCACCTGCCAGCTCCATTGTTCCTGGAGATCTTCCTCAGTTATCCCAGCCCCTCCAGGACATGCTCCAAAATGAGTCAAGTACTCTGCTTCCTGTATGTCCCAGGCATTATGAAAACTGCTGCTTCTACTCTGTATTTCTGTGGGCTGTTTGTCATGCTGTCTCTTTAAGAATGGGGACTCAGCTTCCTCTCACCCTCCAGGCTCTCCCAGAACTGAACTTGCTGATTTTTTTAAATTCCAGGCCTTAAGTCCTGCTGGTTTTAAGAACTCACAAAATGCAAAATTTGGCTTCTCTTGCTTTCAAAGTAAATGTTATGGGGCTATGTCTTCCCTGTACGGTAGTCTGCTTCTCTCCCTTCTCTGCACCTTTGTCTCCCTCCCCACAAAAGATGGCTGTGGTCCCTTTTGTTGCTCCCCACTGCATCTCCGATGCATCTCTGCCCTTCCGACCCTCTTAAGTGTGGCTTCTTCACTACCTCCAATGTTGGAGTCTGTTTTGCCAGCGTTCAGGTCATTTCCTGGTTATTTACACCGATGTGAGTGTTATCTAGCTGTATCCGTGGGACAAGGTGAGCTTAGGGTCCTCTTACTCTGCCATCTTCCCCATCTCCTCCAAGGCAGCTAGCTTTCTAAATTTACCAGGACTACTGCTGACATTTTTTTTGGCAAGATTTTAACCAAAATAAATACATAAAGTGATAATGAAATATGTTAAAGGTAGACTCAATGAATTACTCTGTGGGAGGATGGATGGCTGACTGGAGGGATGGACAGAATGACAAAGCTATAAGAGGAAAAATTATAAAGTTTGCAAAAAGGGACATATCTGGTTAATTTCAGATACAAGAATTAGGGAAGAGGTTGCAAACCATGAATATGTAAGACTCTAAGAAAGACAGAGATGAACACATGTAGGTGTCATGAAAGCAGAATGGGAGAATTTAAAGAAATGAGCATGTATTTTTGCAACAAGATACATATTTTGTGGCCTGTGTCTCTTAATGACATTGGGAAGGTGGATGTATCAAAAAAATTGAAATAAAATGAAAAACACACAGCACTGGTGTCTACAGGAAGATAATACAGAATGGACTGCAAGGAATACAGAGGAACAGGCACTGGGTACTAAAATTCAGTAGGTTGGGCTGCTGCACATTCTAGGATTACAGATTTATAGGCAGAAAAGAAAGTGATGATTCATTCTTTCATTGGATCCTTTAGCACACATTATTATTGCTGCCTGAGTGCCCAGTGGGGTCTAGGAAGCGAGGAGCTTTTGCATTTGACTAGATTATAAAGCAAATGTTCCTAGCCCACCTCCTTTCTGTACCACAGTCCCATTAAAGTACCTCCACAGCAAAGACTCTGACCTCTCCAATTTTTTGTATCCTTTAGGGAGAGAGAAAAATGACTCTTGAGAATGTGCTCAAGTCACACAAAACCCTGGATGGTAAGGGACAGAAAAAGTTTGTCTAAGTCTGGAGCAGAAGTCAGTTTTCAGATGTCCAAGGTAAAAACAATGACATAGAATCTCCCAGTGGTGGAAAACATTGGAATTAAACAATATTTTTGGTGAGCTTTTGGATTTTCTCAAAATGGTGTAATCTTTGTTTGATAATATGGTGATCCTAAGACAAATAAATACACTTTTTATATTGATATTTTTATCTGTTGACTAAATGAAGAGATGTTGGATGCCTTAAAGTTTAAGCACTTGTGGCTCCATTAATAATTTAAAACATTCCAAGTATGTAATTTATGTGAGAACAAAAAGTGTAATGTTCTTAAGTTACTTTAAATATGTAAAGGATACCAAAAGTATAGCTGTCTTATTCTGTGGGGGGGGGGGGAGGGGGGAACCCCAATAAACTCATTTTCTCATGGTTTCAAAAGCCCTGGAAATTTTACATCTTTAGTAATTATAGCACATTATCAAAAATATTCAAGGCATCTCCTACACCCATGCTTCTAAGACACATTTTCTTCCAAGCAGATAGCTGCCTGTTTCACACAAGTTTTTATTTTCAAACCGCTGCTGTTTACACTCTAGGAAGTCATATTTACATTACACTGGCCTTTCAAAGTCAAAATTTACAAAGCTACTCTGCATTTTCCCTCTCTGATTACCGAAACTTTTCTGCAAGATGCTTTCCATTATAAATTGTCTTTCTACTCAAGAACTCTTGCCATAAAAAGCAAAGTTTCTTTTCTTAGCTTAAACTCAAGCTTAAAAAAATACATCTATAAAACCTCGCCAGTGGAAAAAAAATACAATCTGAGGGATCTTTTTTCTTCTTGTTTTATTTCAAAATATTTTCTTTTAATGTGGTTCACATAATATACACACCCTAGAACATATTTAAGGTATTGGTTCTATAAAGCGGAAATTTATATAGACAAGGTTAATCTTGCATTTTACCTGGAGAAAGTTACCTCTGGGACCCAAAGGTTCTTGCTAGGACTGTCATCCAGTAGGTGGCACCTCCCAGGATCAGATTATGGCTAAGAGTCTGTCCAAGGGCAAAACCCTGCTTTTTTGGTGATGTGGACCAGCCCCATAAGGACAGAACTATGGCGACTGATCCTTGCTGTCTTGATGAGGACGATGAGGCTCCTCGCCTGTCAGGACACACGGTCTAGGTCTAGTGAAATGCCCAGCTCTGTGTGTATGCTGGGACACCCGTTCCCCTTGTATTCAGTTTTTGATTCTAAACTGAGCTGAGTGTAGATTCTGTTTGATACTAGTTTTCTAAAAAAAGGAACAGTCATACTGCTAAAGCAGCTTTTGAACCACATTATTCTAAAATCCATAAATACAATCAATGAAATGTATAGAATGGCATCTTTGGAATCTATGGTGCAGTCTGATTTTGTCTGCAACATGAGTATCGACAAAGGAGTCTTAGGGAAGTTACGCCAGGGGAAATAAGAGGTGGCCTCAGAAACTATGGGAGAGTCCTGGACTGTATAGTTCATCAGCCTCCTTATGGTTTTATTCTAGGTCGAAATGACAACTTTTTAGAACCTTTCTTTTTCTTATCTTGTGAAATGGCAAAGGAGGACCTTATACCACTTTTTCTTTAATGGCAAACAGGATGCTTTATCCCCGAGAGAGTACCACTGCTATGAGATGCTATCTTTTTTCAAAAGGCTGGGGGTGGGGTGGGGAGGATAGTCTCCTTAAGGTAGAGCATGTTTTGAGAATCTCTTGAAACATTTGTTAATCTTCCCTTTTAATAAGAAGAAAGTAGGTTTCAGATGCAAAATCTCTGACAGGCGGCAGTATTTTATGAGGTTAATTACAGTTTTCTTTTTTTACTGTTCATAATTTATTTTTATTTAAAAAATTATCATCTCTTTGTAAGAAGTGCTCTTTCACGTATTTGGTTTTTAAACAATAATTTACATTTACTTTGGAAGATATCAAGTGAACAGTAGTACAGGCAGTAAGGAGACATCAGCAAAAATCATGACGATATTCCTAAATGTCTTAAGTTTAGGAGACGGATGAACCCGCCTTCCTGTCCCTGCTCTACTCAGTGCAACCTGCATCATCCGAGGCAAGCAGCTGGAACTTCATAAGCCACGAGCCTCCTCTTTTGTAAACTGGAAGTCATTCCACTCACTTTGTAGAATAATTAGGTGGAGCCTGTGAAACCTGGTATTGTCCTCGGTAGAGTCATCTGACAAAAACCCTACAACCTCAATGGAGGACTCATGGGCAGAAATTCTGGGCCCTCCTCCTATGGGGCAATGTTTTTAGGGGCATATTATTCTGTATTGTCTGGTGTTCTGTCTTTATGAATATTGTTGCCTCCATAAGCCTTTGAAATGTCTTTCGGGTTGGGGGGTGGCAGGGTGGAAATAAAAATAAAAATCCGTATCTCCAGCACACAATATACTTAACTTTTGCTGAACAAAATATGACCATTGCATTTATTGTCAAAGGAATATGGTAATGTTGAGATCCTTTTCTCATACTCTATTTAATAAAATCTGTTTTATATGACATGGTGGACCTGCTGTCTCATTAAAATTTCTCCCATGGCTTTTGCAATACCATTCCCTCTTCTGCTTTCCCTTTCTTCTTCTCATGTGCTGCTTGCTCACCCTCTTTTGTGGTTGCACCACTACACTGATGGTCCCCAAGGGTTTTATTCTTTACTCTTCTCTCTTTGCATCTGGCCTCCTCTGCGTCGGCAGAGGGCGGTTCATGGATCCACATGGCTTCAACAATTGCCCACAAGCTAATGACTCCCAAAACTCAATTTCCAGTCTGGACCATGCTGTGTGTCTCTTTCAAATATTAAACACATATATACCCAAATACCTGCTAGGCCAGCGCTACCGACTATGACAGGCCTACCCACATGTGATTATGCAAATTGCATTTATTAAAATTAAACTAAAAATTCAGCTCTGTGGGTACTCATTTTAGGAGCTCAGTAGTGACATGTGGCCAGAGGCTACTGTACTGGACAGCACAGATACAAAACTGTCAAGAGTGCTAGTGGGGCACCTGGGTGGCTCAGTCCGTGGAGTCTGCCTTTGGCTCAGGTCACGATCCCAGGGTCCTGGGATGGAGCACTGTGTCAGGTGGGGAGCCTGCTTGTCCCTCTGCCTCTGCCCCTCCCTCCACTCATGATCTCTCTCAAATAAATAAATAAATAAATAAATAAATAAATAAATAAATAAAATCTTTAAAAGAAAAAAAGAGTGCTAGTGGACAGCTAGCTCTACTAGTCCACTCGCTGAAAGTGTACTGGATAAACCTTACTTACAACACGTACGAGGCTGAACACGCCCATGTCCTTGGCAGAGAAGAGCCTCCTTCCTTTAGATTCTGTGTTGCTGCTAATGATACCACTACTTGTCAAGTCTCCCTCCTAAGCTAAAAACCTGGGAATGACCTTGAATCCTACGCCCATCTAACCAGTTGACTAATCCATGGAGCTAACTGTCCCCTCTTCTCTGTCTGCATGGCTACCACCCCACTTGAACTTTTCAACATCTCTGTCACTTCTCAACGACTCCTTACCTGAGACTCCTGACTCTTTCTTCAAATCTCCACCGCTCTCATATGGCCTCTACCCTGCATTTCGAGTTAACCTCCCAAAGCATGATTCAACCTCCTGCACCAAAACCTCGAATGACTCATTCCTTCTGTTGTGGGTTGAGTTGTGTCCCTGACAGGATATGCTGAAGTCTTAATGCCTGGTATGGGTAAATGTGACCTTATTTGGAAATAAGGTCTTCGAAGATGGAATCAAGTTAAGATGAGGTCATGCTCGATTACAGTGGTCCCTAATGCAATGTCTTTGTAAGAAGAGGAAACAGAGACACAGGGAGAGGAGACAAAAACACATGGACACAGAGGTAAGATGGTGGCGGAGATTGGAGTGATGTTGTCATAAGCCCCGGAATGTCTACGGGCACCAGGAGCTGAAAGAGCAAGGTCCGACCCTCTTCCATGTCTCTGCTAACACCTCGTTTTCTGACTTCCAGACTCCAGAACAAGGGGAAAATAAATCCTGCTGTTTTAAGCCACCTGGTCTGCGGTACTTTGTAACCACAGCTCTAGGAAACCTACACACTTCTTTCCACACTTTTTTATTGACCGCTTCCTAAGTGTCAGGTATTATACTAGGCCCTCCCCTGGGAATAAAGTCCAATATTTTAGTTTGTGTAGGAGACCAGAAGTTCTATTCCCCCTATACTCTGTGCTAAGTATAGATTCCTGGCCAAACCTCACATCCCAGGCGGGAAGTCCACTTCTCTGTGACCTTTCAGATCTACCCAGACTACGTAATTTAGCTACTTTTACTGTTCCCCCTGAATTCAAATACATCTTATCCCCTTTTGTATAGTGTCTCTCTGCCTACTAGACGGTGAGTACCTCGAGGCCAGGAGGCGTCTTGCTCATCTCTCGGTGATTGCAAGTCTTATCCGGATTCAGGCGTCCGGGAATCATTCAGCTAATGCACCCCAACGAGTGTTCTTGGCTTGGTCCTACCACATAGCCTGACAGTTTTCTTTGGGTTGCTGTTGGAAGTATTCATAGGAACTAGCTGGAGGAGCCAGGTGTTTCAGATTGAGGAGGAAGTTGGAGCATCTCTGTGCTTTATCAACATTTCGTTTTTTAGATCCTTTTCCTCTGTCCCTCCACTTAATCTAGGCTGAGGGAGCACACACACTCAGCCTAATGATACTCGTCTCCTCAGAAGATATTTAGAGAGACACATGCACACATAAAAAGAGCCTCTTGGAGCACACATCCCCGAAAGTACCCAGAGCCAGAATCTTAGCGCTTTCCCCCAGGGTCCCGGCTGTTAGATTGCTCGCATCTCTGTTCACTCCTAATAACAATGAAACACAAAAGCTCAAAATAAATAAAAAAGAATAACACTTTTACATTGGCTCCGAATTGTAAGACTTACTCTGTTTAAGTTTAGTTACCTCTGTTAAGTTTAGTAAGCCGGCACAGGAACTACCCCCCGCCCCCGGCCGCCCCCCAGAACTGGTTCGCACATCAGTCGTAATAAGCAGAACTGGCTCTTTCTTCACCGTGCAGGAGAGACAGGGATAGTTATTTGCTGTTCTCTAGAGAGCTCGTGGACAGCTTTGCAAGGCTTGGGAAATGAGCCAGCTCCTGTCTCGACAACAGAAGAAACGCACAGATTTTCATGAACAGCCTTGCAATCCGTACCGTCCAACCTTCAAGATGCACTTTATACGGGCGCCTTAACTGTTCTCTCTTCAGTTGTCAGATACCGCTTCCACCCGATTTCCCCATGAATAGCTGTGAAATTCCGACGTCTGCATCTTTCAATGTGCAATGCACGGCAGAGTATTGAATTTAGATTCTGGTGAAGAGAAACTTATAAATTTTCAGTTCACAGCAGAAAACAGGCCTCCCCGGGAGCTCCAGCCTAGCTCACAGATCCAACTTTCAAGTGAGAGAAAAGAGAAATCTCCGGCAAACTTATGAACATGTACAAGATCAATAATTAATTAGAATGTTCCCAGAGCAAAGCAAATCCCTGAATTTCCTTACCCATTTGAAAATACGATCCACTGTTGTTTGAATTCTTTACAACAATTTCTTTCAGTGTAAAAATATGTGTAAAGCATTTATTATATACAAGACACTGCTCTAAGTACTACTGAAATAGTTTCATAAATGCAATATCCCTATTACATTTTTAAATGCTTGGGAAAACGAATGACAAAATGATGTGGAGAAACATTTTGTTCTTTCTACAGAAGCAAATGGAGAAAGCAACAATTAAAGGAACTTAGTATATTTAAATATTGTTTAGTTTACCTGCTGAGGCTCTCACTGCAGCCTGGTGGGTGGATGGATACCTCGCCCCGACCGAGCATACACTTTGCAGGGGGAGTTCCCGGGTCTACTAGGCCAAGTTCATCATCTCTTTTTGAGACACCAGGACTACCTTATAGGGTGGGACTTTCCCAAGGAACAGACCCCAATACTCAGTAGCACAGAGACTGGCTTTTCAATGGGCTCCTGGGTTTGGGATGCAGGACTTTACATGGTTGGCTCATGGCTCCAGTTCTAGACTATCTTATTTTTCAGCAGTTAAATCACACTTCTTTAGGGACCACCCCCCATTTTAAAGGGTAATTAATAATAATCTTTCAGAAATTCACCTGTAGAGTAGAATTCAAGCAAATCAAAGTATTTCTGGGAAAATCTCTCCGCTCCAACTGCATAACAGATTTAGGACCTTTCATCAATCTTTCCATTCACCCATATCCCACTCAGTCCATAATGTCTGAGTCGTATTTCGCTTTAGGAAGATATCTATAATTTTATATTTATTGGACATACCTCTTAACTGCATTTGGATCGAGATTACAACTTTAGTAGGTTGATAATTGTAACATGTGGCATTAATTATAGTGCTTAAAGCTCCCACTTAATCCTAAAATCATTAAAAAAAAAAATGCTTGGGGTAGAGGCTGGAAGGCTGGAGGGGTGAAAGTATACATTTGATACACTGGAGATAGTTTCTCCTTAAGACTGCTTCTCTAGACGACCTGTGCTTTTACGTTCCCTTTTAAACAAAACTTGAGACTTATACTTACTTAGTCATAAAGCAAACAAAATGGTAGATCATGGTTCATCATTTATAAAGTATTTCACATATTAGGATGTAAAACATTCAGTAGACTACAGTTCTGGTTCCTTCTTGGAAGCTAAGGTTTGACCGTGTGACATGGGTCGGTGTGGGGATGGGGGCACAAGGGGAGTGGGAGGTGAGTAAGGGCTCTTCCCCCCCTCCCCGGTCTGCCCCCTGCATTCGTTCCTTTGCTTCCTCAACACTTACTGAGAATCTGCGTTGCTTTCAGAGGAGGGTCACTTTGCCTACCTTCATTAAGTTCAGATCTGAACTCAAAATTTTTTTTTCAAAATATTTTTACCAGCAAATGTTAACACTCTGACCTTATATTACAGGCTACTGGCTGGAGTTTCCCTCAAGATTTTTTTATTGTTACATTTGTTCATTTTATTTTAAAATACCTATTGAATTAGTCAAAGCAAAGATTACCAAAGATGACAAAAACATTTTCAGATTCATTCTTCAGAGGTTGACCAGATAGAAGCCCTGAGGTAGGAACTGTTTTGGTTCGTTCAATATGAATTATCTTAAAAGAAATTCCTTATCCTAGGTCAGATTATTGGCAGGCTGGCCTCCAAACAATAAATTAGTTCCTTTTTTGGTTAGGAAGAAGATCCAATCTCTTAAAATGGTTCAAAAAGGGAAAATAAGATGAAAATGGCACCTTAATTTTAGATTTTGATGATAAACCGAAATGTTTTATTGTCTTGGAACTGATTTTAGGTCATTTTAAACAATAAAGAAAATATGGTTTATAGCTAGAAAATTGCTTCACGTTGCTTCATGCACCAGGCAAATAAAAAGATTAAAATAGCATTTTGCAAAATGGTCAGTGTGGCTCTTTTGGCCGTGTCAAGAGCCTTATGAAATGATACAGCTGAATGAATATCCAGTGATTGATTATTACAAGCAGAGCACGGAGTAGCACAAACCGCAAAGAAACGGTCAGATATTTTTACTTAACATTCTTCTTTGGCCGGTGATGTTAAGTAAAGGGCATACTTATTTTTCCATTATTAAAAATAACCCACATAAATACAGTCAAATAATTATGAAATAAAGATTTTGTTTTCTTAGGGAAAAATGTAGAAACATCTTGACCAAGATTAATGTGCGAGATACTGAACATGTCGTTATTAATGTAACTCTTTCTTTTTTGGGTCTTACAATCCTGGAAGTAATTTTGAACTTTGACCAGAGCCGTCCTTTGTCCCTGGAAAAACAATTTGAATTGTGTAAAGGCCTAAAATAAAAGTAGAAGCCACCCATCACAACTATAGTCTACCTAATACTTAATCATAGCAAGGAACCTCTGTTTTTGCCACAAAAATCCACAAAAGGTTTATAATTATCTCTCTTTAGAGCTTGGCCTGGCTGCATAATCAAAATAGGGAACAAAGCATTGTGTATTCACATCGGGGTTACGAGTTTTGTGTGTTTACACTGTGCATGAGTATACAAAATGTCAGGAAACGGTCTGTTGCAATTTACAGTTGACTAACAGATAACTTTGTCTGAACGAATCTGGCTCAAATCTTGGAATATATCAAAACACAAGACTACATCTTTAAATTAGAGGAGCCAAGAAAGACGATGCTTAGAATTGTCCTATGACTTAACTGATAGAAGTTAAAATTGTAAACACGACAGAAAGCTGTACCTATGAAGATTTAGAGATACTGACATATTGTACCTTGGAGTGTGCCAACCACCTTCGCATGTACCAAGGGTGCTACATCTCACAATGTCGATCTTAACCTTGGGTCCCTCAAACAGCCATGATTTTTCCCAATTCTTCCCTTCTC
The DNA here is from genome assembly GCF_048418805.1 of Vulpes vulpes. Taxonomy (NCBI): domain Eukaryota; kingdom Metazoa; phylum Chordata; class Mammalia; order Carnivora; family Canidae; genus Vulpes; species Vulpes vulpes. The sequence continues at coordinate 145,959,609 of NC_132783.1, forward strand.
TTTCCATAGGATGTAAAAATGTACTCTCTACAATTTACATGGAGATGAAGCTGTTGTGCACAATTCCAATCCCTGGATAGTGAAAGAGCAGACTATGTGAGTATATTTTCCTGCTCCTGTGCTGGAATTCTTTGAACGAGTTAATGGCACGCTGACTTCTAATCCCTTTGTTTTTAAAAATCTGAGTTGGATAAGAAATAGACAAACAATAGGAAAAAAAAAAAAAAACCACCCAATCAGGCCATTGTTACATTGCAAGGTTTTAGAACCTCTTTTATAAAAGTTTCCGTAAAAATATCTATTCATGTTTCTATCTTTCAAAATCACGAACTAAAATCATGTTTTAAAAAGGGCCCAACGTCTGAATAAATTCTGGGTTTCACCACCCTCTCTCTAGTTTTGCAAGAAAGAAGAACTGTTGCTCCTAAGAGTCTGTTTTCGTGTGTGTACGGAGGCCAGAGGCTGTTAAAAGATAAAACCACACCAAGAAGCTGTCAATCCTCTGGAGGGAAGTGTGCCAGGGTATGGAAGGATGAGGAGAACAGTAATCAGATTTCATAGTGTTTACACCTAAACCCCCTCCTTCCAATTCCTGTATTAACAGTCTGTCCCCGGTGGACACAATACTCGAAAGGGGGCATAGTGGGTGGTGGGGACCAGAGAAAGACCTCCAGATAGGCATCATTTCTCAGGATCCTCGAATTAAACGGCAGATTTCTTAGGAAACATTTGCTTTTCTAGATAGGTCTCACTTCCACTCTTTAATTCCTGAAATGTTAGGCGCGGAGTTTAATAGAGCTTTTGAAACGGCTTCTACTCCTCACTGTATTTACCCGGCCGGCCTGGCCCTCGTCCGCTCTAGTTTTGCAGGTTGCTCCCAGGGACCATCAACCTGGTGCTCGCTGGTCTTTCTTCCGCAGCACTTTTGCTGTTGAGCCTAGACATTTGGGCAGCAAGTCAATCGTGCAGGGCTTGCTCTGCTCTGACCTATACCTACGACGTGAAGTCCTCATTGCCATTGTTATCACCACTTTGTAGAGAGACCATATCCCACGCTCACCTGTAGACCAGAGGGCCAAGATGCCGACCTGACCCCAAAGCACTGACAATGATGGGACGGTGTCGGAGTCCTGAGGACAGCTTTGTGACTCCTCGTACTTTAGGGGACCTGCTGAAGGAACTGCACTGTCGTGCTGTCCACTGGACTGTATCAAGCCAATCTGAAACCTAGAGCGGTGTGTGGGGGCAGGGCTGGGGGGGGGGAATCCTAAAAGGATTAGGAAATCCTAATCCTTCCTAAAAAGGAAGCTAGCAAATTCTCTTCTGAAAAGTAAGCTCTCCACCCAAACATGGGCAAACGGTAAATACCACTATCACTAATTAAGCCATATTTGGGGATTATAGAGCAGAAAAAATGTCTCTCATGTGGAAAACTAGATTGGACCAACTTCCACAAATCATCTGGACATATTTTTTCTTTAAATCAAAGCATTGAGTTTTTCCTTGTATATTTTTCAATTGTTTTCAGTCAACATAATGGCAGCAAATGGCAAAAATGTGCTGGCTCAAAACATTAGAGCACTTAGATAATAATAATTGTGTAAACATAGATGCAATGTTGGGCACTCTGTGCTATGAAGACATTAAGAGCTCTGGGACTTTGCATGTTAGGGCATCTGTGCCTTCTAAGGAAAACAAACTGATAAGTCCCCAACTTTAAACATCCTGTTCCATCTCAAATATTAAACATATGGTGTAGGGGGAAGCAAAGCACAGCCATGTGGAAGCAAGACAATCAATATTAAAGTGTCACTGAGCACTCCACAGCACAGAGAGAAGGCTAGGAGCGACGGGATGAGAGGCAGCTGCACAGGGCCTTTCCCTTTTGGTAAACTGGATGGAAATGGAGACGCGGGATCATGGGGATGGAGTGATTTGGGCTCCTATTTCAGTGCAGTTTCCTGGTCAGCCTGTAATCATAGCACCTTTGATCACCTGCAAGAAACAAGTTGGAAGGATGAAGTACGATTCCCTAAGTACTTGCCTTCCAGAATGAAAGATAGGAATCTGAGAAAATCAACCTGTAGAACCTAGAGCAAGGCAGGCAATCACTGCCAGCTGAAAAAGTCATTAAGAATGCAAAGCCAGTCTTTTACACTCAGGCCTGAGTATTTAGTGTGTTGGCCTGGGTGTGATTCAAAATTCCTTCTCGAGGTGGGACAATGGTCTAGGCCTTGGTTCTACTCACAAAGAGTAATGCGCTGCATGAAACTTGGTGACGTGGCCAAACCCTGGCTTTACCAGTTCCTTGCCTGTTTTAATGTTCCGTGGTTCACTTAGGAAAGATCTTGCGGGGAAATCCATTATGACTTATTAATTTTAAAAATACGAGAAGGAATGGTAGATGTTTCCAGCATTCATCATGCAATAAACTATGGTGTTGGGAGTATAGGGCTTTTAGAAATTCGAGTAGTCACCGAGGAGTTCCTACTTCCAGAGAGGCAGTTAAAGCATGTATTTCTGATTTCTATGGTTTTTCTACATATGTCTTTGAAGTTAAGTAGGTTTCTATTTGATACTCTGGAAGAATGAGGGTTTCAATAAGAATCCAGAGGACTCTACGAAGATTTAAAATTTCAAGTAAGCCCTAACTGTGAAGTAAAATTGTTCTAAAGAAAGCTGGAAATCTACTACTTAAGCCAATAGGTGCAAATGCCAATAAATATTATCAGAAGTTATAGGAGCAGCAATTTTCTCTTCCTTGAACCAAATTAATTACATTTCAGTCAATACTGCTTCAATTTCTATCATCACAGGCTTTGGTTTAGTTGATTCGCTTGTTATTTGATTGGAAGTATTTATGGTACACTCTGATGTTTGCTCATAAACTTTCAGAGTTTATACATTTGATTTATTTGCGTATGTCGCTTTGACTCCAATAGGGAATCCACAATAATAAGTTTGCTGGGAGGTATAAAGTATATAATTTAGTAGGTAAACAAAAATCCCAAGGAAGTGATTTTCTTGCTTACTATTTCCACCTGTTACTCTCTCACCATGGCTGGTGTTGCTGGTAGCAGCATGAATGGACTCTATAGAACATCAAAAATATATTTTTCTTCTTTGTAATCCTTGAGTACAGATTTAAATATGGTGGTACAGAGCCAGCCGTATTGCTTACAGTTAGGAATATGGTGAGGATGACTTCCCTAATGTGTCCCCAGTAATGGATTTTTGTCTTTAGAGATACCCTCCAGGTTAAAATGGTTCCAGGTTACGATGAGGCTATCTTAGAACGGGAGCAGGTGAATGCAAAGTACAAACAATCAGTTATTTATTGTAAGAAGAAATTGATTATATTTGTTTGGACGTAGACCACATGAGGCCACCCCGAGCAGGATCACTCCCAGACAATCCTCTAATGGCCAATTAATCTTTCCAGCCTCAGTGGAAATTGGCCCTAGAGTGAACATACCGTATTTTCATTTTCTCTAATCCTCAGTACCGGGGGAAAGCTTCTATATGAAAGATTTTGGAGAAATTCTTGGTGACATGAATTTCTTAGGTATATTTTTAATAGTAAAGATTAGTTTTCTTATCTTTGATCATTATCATCAACATTTTAATAAAATATTTGGTTTATTTGAGAGAGAGAGAGAGAGAGCAAGTGAGAGAAAGAGCTGAGCTGGGGAAAGGACAGAGGGAGAGGTTAGCAACAGACTTTCCGCTCAGCAGGGAGCCTAAGGGGGCTGGATCCCAGGACCCCGAGGTCATGACCTGAGCGGACGGCAGCTGCTTAACTGACTGAGCCACCAGGCACCCCATCAACATTCTTCTTTCTTAAAAAAAAATTATTTAAATTCAATTTGCCAACATATAACACCACCCAGTGCTTACCCCATCACATGCCCTCCTCAGTGCCCATCACCCAGTTACCCTGTCCCCCCACCCACCTCTCCTTCTGCAACCCTTTGCGTGTTTCCCAGAGTCAGGAGTCTCTCATGGTTTGTCTCCCTCTTTAAGTCATCAACATTCTTATTAAGCTCCATCGCTTACCAGTTCCATTTGTAGGAGATACTTAGGGGCTCTCATTCCTCCCTCCCTCCCTTCCTGCCTCCCTCTTTCCTTCCTTCCTTCCTTCCTTCCTTCCTTCCTTCCTTCCTTCCTTCCTTGTTCAGGTTTCTCTTTCAGGTCTCTGAATAGCTCTTAATTGGGCCAGGCTGCATGGCATTACCCTTCCAGGCTTGTCTAACTCTGTACACTGATATGGCTGCTCCATGTCTTAAGAATTGCTGGAACGAAACCAGGGCTTTGTGTTTTTTTGGCTTCTTGAATTATTTTCTCAAGTCATTCAAGACCAAAATTTTAAGCTTATAAAAAGTTGCGTTTTCAAATCTGTTTATCTCAATGACAGCTCCTTTACTGTGTAAACGACCTTGCATGGCATCATTTCATTCAGCAGAGCCCTTGGGACAGAAGAGGAATTCAGAATATTTAGAGTCAAAAATACCATGATGATGGATAGCATGTGTATATGTGTATATATTATATAATCTTAAATATATATGTCCTTCATTTATATATAAATATACATACATATACTTAAGAAATATGTATATTCTTAGCTTTGAAAGCTCCATGAATTATTCAGTCCTCTTCAAAAAGAAAGGCCAGAAAAAGAACCCCTGTAAGAAACAGGAATAGCTGGCCAAAAAGTAAATACGTGGCAGGAGATGAGCAGGTGTAACGAAGTGACTTCTCAGCCTAAAGGGAAAGTAAAGGGGGAACCGGCGCTGTGAATGCGTCTGCTATTCACCAGGCCCGTAACAGACGGGATCGGCTGAGCTAAGAAAACACTGAGTTTCATCCACACGTCTATGGAAACTATTTCAGGTAGAAAGCTGTATCCTGACACATATTTTTAGCTTGAGGCTAAAATCTAACTTTTACCATAATAACATTTTCCACATATCTACGCCCAAGGACAATCTAGTTGGGATCAATGAACAAATGTCCTTTGAGAATAATGAGTGCTCATGTCAAACAACTCATTTCTCTCTTTTCTTGCTGCCTAATATGTAGGATCTCTCTCTCTCTCTCTCTGTCTCCCCCTCCCTCCCTCTTTCTGTCTCTCTCACACATAAATCAATCTAGCCGCTGGCTGGCACTGCTCTACTACCTGAAACCACATCTGGGTTGCTGGTTTACTGTTACTTATGACCTCTCCTTCGTGTTTTCAAGTAAATCAACAGAATTTCCAATGTGGTTGGAGACAAAGAGGCTGCTTGGCCAGCCACGGGGTTGCTGATCGTTGGCTGCTGTCTGGAAAGGTGTGCTAGCTTGTGAGGCTCCTGGCTGGGGCGGGATTCACTACGTGAGTGTCTTTCCTCCACCTGTGGCTAGAATTCTGGTTTCTCCTACATTAGTTGTGATAATTACATAAAATGAGGCTAAAGAGAGAGCTTCATATTCATTAGTTTGGAAAGCATATTTTTTTAAACATTTATTTATTTATTTATGATAGACATAGAGAGAGAGACAGAGAGAGACAGAGAGACAGAGAGACAGAGACACAGGCAGAGGGAGAAGCAGGCTCCATGCTGGGAGCCCGACGCGGGACTCGATCCGGGACTCCAGGATTGCACCCTGGGCCAAAGGCAGGCGCGAAACCACTGAGCCACCCAGGGATCCCTTGGAAAGCATACATATACGGGGGAAAGTCCATGGGGGTGTAAATCTCTGGCTGATGGCCTTTTTATTTTCGTTTTTGCCTCACATCCACTAAGTGTGTTATCTTTGCACGCTGGCTATGCAGCGTGTTTCACTGTTACTGTTTATGTGAGTCACAGTGACGTGATGGAAGGTGGTTGATGATGGTGATAATCCCCCAATGGGATTCACACCTTATTTTCTTTTCAAACTCTAATCCATTCTGCTTGGATCAATCTTTGCTCGTCTCTGTTGCAAAGGGTCACAACTGTTGCATCCCTGGAGCAAAACTGCCTGTCACGCTCCTCCAGTTGCGGTCAGCAGTAAGCGTTCCCTGTACACCGAGCCACCAAAGGTTGAGAGGCCGAAGGAGAACGCCATAGCAGGCTTTACACGTCATCCCCAAGGCCTACCAAACTAGAGCTGTGGGGGCTTGGTGGATAGTCCGACGTCTGGATCCATCTTAAAGCACACCTGCCCCCGACCCGGTCCCTAACTCCACATCGGGCATCGCTGTCCTATCGCCTGCTGAATTCAGAACCAGCTTCTTGCCTCTTCACCGAAGGCTGGCCTTGCTGGGGCTTTGACACATTTTTTTCAACTTCTGTTAGGGCTTCCCTCGTGGCTTAACCTCTAGAAGTTAGACTCTCCACTACTTCCCAGAGCATCATGTAAATTAAAGTTTCCCCTTCCTCTTCCATCCTGTAGAATTATGTTGCTGCTGTTTTTTGAATCTCTTTAGGGTTGACTCAAGTACTTCCTTCTTCATGAGATCCCAGAGGTCCGTCAACATATGACATCGGCCTCCTTTAAACTACTACAGCATTTTCTATCTTAAATAAGGCTTACTAGGGATCCCTGGGTGGCGCAGCGGATTGGCACCTGCCTTTGGCCCGGGGCGCGATCCTGGAGACCCGGGATCGAATCCCACATCGGGCTCCCGGTGCATGGAGCCTGCTTCTCCCTCTGCCCGTGTCTCTGCCTCTCTCTCTCTCTCTCTCTCTGTGACTATCATAAATAAAAAGAAAAAAAAATAAGGCTTACTAGTCTGTGAGCTCCATGATAATTAAGTAGCCTGATTATCTTGTTCACAATTACTTTGCTAGCATTGAAAAAAGTGCCTCACACTTGAGAGATACTCCGTAAGTATTTGCCAAAGAAATACATGACAGGAGTAAAGGCTTTAGATTTAGCTCCTTGAAGTCCTTCTTTTTATCTCCTGCAGCAGCCAGCAGAGTCATTGCATAGAAGACTCTAATATGTATTTGTTGAATTTAGGAGACCCTGCAGAAACATGTGTTGAATTAGGAAAAATTGCATTTGCCCATGATGGCTTATAAAGCACTTTTATTATCTTTTTTCATACTGAACGCATTAAGGTGCACAAGTTGGTTTCCCTCCCGCCCCCCGTTTTACACTGAGTTACTAGGGCACACAGAGAAACAATACAGAGTGGCCTCGGGATAGGACTGCTCTTCTGATGTCTGTCAACAACAACAGATGCCTAAGTCAGCTGCCCAGGTAATCTCCATTTCCAAGGGTTAGAGGAGGAAAGAACTGGCAGGAATTCTTCTCAGTAGCCTGAGATGCAGGCCCATCAGCTGCAGAGTCAGGAGCACTTTCAGTTCTTGAGCCTCCAGAGCTAGGACTTCCTGACTGGCTCCAAGGCCATTATCTTCACACCAGGTGACATTCTCTATCTCATCTCCGGATCTATGAGATGCGTAACTTTAGAGGCTGTTTTGACCATTCCAGGGTCTCAGAACGTACTGGTGGTTTACCCACGTGGAGTTGGTCTCTGAAGTGAGGCACAGATGACAGGCCAGCAATTTGGGCATCATGTGCCCTCTCCTACCTGAGCTCTCACCTTTCTGACCAAAACATCTGAGGTCAAAGTCAAGACTCCATTATTAAAGGGTGGTTGACACAGCTGACCTTGAGTTCAGTGCCCTAAGTCCCAACTTTACAAATGGCCTTGGGCTTAAAAAATATGAAATCAAATGTCCTAAGTATCAGAATTAGATGATCATTCCTATAGACAATGGACTTTAAAGAATCAGAGACGTCTACGTTTTAATGTTTGCAAATGAAAAATCCACTGAAATGCAATGTATCCAGCTTATAGCATCTTCTTTGGTTACAATTAAATTTCACATTTTCTCCCCCTGGAAAACTCTTAAGGATGTTCAATGATTTTTTTAAGGCTTTCTCTAAGGGTTGCAATTATGTCCCAATCCATATGTTCCATGCTAAGCATGATACTGCTTTTCTTGTCTTCAAAATTAACTAGATCTTTAAAAAAAATGTTTAAATAGCTTTACAGAAACTCAGTTAGACAAGTAATATATGCTCCATGCTAAAAATTCAGAAGATATAGAATATCAACAAGAGCAAAGAGAGTATCTATAATCTTTTCACTGACAGGCAATATATTTAACATTTTGATTTATGTCTTTCTAAGTATAGGTAGGAAGGTAGGTAAAGTGGCAAGTAGAACAGATAGGACAAACATATTCCAGAATGTGATAGTTTTGAACTGGTTCTCAAACATATACATGTTTGATCTTCAGAGTTTGGTAATTTATTTTATAGAAATGAATTGTTCAATACCAGTAACGTTATACAGTGAAATCCAAATTCTTATAACTTGCCATTAAACTGTTTAGAAGGCATATTTTCTTCTTTTCTGTGAAGTACCTTGCCATCACCAATTAAAAAATGAATATCCGCCTTGTCTAATTCTCTATATAATACAAATTTTTTTTTTTTTAAATGTCACATAAGCCCCTAACTGGGTCCTCGGGTAGAACTGAGTTGAGGTATGGTTGTAGAGCAGGGTGCTCTGTAGGCACCTACTGAAACGTGGCAGGGTCCTATCCATGGAAACCCCCACAGGCTTTAGAGAGAATCTCATCTAAATTATAAAATATACTTCTTCACGTAAAGACGTGTCCCTACTATCAATCAATAACCTGTCCGTCGTCGTCGTAACATTCGTGATGTCTGTCATTGATATTTACCGTTTGTGCTCCTATCAGTGGGCGGTTATGTAAGTCGCATATTTCAATTCTCCTTGGAAGGAACATGTTATCAGGCTTATTTTTATTGTTCGAACGAATGTTCTCTCTCAGCTGTGTTACGTCTGACCAAATACTCCAGAGGTCCACCTGACACATCTGTTACAGCGACTGGTATCAGTGAGCTGTCAGCCTGAGGCCAAGCACTTAGCTTTTCCAAATGTTGACATGCTTTCTCTATAGCCCTATCTGATGGACTGGACTCTTGCCCGAAATGTGAATTTAATCATGCCTCCATATGGCTGTCGACTAAGAGCGTGCGTTGAGCTTGAGTTTGCCTCTTTGTGGCAAAGTACAGTGGAGATAAATAATTTATCCCACCACACTATGTGCTCAAACATAATTTCTAATATAAAATATTTGACCTAAATTATTGTGATCATGACTGGGTAATTCCATTTTAACCAGTTGACTAATTCTGGCCTAATGCTGCATTAGAAACATTAAAAAGAACGCCCACGATCATTATGGTTCAAATGGACCCTGTAGACAAAGGCACAGTCGGGATTAAAAGAAATTCACTAAATTCAGGCCATGCTTTTAGGCAGTCGGTTGACGCAAAATCAACAGGTCGTCTGCTCATTGTAGTCTTCTTTTGGACGTGCGCTAATTGCCCTATTCCAATTAGTTGCTTAGATGGTGGCCGCACCAGCCCTCCCTTTGTGAGCATGAACTCAGTACTGATGTGTAACATCCCAAAGTATAAAGTGCTCAGTTCTGCTTCCTATAATGGATACAGATTTAACTTTGACCATTTTTTTCATAATTTCATAATTCTTTGCAAGAGCTGTTCAAAGACAGTCTGTCAAGTGCTACACAATAAACAATATCTGTCCGTGTCTTACACCCCTGGCCGGCCGGGGGCACTGTGGTTAGTGCGGGAGCACTGACATGGGGCAGACTAACTGATTTCCATCCCACACCCTCCAGCTGAAAGACTTTGCACACCTTCAACTCTCTAAACCTTGATTCTTCATCTGAGAAATGGGGATTTAAGAGTTGAATCAACAAGGGTTGATTCTTCATCCGAGAAATGGGGAAAATCGTATCTGCCTCATTGTGTGTCATGAAAATGAAATGGACCATAAGTAGGCCTCGGTCAAATCCACGAAGAGTCTGGCACGTAACAAGTGCTCAGTGGAATTCCTTCCCTCTGGTCCTTGAGCTCAAGAACTCCCTGATCATGCTCTGCACACAGTAGCTACTTAGTAAATGTCCACGAAATGAACGGAAGTGTCACGAAGGGTGTTCAGATGTAAGACGATAACAGATCCTAAGAGGTCAAACCTGGTTTTCTCAACACTTCTCCTAAGTCTTGCTGCATCCACCGTATTTCAGATGATGACAAACGTCTTCTCCCATCTGAATGTCCGCTCTAAGCTCTGGGTGGCTGGAGTCCATCCTACCCCCTTAGCCCTGCTTCCCACACAGTGACCACGGCCTCCCCTGCTTACAACGCCCCCCATCACCTCCGCCTCACCTCATGTAAGATGAGAGCCAAGGCTTTGTAGAGTTCACAGGGTCCCACATGACCTGCCCTCCACTCGCCCCAGTGACCCAGACGTCTACAAGGCTCCCCTTGACCCCCGGAGTGCCAGCCCCGCAGACTCCCTCGCTGTTCCTAGAATGTGCCAAGCACAGCCCTCCCGGGGGGCTCCCTGCTGGTTGGGGTGTGTCCCCAGGGTGGGGCTGGCTCACTCCTTCTCTGACGTTCTCTCTGGGTCCTGCTCTCATGCCGACCCTGCGAACTGCTTCTCCCAGGCTCCCTTGTGCCGTGGCTTGCAGCCAGGAAGCACTGGCCAGAGGCGGCAGGGTAGGCGGAGGGAGGCAGGGAGGGTGGGCCTCCTCTGTCGCTGCTCCTCCCTGTTGCAGGGGCAACCCCCACTTCCGTGAAGCAGTCGTCCTTCCTTGCGACAGCACTTGCACTCCCACCCTCTGCCCCTTCGGGAATACGAGAGGTGAGGGCGCCCACAGCAGCCGGGCCTGGGTGCTCACCAGCCCTGCCCCTTTGTCCTGCATGTACTCGTGCACATCGTACTCTTGTTAAGTCCATCCACTTACTCCTTGTGCCATCTGTTCCGGCTCAGAGGTCACCTCCTGAGGGAAACCTCCACCTTGTCTCCTTAACACAAAAGTCCTCTCGCTCTTGCTTCTTTATCACACCTTACCTGCCTCCTTGGCACTTGGCACCACCCGACAACATAATACATTAATTTATTTTTTAAATTGTGGGCCTCCCTCTAGATCGTAAGCTCAAAGGGGCTTGTCTTTCTTTTGCTTCCTGGTACGTTTCCAGCTCTTCTAACAAAGTCCAGTTTGCACAAAACAGTTGCTTAAAAATGGATGCTGAGACCTAGAAAATGATATTTAGGATTTCTCTTTCTCTCCAAGGTTTCCAACGTTTAGAGGCAGTGACTTAGTATCAATGGAAACCACTCTGACCAGGGCAGAGAAGAACTTCGGGGAGGATGGAATGTAAAATCACTGGAAATCTACGGTCCGTAAGTTAGGCTTATAATAATACAAGTCACGGCACCTCTCTGACCTGAGCAAGAAATTGAAGACGCTTAAAGAGTCTCCTTTTCTGACGTATCTAAATGCATATGGTGGAATTAGGAAGCGATGGGTTGGGCAGGGCCATTGGAGGCCTTGGAAACTGTTCCAACTCTGCGGAGGTATCCAAATGACAGTAGGTCATGGCAACAATGGCAGGAGGAAAAGGGGGGAAATCATGCAGAGAAAATGCTACGAATCATTTGGCTGTATTCCGGCTCGAATCTCCTCTGCACGGATGATAATTTTAGCAATTCTCAGATCCCTCTAATGGCATAGATTTTTTTTCCCGATGTATCACTATTCCAGTCGTGCTATTTTTTGAAACTATGGTCACCTCACCAAATTTATTATGAGAAAAGAGTCAGTAAACTTCTGATCTCCTTCTGACTGTTTACAGCAGGCAGAGCTGACATGCTGAAGGGTAAGGGGGATGAGCCAAGCCTCTCGGTGGGAGTCTCGTGTCGGACGCCGTTTCAGAAGGCACCGAGGCTGAGTCACGTCGGTGTCCTGCTCTTCAGAGGATATTCCCAAGAACTTTTGTCCCTCCCAAATTCAGCACTGTGAGCAACCTCCCTCAGGTTAGGGGCGGCCCAGCTCCCCCACCGCACTTCTTAGATTGACCGGCGCTTCGGCACCTGCTTGGATTTTTTGTTTCTTTGTTTGTGGTTTGATTTTTCACACCTTAGCCCTGATGTCGATCTTGTAGTAGCTGCCGAATAACCATGTGTTTGCGGGAGGAGGGACCAGACGGGCCCGGAGACGGCAGGGATCCCGCCCAGCGATGTGCCGGCAGGTGCGCCCAGGTGCCAACGCAGGGCACCGACTCAGAGTCCGATGTCGGTTGGAACCGCCCGGGGAGTCCTGAAACCACACCGACTTGGGTCAGGGGGATTTATCTACCTGGCACAGGGCACCTTCTAAGTGCGGGCGGGTGGCCAAGCTCCCACCTGTCCCGAGAAGGGAGGTGCTGGGACACCGCCCGCCGGAGCCTTGGGGTCTGGCAAACCCTGAGGGCAGGTGTCCCCAGCTGCAGCCATCCAGGTCCCATGCTCCGGTCCCACCCCCTGCTCTCCCCACCAGCCCCAGGGCTCCGCGGGTCCCTGGCGGCAGGGTGGGGGGGGACGGGGGGGACGGCGGGGGGGCTCTCGCCCACGGCAGGAGGCGGTGCTCGGCACGTTGAGAGCCAAGCACCGAAACAACAGGCTGTGGCTGCTGGTGGCCAAGGCCAGGCCGCCTCTGGGCCCACGGCCTCCCGACCCACAGCCTCCAAGCCCACAGCTTCCCGGGCCATGACCTCCCAGGCCACAGCCTCTGGGCCCACGGCCTCTGGGCTCACAGCCTCCGGGCCCATGGCCTCCCGGACCACGGCCTCCCGGACCACGGTCTCCTGGGCCCATGGCCTCCTGGGGCCACTGAGGCCCCTTCCCTGTGCCACTGGCCCCCCACCCCCGGGATGTCACCGTCCACGGCCTGGAGGGACGCGTCCACCACTGCCCTCGCTGGTGACACCTGCCCAGAGGCCGCAGTGGGCACCCCCTCGACGTGCAGAAGACACGCTGCTCACCCTCGGCTCCTGCCGGGTTTCCACGGACCCGACCAGGGGCTTCCCTTAAGAACTCGGTGCTTCGGAACCGTCATCAAGCCAAGACTAAACCCCGGGAAAGCTCAGAGGCTTGCGGAAGGCACGTGCCTTGGCCCATGAGGTGGACTCTGCGGCGGGGGGGGGGGGGGGGAGTCATGGTTACTGGCACCTCGGCCCCTTGGCCCCTGTAGGGCAGCTGAGGGGTGCCTGGAGGACCTGGTCACTGGGGCGCCCGCCCGCTGCTGGGCTGAGATCCAGGCCTGGCCAGAGCCCGCACCCTCCCACCTGGCAGAGCCTCCTCTCCCTCTGCTCCCCGCCCCCCCGCCCCAGGGTCATACTCTCTCTCTCTCTCTCTCTCTCTCTCGTTCTCAAATATGTAAGTAAATGAAATCCTCTAGAAAACAGTTACTGGTAAGTTCTCGGATGGTGACGTGCCACACGCCAGTCACTGTGATGGCACCTTGTGGGGTGGCCTGAGTCGGGCTCTCAGGCTGCGCAGCCAGGCTGCCCGGGTGGGGGACAGGAGTTCAGGGATGTGTCTGGACCTGGGGCCCCATGAGGCCGCGTGGCGCAGCCTTAACTGCAGCGTCAGGCGTCCCGGTGCCAGAAGAACAGTGGATGAGGAGCGGGAGCGCGTGGCAGCCGCCAGGGCACAAAGAATCCTGGAATAAGCCACTTTTTTAATTTTAAGATCAGCATTTCCTTCCCTGTCCCCTGGAACAGCACGTGTGTATTTAAAATGATTTCACAGACACTAACCCACAGTCAATCCTCTGGACTTCACCAAAACACCCGCACGCGCAGCTCCCCAGTTCCCGGAACGCTGTCTCACGCGATCGCACGCAGGTCGGGTGATGGCATCGCAACGGGCAGCGCTGAGGTCACAGTAAACGTGTTGAGCGAGGGGCTCCCGGACGCGCTGCGCCCCAGACACCCCCGACCAGGCCGACGAGGCGCGCGGTCCGCAGGGATGTCGAGGCGGTTTGGAGCCACCTCCAGCAGCAGCTGCGCAGATGGTCGACGTGGTCGCCCTTTCTCAGACGCTCCTCTGCACACATGTCCAAACACTGAGAATATCTGCACTTTTGGTAAGTAGGAGAGTCCCACTTGGGATTAAATGTGAAGCCAAGAGGGACCATCCGTCCCCTGCTTCGCTTCCCTGCAGCTCTTGGCTCCCACGCACTCCCCCCGGTGACGATGCACCCACCCTGACTTGCTCCCCGAGAAGCCCCCCGAGAAGCCCCCCGAGAAGGGGGCCTGCTCTCCTGTGCCGTCAGAAGCAGCGGGGCTGAGGCACTGGCTGGAAACATAAACTTGGATCAAGCTCCTAAAACACAACTCGACAGTTGGTGGTCTTGTCGGGTCCAGTCCTTTCATTGGGCAAAACCATAGTCTTGACGAGGCTGTACTGTTTATAAGGCTCATCCCCACGTATAAACGGTTTTTAAAAATTATGGGGGACCCACGTTTATAAATGCAACGAGTCTTTGTTTAGGAAAAGCAATTTGTCTGTCTCTTGAATTTTTTTTTTTCTCTTTCCTCTGTCCAGCCCAGAGCAAAACAAAGCGCGGTTTGGTCTTTCCTAATTGAAGGTGAGTCACAGCAAACTTGCTCGATGCGAAGAAGCCTTCATGTAAATCATTCCGAGGGGAGCGTGACCACCGGGTTGTGAGGTACAGCTCTGGGAGAATGTGCTGGAGCAGAGGCACACACGTGAGCGCACGCCCACGGGAGCACACACGTGCTCCCAACGTTTGCCAGAATTTATTAGGAGAGGATTTCTCCTTGGCCGTCTACACCGCTTGTGCCCGGATAGTCACGGAAGCAGAGGATCCTTGGTTTATGGGGCGAAAAGCCCTATTGGCAGGACGGCCATCCGCAAACTAGCATGATGAAGGCGCAGAGCAGGGGTCCCTGACATTAGCCTCCGTTTGAAGACAAACTATCCGGGGAGATTTGCTAAGTCGTATCCACTAGGACTGCTCTTTGGAGAAAAGGGAAAATAGCATAGTTCAGAGAAAGGAAATGCCTCTGGAGACAACTAATTTAGGCTTCACCAAATTAAAAAAAAAGGTCCCGTGCCTGATTTTACTGCCATAGTGAGAAGGGAGCGAGGCAAATGCACAAGGCCACCCACTGGGACATGGGCCCTTCCCACTGTGTGCGTCCACGTGCACACGTATGAAGGCACGTCCACGCATGCATGCAAAGACTCAGAGCTCAAAACGATGTATTCAAAAAAAAAAAAACAAAAAAATAAAAAAAGAACGATGTATTCATGGCTCTTTCAGCTGACTCTAGAAAGAGAAACAGGGACACGACACATCTGGCTGACTTCAATGTAGAACATTCCGGTTGTTTGCCTGAATCGATTTTTCTCTCCCTTCTTCTGGATCTCTCTCTCTCTCTCTCTCTTTTTTTTTTTAATGCACATTTTAAACAAGAAACTGTCATATTTAAAAGTATGACTAATGGTAACGGGAATCTTGCCCAGTTTGGGCGACACATACGCTCATAGACGTTGAATTAGGTCCTACCTAGAAAGATTGATTTGTGTATTTTTAACGTTTTGGAGGAAACATCTGAGGACTTAAATATATCTTAGATCTTCCACTTTTCATGTTGCGACCACCGAGGTGGAAGTCAACCACCGTGGGTGGTCTGGATGCGAATCAACGATCTCCCCTCCTTTTATTTACCTCCTCATGCACTCACCTCCTCTTGAGTGGGGACTGGTCTGAGTTACGTGCTTCAAAAAAATGACATTTGGGAGAAGTGGCAAGACGTCACTTCTAAGGTTAGGTGACAAAGGATGGTGACCCCGTCTTATTGCACACTCTCTGGCCTGCCCATTCGAATGAAGGGAGTGCCATGTGTGGCTGCCTGTGGAGAGGCCCACCTGGCAGGAGGATGAGGGAGGCCTCTAGCTAATGGTTCGTGAAGAAGCGGGTCCTTAGCCCACCAAACGTCAAGGAACTGATTCTTGCCAGGAACCATGTGGGTGAGCATGGCGTGGATCCCTCCCCGGCTAAGCCGCGACAGGACTGTAGCCCAGCGGGTGCCGTGTGCTGCCTCGGGAGGTGCATGGGGCCACACCGCACAGCGAGGCTGCGCCTGATTCCTGATCCACAGACATTCTGAAGTAACAAAAGCTGTTGTTTTAAGCCACCAAATCTTGGGAAAATTTGTTATATGGCAATCAGTGGCCAATTCACCATCACTCATTGGTAGACTGAATTTTTTATTATTTATTTATTTATTTTATTAAAAAAAATTTTTAAGGGAAATGCACTCAAATGCAATTTATGACAAGTTTCCATCCACTTTTTTTTGGGGGGGGGAGGGGGTGTTTTCTTTTGAATCCCACCATTTTCCCCTGCTAACAGAATCTGTTAGATTCATGTAATTCAAACAGTGAAAGTGTCCCTAATGAAATAAGACTGTTTATACCAACGGAATTCCTGACTCAGAAAACTGTCTCTCCTCCACTAACATCCTGAATTTGATATTTTAAGCTAGCTAGATCGAATTAATTGGTGAGCAAACTGTGTCTTTCCCTTTTAGTCTACTTTTCTTTGTTCACGTCAACAACAAATAATAGACAATCAAGATAAACGCAGATAACTGAACAAGGGATCACCCCATTTTTGTACAAAAAACAATTCCATAAGCATTTATTAGGCAGTTAACCATAGTTACTACATTTTATACTTTGGGGAATAGTTTGCTATTTATAAGCAGATTATAGTTAGTTGGAATAGTTTCTCAGTGATAGATGGGTGTTAGGATTTAGGATGTTAATCAGTTTCAAGGCCCCAGCCACACAGTCTTGTCCTCTGTCACCCTGGGAGAAATCGTCTCCAGATGTTCACGGAAGCTGAATGACCAAGTAGCAATTTGGCCAACATTGATCTAGGACTTCCCGAGACCACAACTTGGACTTGCTGCCAAATCTTCCCAACAGAGAGGATGCCTGTCTCACCACCTGTAAAGCGGTCAGTTCATAATGCCCAATTTGGGGTCATGAGACCCACTTCTTGCAACACTAAAAGTTGTTATGGATACAACTTGTGATGAAAAACCAACGCGTGGGAGAAACCTTATTTGGTGAATAACAGCCTTTGTTCTATACATGGGCTGAGAAACCATGGCGTATCTCATGGATCTAGTTTCAAGAAGACTGAAGCCAATCGGTGGTATTTTATTTTCTGGGAAAACCCCAAAAGCTAAACAAAAACAAATCAAACCTTAAAGCGGTCTTGTCAAGGATAAAGTGTCTTGGGAATGTGCATTCTTCTGAATTCCCTGCTCTGTGATGATGCTCTCGAGGCCGCGTCTACGCCAAGAGAGCAAGTATGCCAACACTGAAAATGTAGATTAAAAAATCTCCTCCTGTCTTCTCTCTTATCCAGACATTTAAAGACCACACCTAGCATATGAATGCTACGTGTGATAAGGATGGTTTTGATCACACTGAAGAATTTTTCAGCTGCTGAGAGTTGGCCACCATCTTAAAAGACGTAATTCATGACAACGGGTCTGAGGCTGAGAAAGCAAGCTAGGCCTTACTTCAGCTACTTATTTCTTGAAATTCCTGGACTGATATGTCGGTAAATCATTCAGTTTACAACATATGTTTTGGTAAAAATATGCTACGTTATTTTTCAATATGTGTTTCTGAAATTGGAGCTCTATTAGGCATCAAAAAAAAAAAATCACCTTGCCTGGTGATCCCACATTAGTGCTTTTTCTGCTCTGCAAACTTATTAGTTTCACCTCAGCTTCGCCTTAGGGGTTTGATGGAGGAGAAAGAACCAGTTCTGTGCCCTAATAAAGGCTTTCTGCCACAGGGGGCCAGGTTGGGAAGAGATTGTGTTCACTGCGCTAAAGGCCGTTTGACTCCACAAGATTCCCAGCTCACAGCCCCTGCCTTGAAGCCCTGATGGGTTTCTGGGCTGAACAATGACTCCTGTCATGGTGCAATGTGGGCTTGTACAGGTCTTGGCCGCTTCTGCAGCACGGGGAGCTGTTCTGCTTCCTGGCCGCCAAGAGCAGACATCCGCCTCGCGTGGCCACAGGTCTGCCCCCTGACACCAGCCTGGACTGGGTCCCTTGGGAGCATCTTGCACAATTCCTGGCCCTGACCCCTCAGCACCAACACGCTCGTCCCCAGTGGGTCACTGAGACCAGCGCCCCGGGAACACTTTGGTCACCGTCTCGCGGGAGCTTAGGCTCGTTAGCTGCACTTCCTTCGTGACGCAGGTGAGAGACCTGAGAGTCTGCGGGGGATGACTCGTACCTGAGAGAGTGAAGGATACGATCTCTGCAGAAAAGCAGAGGCTTATGGCAACGCACTAGCTCAAATCTGGAAACAACACGTCCAGCCAAACAATTAAATCATCTATCTTGTGAGCCACTGTTTTTTAAGAATGGCTTTGGCTTACTCAGAAGAGTAGTGCGTCTGGCTAAAGAATCTGTGCAGTAAGGACAAATTTTGACCGTGAGTAATACTATTAAGTTTCCTGCCAACTGCCTGATGGTGGGGCGGGTCCGTGCAAGAAGGCAGGATGGTTCGGTGGGCAAGAGTGAAATTTCTGGAAATGGGTTGCTTGGGAAAGTAACTTATCTCTCTGTTGATTGTTTTTTTTTCATCTGTAACATGGGAATCGAAGCAGCGCCAGCCTCTCAGGGGAGTACACAATAGGCAGAGGCAGGAGGATTATGGTACTCAGTACACTATTTTTTATCATTAAATGAAAATATAAAACTTCCCTTGGCCCACGTGTTTCAGAATTTATTTTACTCGGCATATATTGCAGACCAAAGTAATTACATGGTAAGCGTTGTGCTTCTCAAACCCCCTGTTGTTAACGTGCCAGGGTTTCGTTTCCAATCCACGGCAGGCCGGCACGCTAGCAAAGCTAATACAAGTGAATTACTACAAAAATGAAATAAAAACGGGATAAAGATATACAAGATCCAAGTCTATGCTGTTGCATAGAATGTTTCTGAAAGCGTCCTCAAAGTTCATGCTGGTCTCTTGGTCGTCTGGTCACTCGGTTCACCGATGGGCACCTGTCCGCACCAGGGCGGAGTGGTAGCGGGTAACACTGTCCTCAGGACTGTCGAGCGTCTGCACAACCTCTAGGTTGGGGACCCCTGCACGCGCCCCTAACTGCGGGCCCTGAAGGCTGGGCCCAGTCCTCGGCCCTGGCTCAACCGTCAGGTACAGGCTTGGAAAGGAAGCTAGATACGGGAAGCAGCGTACAGTCCACCCCGGTTAGGGGAGGGGTAGCAGGAGTAGTGCACTCCCTGTCCCAAATATTCTCTCCACCTATTCCTTCTGCTGAAACTACCCCGTGGGTTTGTGTTGCTTGAAACTACGAGCCCTGAGTAAGTAATTCACGTGAATTTAAAAGACAAAGTCAAGCA
This sequence comes from Vulpes vulpes, assembly GCF_048418805.1. NCBI lineage: Eukaryota > Metazoa > Chordata > Mammalia > Carnivora > Canidae > Vulpes > Vulpes vulpes. The sequence goes on from NC_132783.1 coordinate 145,978,965, forward strand.
TGGGCTGTCTTGGCATCCGACATCCCAAGGAGTCTGGCTCTCCTCCGGCTGTTTAGAAACACGCTGGATTCCCATCCATGTTATCATCCCCCCATTACTCATCCCAGTTCTACTGACTTCCTTTTTTTTTTTTTTTGTCTTGTTCCCTCTACTCTAATCATGTGTGTAAAGGCGCCGCCTCAGTTTACTTCCAAAATCAAGCTGAAAATCAATGAACATTTTATACTACGCTCTGGCAAGTTCAAGTGATGACACGGGCCAGGAGGGAGGAAATGTGTCACAACTAGGTAGGAAATAGGTCTTCTTGGGTTGACTTTTTTCACATGGAGGGAATTTCTGCTGAGAATTCACTCTTCTGTGGTCCCACACAAAATTTAGCCCTGCAAATTGTCCTGTGTAGGAGACTTCTCAAGCAAAAGCCTCCTGCCATTGAATGGGTGACAAGGGTAATTTTCTGCTCAATTAAAAAAAAAAACCTCTTCAACCCCGAGAGAGGAGCAGAATGGTGCGAGCTCACCTCTGGATGTGTGCCCTCCCGTCCATGACACGGTGCATGTGCAGGCTGTCCAGGCATCTTTTAGGAAAACTTTAGGTTTGGAAAATGGGGAGCTTAGGCCTGAGGATTTTCCCTTCTTAACCAAGAGACTGGTTGCTTGTTGTCCTTAACTCCTCCTCTGGTCATCATGAAAACTGAGCTTCCTATTTGATTCGCTAGCATACTTTGCATCAAAATACTTCCTCGTGGGTGATTTCTGCAAGGACATATAAGGATTTAAAACAAACAAAAAAACAAAAAAAAAACCCACAAAAAACAAAGTACCTGAAATCATACTTAGTGAAGATAGGACTTTGCTCGTTGTACAGGTTCCAGATTAATACACAAATCATTACTGGGAGAGGAAACAGTGAAATCATCACTCATCATTGGTGAGTTAGCAGGACCCCCCCCCCCCGGCCCCCACTACATGCCTTTGCCTGAGTAGCCAGTTAGCTGACAGCGTGATCACTTGGGAATGAGGGAGTTCAGAGCAACAGCTCTCGACCCTGGCTGCACATTAAAACTACCCATTGTCCGTGTCTGGTCCCGCTTCTAGAGGGTCTGATACTCCAGAGAGTCTTCAGTAGATAATACCCCCAATTTTAAAGCCCCACCAGCTTCTTCACATAAACCTCTGAGTTAAAAACTGACTTCTTAAAATAAGGAATGATTATCTCATGTTAGCCTTCGGAACTTTCCGTTTTATAGTCAGGTATGTTTGTAGTCTAAACTCCACTTACTTATTTGTTTTTAAAGATTTTATTTATTTATTAGAGAGAGAGAGAGAGAGCACCATTAGAGGGAGGAGCAGAGGAGGAGGGCCAAGAGGGGGAAAGACTCTCAAGCAGACTCTGCTCTGAGAGTGGAGCCCGACACGGGGCTTGATCCCACCACCCTGAGATCATGACCTGAGCCAAAACCAAGAATCAAATGCTTAACCCTCTGAGCCACCCGGGCGCCCCTAAACGCCACTTATTTTTGATAACTGGGAGCTTCTATTTCAGTTTCCTTAAAATAAACAAATTCTTGGGATCCCTGGGTGGTGCAGCGGTTTAGCACCTGCCTTTGGCCCAGGGCGTGATCCTGGAGACCCGGGATCGAGTCCCACGTCGGGCTCCCGGTGCATGGAGCCTGCTTCTCCCTCTGCCTGTGTCTCTGCCTCTCTCTCTCTCTCTGTGTGACTATCATAAATAAATAAAAAAAAAAATAAACAAATTCTTTACAATAAATAATTGCAAAATCAAGCCCAGTTATCACTCCCTGGAAAACGTTTTTCATCATGTGGCGCATAATGGTTTGCCAGAGGCAGAGTAATTTATTAACAGGGGACCCGGAACCCTAACCACGGAGACGGGTGTCTCCTCTGTGTTTTGCGAATTGATGAGTGAGAGAGTGAGAGGACGTTCTCAACCTCAGTTCATTTGGTTTCATGAACATTCATGTCCAAGAGTAGGGATTTTGAGTATTTAGTATCTCCCTGAATCCCTTCCTTAGAGATTAAACTTTCTAGGTAACTGGGTAGTTCAGTTATCCCTTTTTCCCCCCATTTTCCAGACCTAAAGTTTTTTCCCTTTTCCAAATTCAAGAAGGTCAGTGGCTTGTCTCGGATCACGCAGCTGTTGGCACCAAAGCCAAGTCAAACCCCCAGCTTCCAGCATCGCTTTCCCACTGAAATCGGATTCACGTCGCACCTGCAGGTGTTCACCCTGACGGCGGGTTCTCCTTCGTAACACGCATTTTGCCAAATATCCCAAAGTTTTCCTACTTATTCCATGATCGTATTTTGATTATGAAAAGAGAATAAAGCCCATGTGGAGATTTGAACGGGACCCTTGTGCTCAGTCACTCTGCGGTCTCAACTGACTTTATAATAGAATATTCAAAGGAAAGTTAGACCAACATGAAGAGTTACGGAGATATTAATTTCCTTCGCGTTGCTTGTTAATTTATGTGAAGGGTTCATTTTATCATATTTAAATCCCACGGAGATTAAAGAGATGCAATTAGCAAAGTACAAACAATCTATCTTTGTCATTCCAATTCCTTGCTGTTTAGCTCTGCGCGGTTGGCAAGGTAAATAACCCTGAGTAATGAAATGATTTAGGAATATTATTTGGAGCCATCGCTCAGTGGATCGCAAAAGACAGATCCTATAATAGGGGAAATTAGTAAGCGAAACAGAGAAAATTAGTAATAACGTAAATTTCCAGTTTGCTATTATTTCTGCATCCCTGAGTCCATCTGATGTGCTGATGTTTCCCTTTAAATCAGCTCATAATTCCTCTAAACTCCTACTGGTCTAATCACCTGGCTGCTAAAGAAATTGCTGTTTTTAAATATTTCTGCAGAAGAGAAGCATTACTCGGAGAGCTAGTCGACGCTCTGAAGGGTCCCTCTTCCACACGTGTCCCTGTTCATCTTCAGAGATTTGTGCTGCTTCCTGTCTGTGCACGTGGCCTCTCGCATGACCCTGCGGCCCGTCACACCCAGGCCCGGCCCTCCCGAGGGGCTGGGGTCAGTCCACGCTAGGGTGGCTCGACCCCGGGGCTCCCCGGGGGCCTGGGCGGGAGAGGACCCGCAAGCCTTTTGGTCGTCGTAGCGGGCCGACGAGCACGCGGGCTGCAGGAATCTGGCTTCCCGAGGACCACGGAGCCCACGGCCGCCCGCAGCGGGTGTGACGGGAGCTCTTGTGCAGCTGCCGACTTGCCGTTCAGAAAATCCCGGCACATTTTGTGAAGAATCCCACGATAAACTCAACTCGGATGCCCACCGCCGGCCCCGGCCCGCCAAATCCCTCTCCACGCGCCCTGGCCATTCCACCTAAAGATGCAAGATTCAGCCGCGGCCTAGGCCAGTTTGGGCTCAGAAGTCGATCCCCAGCCCAGAAAGCCTGGAAGCATCTCCAAGCTACGTAGGATTCACTCTCGGACCACAACCTAGTTCCACCTCTCCAAGTCCCTGGGGATTCTCTAGTGTTTTCACCCACCCATTCCCTGCAGAAAATCCTGAGCCCTCTTCTCTGGTGCTCTTTTAATTGCACCGCCTGCCTTCTGTCCACACGGCGCAGCGCGGGCCACACGGCCAACCAGCAGTGTGAGTGGCGGAGGGAAGCTGGAAGGGAGGCCCGGCTGAGCGCTTTGTCCCTACATTAAATGTCAGAGGCGGTGAGATGTGCGCCCCCCTTGACGGATCTTCCTGGACCAGTGCTATTCCCATCCCCCTCTTCCCTTTCAAAATGCCCTAAGTGCTCCTGACACCTCCCACGGGCCTACACTCGGGTTACACTGTTCCAAGAAGTGAGAGCACAACCCCAAGTCCCTACCAGAAGCTGGAAAACATATTATTAAATATTAAAAATCTTCCCAGGTGATTCTAATGTGAAGCCAAGACGTGGTGGCCAAGAGTCCTCTCCTCCTGGTGTTCACACCCTGACGTGACTGCCTCCCCTCAAGTGCGGGCTGCCTGGGCCTCGTGACCACCTCCGAACAAGCAGAATGTAGCAAAGTGATGGGACGTCACTGCCAAGATGCAGTTACACAAGCTTGGCTCCCGCCTTGTCCTCTCTTGCCTTCTGGGCTTGCTCGCTTTGGTGGGAAGCCCACGTGGCATGAGGCTGAGGTCAGGTCCCGCCCGCTGCTCGTGAGGCCCTGAGGCCCGCAGGCCAGCCCCCCGATGGCTACGGCCCACCGCACGAGCGAGGTGGTAAGTGGCCGCGTCTCCAGCTCGGCGTCTGGATGACCTTGTGAGAGACCCCGAAGCTCAGGAGCCCAGGAACCTGCGTCTGGACTCCTGCCCCACAGACACACTGAGAAGATAGACGGGTACTGGCTTCTTTCCCTGATGCGTTATTGAGGAAAAGGTGACAAATAAAAAGTTGTATGTATTTAAGGCACACACAGTGATGTTCTGACACACCTGCAGGTTGTGAAGTGCACATCACCACCACCGAGTCAATTAGCGTATCCACCCCTAGCGGGGCTGGGGGGAGATGGAGAGAGGATCCCAAGCAGACTCCGCGATCGGCGCAGACACGTGGCTGGATCCCACCACCCGGAGGTCAGGACCTAAGCCAAACCTGAGAGTCACACGTCTAACCAACTGAGCTACCAGGCGCCCCATGATTTTAGTTTTTTTGTGGTGAGAACACCTAAGATCGACTCACTGGGCACCGTCTTTAAGTTTTCAGGTAATTTCTCACAGCAGCGGCTGGCTATACGATAATCACCTTAGTGGTGAGTGCTCTGGGGAAAAATGAGCACGAAGGGGCACGAGGAAATGATGGGGATGGAGCTACAGGAAACAGCTGATGTCTTAGTGGTACCCAGGAAGGCGCCGTCTAGAAGGTTCCACTGAACAGCAGCTTGAGGGGGGTGATGAAGCGAGTCCTGCAGATACCTGTAGGGAGACGCTTCCAAGCGGCAGGGCAGGAGCGTGCAACGGGTAGAAGGAAACCCTCTTCCCGCCCGACAATATGTTTAGCGCTTTGTCTGTATTTTCTCAGGCCATTGGCACAGAAGCCGAAGACCTAGGCATGGATTACACCCGCTGCAGAGGCGGACTCCCAGGCTCAGCCCCCCCAAGGGTCTACTCCCAGAAGCCTTGGCGCTGGGCACCAAACGCAGGCCGGCTGCGTCCAAGTTCCGGTCGGAGAGCGCAAATTAGTTTCCTATTGCTGCTCTCCCAAATTACCTAAGACTTAGTGGCTTAAATAATGAGATTTTATTATCTCATAATTTTGTAGGTCAGAAGTAGAACACGGACCTCACCCGCCCAGGATCCAGGCGTCGTTAAGGGCGCGTTCCCTTCTGGAGGTTCCAGGGGGAAGCCGTTTGCTTGCTTCCTCGGGATGTTGGCAGGATTCGGTTACTTGTGGTTGGAGGCCTCTGCTTTGTAGATCCCCGCTGCCCGGCTAGCGGCCGGCCGGGGCTGTTCCCAGGTTCCAGAGGATCCCACACGCCTTGGCTCACGGCCCTCTTCTCCGCCTCAAAGCCAGCGATGGCCGTTAAGCCCTCCTCCCGCCTCAAGTCTTTGCTGCTGCTCCTGGGGTTGCATCTCCTTGGCCTCCTCCTCCACTTTGAAGGACCCCCCCCCCCCCCCCGTGGTTAGACTGGGCCCACCTGGTCATCCGGCTTAGCCTCCCTGTATTAACCTCCACAAACTTAATTCCATCTGCAAAGTCCCTTCCACCAGGTAACGCAACACACCCACAGTGGGGCTTGGCCTGTGGACTCCGTGGGGGCAATCATCCTGCCCGCCACAGAGGGGCACTTTGGGGAAACGACGTGAGAATTACTGAAGACGCACCGACGCTCTGCGAGAGCTGGATGGCGAGGGGCCCAGTCACCGCTCGGGTCGGTCGAGGGGATCGGTCTACGTGACCGACGCTCTCCATGGAACCAGCCATCCTCCTCCTTAGGCTGGAGAACTGTCAAGAAAAAGCTTTCTGTAGGAGGTTTGCGTGGGGTAAGGCCCGCAACACGTTCAAGAGGAGGACGGAGCTGGGGAGCGCGCTCTGGCCGCGGGCAGGCACCGAACACGGTTACTGAGCTCATGCACCGCACAGAGCGGATGCGGGTCACACACCGGCTGCTCCGGGCTCGGGGGCGGGAAGCGGGTGAGCGGTCACGGGTCTGAGACACGGGCTGCGGCGCAGTCAGGGGAGGAACTTCGTCCTCAGCGGCATGGATTAGAACTTACAAACTATTCCAGTTAAGAAAGATTTTTTTTTTTTTTAAGATCTTATTTATTTATTCATGAGAGACCCAGAGAGAGGCAGAGACACAGGCAGAGGGAGAGGCAGGCTCCCCGTGGGGAGCCCGACGTGGGACTCGATCCCGGGACCCCGGGGTCACGCCCTGGGCCAAAGGCAGACACTCAACCGCTGAGCCCCCTGGGCGTCCCAAGAAAGACTTAAATATAATTCATACAGAAAGTAGAAGATACGTACTTCTCTATGCCTTAACACACTCCAAATAGGTTTTTCCACCACAGTGCATCTTCCTAAAGTTTCTATCTAAAATCTAAGGTCAGATATGGACCGAATTGGCTCATTTTACCCCATTTCATATAAGTGATGGGCATTAGTCACACATAAGATTAAACTTGCAAACACAGGAACTGTTTCTCATCAGAGTAACATCTGGAACTTCTAATCACGTGTGGCCATGTGTACGGGGATGTGCACACAGGTGTATACGGGCGTACCTGTAAATCTGTGTTTACGACCCTCCTGTAAGTGTGTCGCTGATGGTCTCTGACGGCCCATCATATGCTGACACTATCATATGTTGGTAGTTTAATTCTATGGACAGTCAAGGAAACCTCCGTCTCAAGACCATTTGCGAACTTGCCTTGTCTAATCATTGTTCTAGTTCACTGGTGTGCCCACATGTGAACATCAAGAATCGCAGCCGTTCTCTGAATCACCGAAAGCAAGATCTGTGTCTGTCTCAAACGTGCACCATTTCTGGGAAAAGGTGACCTTTCCCCTGGCAATGCATGTGGTCGTGTAGATCGTGTCCCGGGGAAAAGAAATCCTCACGATTGTTTGTTTGTAAGAATTGGGAGGCCACTGTGGGCCTGCTGGGCCAAGGGGTCCCATGGTTGGCGTCTTTGAAGATGATGAGAATGGGTGGGAGATGTGCTGTGCTGGGAAAATGAGAGAATTACATGTGGTGGGGTCAGGAAGGGAGGAGTCACTTGATGTGGGCACTTTCCCTGCAGCTGGTATTTAGGGGATTTTATTTTCTGACCCTTGAGGCACTTTTAATTTTCTCAACATGGAAAGGTCAGTATTTCATCTCAGCAACAATTATGGTGAAAACAGCTCCAAGTAAAAGTAGATTGAAAGCAATTGTCCTCCCAATGGTACTATTGTACATTGTTTTCAAAGACTATTTTAAAGAGAGAGGGGAGGGGGGGAGTGGAGAGTGAGAGAGCGAGAGAGCGAGAGAGCGAGAGAGAGAGAGAGAGAGAGAGAGAGAGAGACCCGGAGAGAAGTGGGGTGTTTGGAGGCGGCTGACGGCGGTCATCCGTGCTCAGCCTCCTGGAGGCCCCCCAGGGCTGCTGCCGGTCCGGCCTCAGTCCCCCAGCCTCTGGTTGCCTGGCTCCCTTCTGCCCTGGGTCAGCCTCTTCCCACAGCCAGGAAGCTCCCACCGACTTCCCAAGCTGCGTCTCCTGCAGGTGGTGGCAGGGAGCTGCGGGGGCCTTTCCTGGGGGACCCACCCGGCCCCACTTTGTGGGGTGAGGCCAGAGCTGGCAGGCAGGGGGCAAGTGATATCCTCTTACCCCCGGCAGACGTTCCCGGCCATTGGGTGGGTGCCAGGAGCCCGAGGTGGCTTCTGTCCTTGCAGACTCTGAGATGGTGGAACAGTGTCTAGAACGGTGACCCTTCTGTCAGTGGCGGCCTGAGCGCCGGGATGAGAGCCAGGCCCGGGTAGAGCAGTGGCTTCTGGGGGTGCAGCGGTGGGCGAGGGGCTGCAGGCTCTTGAGGCCGCATTTCCTCTCCCACAGGGGCAGTGTTCCCCTCTGTTCCCCTCTGTTCCCCTCGGTCTCTGCACACCTAGTGCGGCCTCCGCTGGTTCCCCGGCCGTCCCCCTGCGCGGACACCTGGGCTACTCCTCGGGCTTCTCTCCTTGTTCTGAGATCATTTCTGCCGAGCTCTGTGCCTCCCCCTGGGCACCTGGGGCTCATGCTCAGCCATTGCACCTCTGGATCCTCAACACCTGCCAGGAAATCTGGTCAAGCCGGGGAGCAGCAGCCACCTCCCGGGGCCTGGACAGCCGGGGACAGCGTCGCAGACACACCGTCACCACAGTGGGGTCGCACCCACAGCGCTCCAAGATTCCCATGCCTGTATTGTTTTTTTAGGATTTATTTATTTATTGGAGAGAGAGAGAGAGAAAGCGAGAGTGCAGACTGCATGCAGGGCACAGAGCCCACCGGGTCTGAGCGAGACCAAGAACCCAGGTGACCCCGGCTAAGGCACAGGTGTCCCAGGGCATCAGGGTGATGCGGCAGGTGCCTGTTACATTCTGACCTATGTGAACAGAAGCCTACAGTGTCCCGTAGAAGAAAAGCCATCAACACTGTTTCTTCTAAAGGAAACGGGGTGCTGGGAGAGGAAGGGGCGCCAAGCCCGGCCCAGGTGGAGAAGCTCCACCCTGCAAGGCCCTGGTCCTGGTCAGGGACCCTGCAAGCCCCTGGTCATGGTCAGGGACCCTGCAAGGCCCTGGTCCTGGTCAGGGGTCTTTTCAGCCCCTTTAGGGCTTCTTTCCGGCTCTTACTCCTGGAGTTTTACTCCCTAGGCCTTCCGAGCGGGTGAGACGGGATGGACCTCAGCTCCGGGCGGGGACACCGCGGGGTCAGCAGGGGGGGGGGGGCATCGGGGCGGCCTGACTCCGGGGCGCGCCTGCTCCCAGGGCTCCAGGCCGGGTGGGCGCTGGGGCCGCAGTGGGGCGGGCTGGGGGGCGGGGACCGCGGCCGGAGCTGAGCACCCGCTTCCCCGGAGGCGACTCGGGGGCCGGTCAGCCCCCCACCCCCACCCCGCCCCAGCTCCGAGGCCCTGGCCCCTCCTCCCCAGCTCGGTCAGACCCCCGGCTCGTAGCCCCCGCAGCCCCTCCCCCAGCCCTGAGCCCCCGCAGCCCCTCCCCCAGCCCTGAGCCCCCGCAGCCCCTCCCCCAGCCCTGAGCCCCCCGCTGCCCCTCCCCCAGCCCTGAGCCCCCGCAGCCCCTCCCCCAGCCCTGAGCCCCCCGCAGCCCCTCCCCCAGCCCTGAGCCCCCCGCAGCCCCTCCCCCAGCCCTGAGCCCCCGCAGCCCCTCCCCCCAGCCCTGAGCCCCCCGCAGCCCCTCCCCCAGCCCTGAGCCCCCCGCTGCCCCTCCCCCAGCCCTGAGCCCCCGCAGCCCCTCCCCCAGCCCTGAGCCCCCCGCAGCCCCTCCCCCAGCCCTGAGCCCCCCGCAGCCTCTCCCCCCAGCTCCGAGCCCCCCGCAGCCCCTCCCCCAGCCCTGAGCCCCCCGCTGCCCCTCCCCCCAGCTCCGAGCCCCCCGCAGCCCCTCCCCCAGCCCTGAGCCCCCCGCTGCCCCTCCCCCCAGCTCCGAGCCCCCCGCAGCCCCTCCCCCAGCTCCGAGCCCCCCGCAGCCCCTCCCCCCAGCTCCGAGCCCCCCGCTGCCCCTCCCCCAGCCCTGAGCCCCCTGCAGCCCCTCCCCCCAGCTCCGAGCCCCCCGCTGCCCCTCCCCCCACCGGGGTCAGGCCGGTGTCACGCGCCGCTGGGGTGGGGAGGCCCGTGAGGACCTGCACAGCCCAGGGGAGCCTCGGTGCTGGGCCCCGGTCGGGGCGTCGGCGGCCGGGAAGCCCCGCGGTGGGAGCATCTCCAGGGCTCGGCCGAGCTCAGCGGCGTCGCCCGCCCCAGGGGACCTGCTCGAGCCTGCGGGGGAGCCTGGCGCGCCGGGGGTGGGGGCGGGGGGGTGCGCCCCGCAGGTGCCTCGGGGTCCCAAGGGCGCGCGGCCGCGGTGTCGCGGGGGAGGCTCGGCGCCCGGTCGGTGACCCGGTGGGCACCCAGGGTCCAGGCCTCCAGGTCCAGGCCTCCAGGGTCCGGGCCCACCAGGTCCAGGCCTCCAGGGTCCAGGGCCTCCAGGTCCAGGCCTCCAGGTTCAGGCCTCCAGGGTCCGGGCCCACCAGGTCCAGGCCTCCAGGGTCCAGGGCCTCCAGGTCCAGGCCTCCAGGGTCCAGGCCTCCAGGGTCCGGGCCCACCAGGTCCAGGCCCACGGCCTCCTGCGCTCTCTGCCGCCCTGACCCAGGAGAGCCCTGCTGCTACCTCCTCAGGCTCTAAGCCCAGAGGTTTAGGGAGGAGCTAGGAGGTCCTCGCCCCTGCCCGAGGAGCCCCCGGGCGCGCTGTCTGGCTGCCGGGGTCCCTGCCACTCAGGTGGGCCCCTCAGTCGGGCCCGCAGCGCGGGAAGGCCTGGGTCCTCAGCGCAACCTGAGGTTTTGCTTCCTGCCTTCCCTTTGGAACAACCACTAATACTCTTTGTTTTTCGCTTTTAAAGATTTATTTATTTGAGAGAGAGAAAGAGCGAGGAGAGGAGGGACAGATGGAGAGGGAGAGAGGAATCCTCGAGCAGACCGCCCGGGGGTGGGAAGCCCACTCGGGGCTCCATCTCAGGGACCCGCCATCAAGACCTGGGCTGAAATGCAGAGTCTGACGCCTAAGGACTGGGCCCCCCGGGCGCCCCATGATTGCTCTTTTAAAAGACAATAGAAATGTGGACAAAGACAATGTCTGTCGTTCTGGCAATATTCTCGCATGTGTGGCCTGTGAGGCGGCCGGACTTGGGAGCCTGTGCCCCATCCAGAAGGAGGCCGGGACAGCGATGACATTCCCTGCTCAGTGTCTGGCTGGGGACACTTACTGTCCTCACGCCCAGCCCCAAGAAACCCGGCATTACCCCGGCAGGGCCGGCCAGGCCACAGACACGGGCGGCGCTGGAGCCCACGCGGGCGCAGAGACACGCTGCTCTGGAGCGTGGAGCAGAATCCACTGCAGCAAACGCTGCCCTGAGCCGCATTCGAATGCAGCTTATTACTGGGCGGACCTTTGTCAAAAAGTGTCACGCAGATGAGCCTGGGAAGGAAAATCAGCAGATAAAGACCGCAGTCCCGCTGCGCCAGCTCGCCGGCGTGTGGCCCGCACCAGGACGCTCAGCCTTGTTGGATCTTACGTCTCTACCGGTCTGAACAGGCGCTGGACCAGACACTTTCTAAGGCCCCCGTCGGTGCCAACGTCCCATGAGTCATTTGGGCCCAGCGTCGGTCATCGTCCAAGAGGACTCCAACGGCAGAAGCGGCACGGCCCCTCCGCATGGAAGCCCGGCCCGTTACAGAAAGCTTGAGCTCGGTGGTAGGGACCACGGAAATGGGAAGCCACCAGCCAGGTGGAGGAGGATTAACATGCTGATGGGCAAACAGGAGAAGACAGTGGGGGCTGGAACGAACACTTTTCAGAGACAGGCTCCAAGGACCCGAATTTGAATAAGCTCATCAGAGAGTAAAATAAACCGACATCAGAGCGGCCCGAATACCATCGGGGACTGGGGAGCTCCCACTGGCACGTGCAAGGTGCGGCCAGAACTCCTCACTGGTACCGCGGCCACACTGCACTTCTCTGGAGAGAGAACGAAGCAAGCAGGACGGCTGCAGGGCATTTCTTGATATTTGGAAACTAAAAATGAAGTTTTGGAAATAACACCTAAAATAAAACGTCTGGTTTCATTTTGGCCCCGGTTTGCGACTCTTAATAAATGTTGGCAGCTCAAGGCTGTCAGATAGGAGAATATGTGTCTGCGTCAACAGGAGGGCATAAGGAATGAGATCTCAGGACCAGCAAATTGGTTGAAAATAGGAAAATACGTGTGCTGGTGTGTCGAGCTCTGATTTTCCAGGAGCACTGCCTTTTATTTACTGTTTCTGCAGGTAACCCTTCAAGGGCGCCCCCGTCCCTGTAGGATACACGCTCCTCGGGTTCCTAACTGTCCACAAGGGGACGTTGACTCACACGTCGTGAGCTTCCCTCTCACCCCCGGAGAGGGACTGAGCTTCACCTTCCGGGCGAGGCCTGACTTGGAGCCTCGCTCTGACATGCACAGTGCGCACCCCGGGCTTCAGCGTCCTGACCTGTAGGATGGGACGGCGTTTCTCCGCACCGGCACTACTGACACTCTGGGCATGATAATCTGAGCAGCACATTGGGCCCTGCCTGCTAGGTACCAATAGCAGATTTGCGTTGGAGAAATGTTTCCAGACGCTGCCCCAAGTCCCCTGGGGGGCAAGGTCTTCTCAGGCTGAGTGGTTCTGCTTGTCTCAGGTATCACTGCGAACGTGCAAGACAAGAAGGGTAAGAAAGCCCTGGACCCCCTGGGCCCCGCCGCTGCCTAGGCTCCTCGTCTCTTGATTCCAGAACTAGTGAAAACGCCGGGGACCTTTCAAGACTCCATGTATCACCTCCTAGCATCCCTGCAGCATCTCCTCAACGTCGGGACATAGAGGATTGGCTTCTTTGATTTCTGCTCAGCACCTGACGATGGTGACTGGCTTTGGAAACTTAACTTAAAAAAAAAAAAATTAGAAAAGAGAGTGTGAGAGGGAATGGGGCAGAGAGAGAGAGAGAATCCTCAAGTAGACTCCCCGCTGAGCATGGAGCCCGACGTGGGGCTCGACCCCAGGAACCTGAGATCACAACCTCAGCTGAGCTGAGCTGAAGCCACTCAGTTGCCCTGAAAGTCTAACCTTCAGGGACAGAGATAAGGAGGAGGAAGGGAGGGACCCAAGGTACATTCTTACAACCCCAGTATATTAAAAATAGGCATTTATTAAGCCATGTTAGTGGGAATTTCTCCAGACCAAACTGTGTCTTAGTCATATTCCACTTCACGGACGTGAAACAATATCTCATGACGTTGAATTTCCGGCGACCCACTATGTGCACGTAAGTGTGGCAGGGATGACCCTGTGAGACAAGACCCTTAGGTAATTTAAAAGTGGGGAAAAAAATGGCAAAACCTGAAAAATGGTTCTCTTTTGCCTCTGACCAGAGAAGTGGAGGCAAACACCCTAAATCAGACTAAAGGAATCAAAATGATGTGGCTCTTTTAAATAGAACGAGAAGAAAAGACAAGAAGGAAACGAGAACCCCTGGGCAATGAGCTGGCTCCCTGTGAATTCAGGGGGGACAACGAGGCCCAACCGCGTCCGTCTATCGGGTCATTCCCACCAGAGCATCACCCCGCACACGAAGTGACGGGACACGTAGCAGGGTGGCCCGTCCTGCACGTGACCACACGTGCCCTCAGAGACCTCCGGTTGTCAGGTCTGGGAGCCAAGCACCGGGGAAGGCCTGCCGCTGCCAACCTCGGGCTTTGTCCTGCTCACCCAGGGGAAGGCAGCGCCCCTCCTGCCCACGCACGGGCCGAGAGCTCCGGGAGCAACAGCCCCGTGTCATCGCTCTCAGTGATGTCGGGCCGTTTGTGACTAGTTTTCGTATGGCCAATTGCTGGGGTGCGGCTTAGACTTTACATGCACCCCTACGTGTACTGGCTTCTGCCTCCGCGCCCCGCCCTTTCCTTTCCCTAAGAGCTAAGGGTGAGGTTTGCCACGGTTCCCCGGAGCGTCGTCGAACTCTAACGCGGAAAAAGAAATGGAATAAGACTGGACTATGAGCCGCGCACTTGGAAAGCAAAATCCAAACTGCCATACTGGTGCATGCCCCGTTTGTGGGGTCTGCGTGCCAGCTTGCAGCAACTGTTAGACTTGTCTGTTTTTATTTCCTCAATTTATGGCTGCTGGTCCTTGAGACAGAGACATTTCAAACATGTGCATCGAATAATTATACACATACACACCAGAAACCGTACATTATGTGGTGGAAATCAGCCTTCGCAGGCATCTTCACATGTATCTGTTAGTACTTAAAAAGACTCAGAACTTCACTGGAGGAGAGAGGAAATCTTTTTTTTTTTTTTTTTCTGCAGAATTGAACTAAGCCCAAACATGTCTTCTGACCCCAGTCCATTGGCGTTGGCTTCCCACCCCTGTGCCGAGGCCGAGGAAGCCCTCACTGCTCTTACCAACTACGTCCCTTGCTAATAGCTTCCGACAGGTTCCCGGCTCCTAGAGCAATGGTCTTCGAGCTGCGCCCTGCGTGTTTTGGGGTCCACATGCTGATGTCAGGGGCTGCCTGGGGGACAAGGCGGGTCCACAGGACTGGCTTTGGGGCTGCTCTCCCCACTCGCTCCCCATGAGCGCAGCTGCAGCTCAGTCCGAGTAACACATGGAACCAACCACTGCAAAGGAGGATCTTCCCCTGGCACCAAAAGTCACCAAAAGTCACCACGGGTTTTGGAGGACTTGTGGGATGACAGCTTGGAGAAGAGAATCCGAATTCATCTCACTAATATTTTCTTCCACAGCCTGGGCCCCCATGAAGCCTGCTTTTAGGGCGAGACCAGAAGGAAAAGGGACGAAGGGAAGGGGCGAGCGGAGAGTTTCAAAGAACAGAATTTGCAAGAAGTGAATGGGACACACACTTCCTCTGCCACCAGGTTCTGGGGCAAGTGGCAAGTGAAGCCTGATGGATGGTTCCCTGGCGGAGGTTTGCAGAGCACGAGGACTGAGGTTTGCAGAGCATCATGCCTGCTACATATGCCGGGGCACCGTGAGTGTTGCAGCAAAGTGGTCTTGCGGCGGCAAAGCAGTGGAGGGGACCAGTGAGACCCCCCCCAGTGTGCAGGGGGAGGAAACAGGTTCCAGAAATGCCGTGGGCCTGAACATGGAGACGGAGGGCACTCGGGCGGCGGGCTCCAGAGCATGTGCAGCGTGCTGAGCCTGAGTCAGGCCCGATGCCCCTCAGGTGGGCACACCACGCCCCCCGGAGTCCTCAGGGCCCACCCGCCCTAGGAGAGCTCTGGGGACCTGGGAGCCCTGCATCCCGCAGGTTGCTACACCCGGACAACAAACAAGGTGCTGTGCAACCCACTCGACTGGAGTCTTGACTCACTGGGATATACACTCGGAACAGATTTTCTCCTAAGTTACTACTGTGCGCTTTTTTTTTTTTTTTTTTTATTGAGTCACAAGAAACACCCTAATTGATACCTCATTTTTCAGTCATCTTCACTTGTGAAGGTTTTTCTGGTCTGGTTTACACCCCCGTCTCTGATTCAATTCGAAGCTTTCTCCACCCGCTAGATTTATGGCCCGAGCGGCTGCGGGAGAGCAGGGCTGTGTGTGGTCTTTGCTCCTGGTCCCGAGAAGCTCTAGCTCCAGGTCACTGGTCAACGCTGACGGACACATTCTCACACACACACACACACACACACACACACTTACTTTGGGTTCTTTTTTTTTTTTTTCCCCTTTGGGTTCTTTTTAACTCAAAATCTTTGATCCTGCTCCTCCTCTATATTCTTATACTTAGGACTTTTTTTTTTTTTAAGATTTATTTATTTTTTGGTGGGGAAGGGCAGAGGGAGAGAACCTTTAAGCAGACTCCCCCACTGAGCCCGGAGCCCAAAGCGGGGCTCGATCTTACAACCCTGAGCTCATACCTGAGCCAAAACCAAGAGTTGGACGCTCCACTGATTGAGCCACCCAGGTGCCCTATACTCTACCCTATACTCTAGGACTTCTTAATGAATATCCTGGGTGCCTTGGTTGGAATGACTCTTGGAAACAACTTTTTGTAGAAAATAAGTATAAAATAGAAATACAGCAGGCAGGTTCAGAGCATGGACTCCTGGGCCGTATTTCCAATTCCGACCATACTGATTTGGGGAAAAGTTGCTTCGTCTCTTGGTGCCTGAGTTTCCTCACCTGCAATCCGGGGACAGTAATTGTGCCTTAACCTGTAGGGCTGTTGTAAGGAAAATGGTTTTAAAAGCGTTTACAACGGCCGTTGGCCCTGAAGCGTTGGCCATCATTATTATTACTAATACTATGACCTCAGCTGGGCCTGAACCCAGTTCTTATTACACGGGTGATGATGTGAAGACAAGCCTTCAGCTCCTCTCAGGCTCAGAGTTTCAACTAGAGAAATGAGAGGCATGAATAGTCTCCTCGATGCCCTCCCGTGGTTAGGGTTTGCAGGAGCTGGTGGGAGCAGGGTAACAGGGAACCCTTACCTGATGCCAGGGGAGTGAAAACCAGTCAAACCTTCCTGGAAGGCTGTGTTACAGTAGTGCTTATAATTAAATAGGTGCAGACTTTGGTCTCAGGCATTTTTAGTTTTCACGATTTATTATTTTCCAAAAAATACTTACATGGAAAAAATAAATATACCAGAATGCATATTGAAACACTCTTTATGATGACGCAAGACATACATTTATTAGGAGTTGGTTAACTACCATAAGTAATGCTACAGCCATTAAAAGGGAGTTTGATATTCATGGGACTAAGCAGCCAAGTAGAAAAAAGCGCGAGTTGTGAACAACGAGTACATTGTGATCCCATCAAGAAGAGAGGGAAAAGAAAGAAACAGAGAAGGAAGGAAACAGGAGAAAAATGAAGGAAAGCAATAAAAAAGCACATGCACATCTTAGCATTTGTATGGAAAACTATTTGAGAAAACATATGCCTGACAATTACCAGTAGTTATTCTGGGGGGGGAATTACGGATGTCTCTGTCTTCCTATGCTCTACTGTTCTTTATTCTCTAAATATCTTAAATTATAAGTAAACATTACTTTGGCAGTTAAGAAAACAAAGCTATTATATACATATATATAACAGATATATAAATATGAGATAAATAAAGTATATACATATATATACACACACACATTTTAAAGAATAATCATAGATTTTGGAATCAGATAAGCTTGGGCTCAAATTGTAACTTTATAACATTTTGGCAGTGTGACCCGGGACAAACTATTGAAAATCTCTGAATCTTAGTTCCTTTAACTTTCACAGGGAAAATATCAAATTCTCCTTACTCTTGCAAGAATTAAGTAAAGTGGTAGATTTAAAGTCCTGGTTGTAAAGCCTGGCACACTGTGAGTGTTTCAAAATGTCTATTCTCTTCCCTCCCTCTGTGCTAATCATGAAATATCTACATACTAAGCTGTTTGTCTTTAAACAGTGGAAATAATATTTCAACTGAAATAATATTTCTCAATAATGATTTAATTTTACTCTAACACAAATTTAATAGATCAAATTTGTGATAGTCTTGTCTTAAATGTATCATTTTTCTTAAGAGCATTCTTATTTTAGAGAAAATAAGAAAATGTGTATATTAAGAGATACCATATAATAAAAATAGGTATATGTAAGCAATGATCGAATACCTGTGCTGTCTTACTGTAGGCCCATCGGGACAAAAATATACACAGAATCTTTGTGTCTCAACCCATTTACAAGCACTGCAGGGTGTAAACGAGTCACTGTTCATTATAAATTTTGGCAAATATGTCTTTATGTAGATTTATATAAATGTACACACTTATGTAAGGAAAGCTCTTCTTCACAGTAACAGTGGTGATCCTTAAAAAACAAAATTGGAGGAAATTTTTTAAAACTCATTTATACATTAAAAATTTTTACTGTGGGGCACCTGGCTGGCTCAGTAGGAAGAGCATGAGAATCTTGACCCTGAGGCCACGAGGTGGACTCGTTGGGTGTAGAGATTACAAAAAAAAAAAAAAAAAAAAAAAAACCTCAAAAAATGTTTACTGTATATTTTTTGAAATGAACAATAGACACTAAATTTTCTTCACTTCCACTTCAAGTATGTAGAACTGAGCAGCGATAAAAAAATAAACCGGGGTCTTTGAAAAATCACTTTGTTTTTATTTTTCCACCAAAATGACCAGGGCAAACTTTCAAGCTGATTGTATTCCTGATTTGGGCGAGGTCAGCTACAGCCGGCCAAGGAAGTGAGAACAATGAATTTTGACTTGTTTCTGACATTAGGAAATACGCGGGGCTTGTCCTCACAATGCTGGCTTTATCGTAAACAATTAAACAAAACGCGGGTGGAGAAGTGGACGGGCACCGTGTGGGGCGGCGGCCCATCTGGGTCTAGGCAGGGCGGAGGTGAGAAAGCCGTCCCGTCCCGTGCCCACTGCCCACTCGGAACCGGAGGCGAAGCTCCTGCTACGTTGACATAATGGGAAATTGCTCTGAGCGGCGGGGGCTGTCTGGGGCCGGGGGCCTAGCGGGATGACCCACTCCACGCCCAAAGCAGAAACACGCCATGGGGGGAAAGCAGGTGGAAAAATAGGGGCTCTTCCACTATTCGTGTGCTCATATCCAAAAAGGATTAAAAACAGCAACCAGTCTAATGTCTCCTTTTATAGAAAAGCACCTGATTTGAGCTGCAACTTGAGCCCCATGTCCCAGCTCGGACGCCTTCCTCCTTTTCTTTCCGCCAGAACATGCGGATGCGCTTCCCATTCAGGGGAGGCTGCGCGGCCAGGAGGCCTCAGATCACCTGCGTAGAGTCTGAGTCCTGTTGGGGGGCGGGGGGCAGCTAACGTGCGGGGGTAACGGGATGTGCACTAAAAACTGCCTTTGGAATTTGACTTTTTGACGTTTGCGCTGCCCCATTCATCGGAGTCAACCGTGAAATGCACACACTTAAGGGGACGAACGCCGTGGCCCGGCCAAGCGAGCCAAGCATGCCCAGGCCCTCTGCAAATATTTGTCAGATAAATTGCTAACAGATGGTTATTTACTGTATGGATTTCACAGCTCCTTTGCCTCCCTCTCTCTCTGATTCCTGCCTCCTATTCTGGTGCCAGAACCATTTCTCTCTAAAGGCAAAGAGATGAAATCAGAGTCAAGCAACTCCCAAGGGGTCCACTTTACTCTATTGAACGTTCAGGTCCTGATGGCTTGGCAGGGAGGAACTTTGTAAATGTTGATGAAAACAATCTGTTACATCTCTGTCACTGTTCATCAAGAGAGTCGAAAGGATCAAATATCCATCTGCCATTCAAGAAGATAGCCAGGGTTAGAAATGCCAAGTTCAGAGAGTCCCGTCCCTAACGAGCTCAAGCTCCGCGCAACTGCCATGTTGATTTTTCTAGAACCATCAGGACAGGGGAAATTTCAAGCTCGAAACCCTTGTTAGCTGCCTGCCCATCCCCGTAACCCCATGCCCTGCCCCTTCCTCCCAGGCATTTGATGTTCCAGGGCTCCGAGCAGCTCTACTACTCCCGGGTCAGAGCGCGAGTGCCCCTGAGTGTCCAGGGCGTCCGGGGCTTGGGATGCAGAAAAGGAGCTTGCTGTCCCCCTCCAGGAGTCCTCCCAGGGCTGCATGGAAGTCATCTTTGCAAGCCACCTGATTGGCCAGAATTGAGTCCCAGCACGTAGGCCCCAAGAATAGATGCTCCTCTTCCACGTCTCACTACCCTAACCCTTTGCCCCAAGTACCGCTCCTCCACCCAGGGCCTCTGCTGAGCTGTGGCCTCTGCTGGGTAGGTCCTCGGGTGCAGTCCTTCGAATCTCATCCTTTAAATCTCTGTTCAAGGGATCCCTGGGTGGCGCAGCGGTTTGGCGCCTGCCTTTGGCCCAGGGCGCGATCCTGGAGACCCGGGATCGAATCCCACGTCGGGCTCCCGGTGCATGGAGTCTGCTTCTCCCTCTGCCTGTATCTCTGCCTTGTCTCTGCCTCTCTCTCTCTGTATGACTATCATAAATAAATAATAATAAAAAAAATAAATCTCTGTTCAAGATGTCAAGCCCTTGGAAAGCCAAAGCACAGCCAGAGACTACGCCTTGGGTCCCCCCAACTGTGGGCTAGGCCCCATGGTCCCCAGCGGTAACGCGGGAAGCCCTGCCTGCGTTCACCGTGTGGTCTCAGAGCACGGAGCTCCTCAACACCGACGCCGCGGGCAGGGACCCTGGGCTGGACCCCCGGCTCCTTCAGGGGTCGGCACGGTCGGGCTCCTCTTCTGTAAGGTGGACATTACGGGGCAATCGGCCTCGAGGGCGGAGGATTGAATCGAGCAGTATCCCCAAAGCCGACAAAGCGGGGTCCTGAGTGTGAGCTCTGGGCACCCTTCACCCGCGCTGGCTCCCCACCCTTGGGACTTCTCGCAGGAAACGACGTCTTCATCGTCGTGCATCCTTCGCCTCGCGCACGCCGCCTGGCATCTGCAAGCGCCACGGACGTACGGGGCGAGCCCAGCTCCACTTGTAAGAACACGACGAATAATTTCCAAGTCCTAGAATGACTGGAAATGCCGAACCATCGACACTTAGTTCCAAGTCCACAGAGCGAGGAAGCAGGTCCCCCCGCCCCTGCCCCAGGCCGCGGGAGCCCCTTTCCCCAGGGAGGAGACAAACGAGTCAGACTGTACCCGACCGTGACCGGCCCCTCCACGGCACGCGCGCTCGCAGCCCTGACTCCTCCCCGAGGCCTGCTGCGCCCGCAGAGCCTTCAGCGAGAGTTTTGAACAGAAACGTAAATTACGGGATGCCTGATAAATTCACCCAAAAACGCGAAGAAAACCAGATGGCATTTTCCGAATCTTATCAAACGATTCCCTTTCTCCTCACTCACCAGGGTAGCCTTGTGCCAAATACGATGGCAAAGGAATTTGCCGGCCCGAAGGCGTCTGCGCCCCGAGCGGCTGTCGGGGTGCGTAGGCCGAGCCGACTCCCCGCGCGGCTCCCTCCCTTCCGGGGTGGCTAGAACCAAGACAAAGTATCTGATTTCCTCCATTTTTCGACCGACGAAGGGTGACAGATCCGAGTTGAGCTCACAGGGGAAATCTCATCACGCAGGACTGGAACCCCCGCCCGTGCTTCCACGTAACCCGGCGCATCCCGGAGCCGCACCGAAGCCTGCGAGGCCGCGAAGCTGCGAGGCCTGTCCCACGGCCCCAAGGCCCGGCGGCCGAGGCCGACGCGGCCCGGGCATCGCAGAGGACAGGCTGTTGGCGCCGTGGCTTGCGGGTGCGGGCTGCGGGCCTCCTTCCTGTCCTGGTCGCACGTCCTCCGCCTCCGCTCGGGGAAAGCCGGTGCTTCCCGGTCGTGAGCCAAGCACCTGCCCTAGGAGGAGGCCACCGCGAGGCCACGCTTAGGAGACGGGGCCGGTCTCAGCTCGCGGACACGGTGCCTGCAGCGGGGGGACCCCAGTGTTCCATCCTGGGGTTGACACGCACGTGACGAGCTTGCGTGGATCCTACAGACCCTTCGCCCTCACACCGTCCACCCCCCGACTATAGGAGGTATTAAGGAGGAACCGACACGCCGCGGGGAGGAACTCGCGAGTGGGCCTGGACCCGTCCACGCAGATTCGGCCTCGAGGGCAGCTGCACCGAGGCGCTCGCGGTGACCCCGGGGTCAGGCCCACAGGGGAAGGTGTCCGCGGCCGCAGAGCTCGTGTTAGGTCCTCGGAGCCATCCCCGACCTCGGGGACTCCGACAGCTTCGGCTGCTGGCGCGAGGGGCTCTCGGAGGACAGGGACAGGGCGGTCACCAGCAGCCTGCGTCCCTGCGCTGACGCCCGCGGGGGCTCCACGTCTGCGCTGCCGCGGGTCTGGAGGCGAGTGGGCTCGCGGCTGGACCCGGCTCTGCGCTCCGGCGCCGCAGGGAGGACGGCGGGTCGGCCTGCACCTCGGGCGGGATGCGCTGGGCAGGGGAACCTCCGAGCGGTGCTGAGCTCTCCAGAGGAGGGAATGCCCGAAATAATGGGGGGCGGACCTGGCACCTGTCCTCCCGGAGCGCCCGGCGTGTGTCCTCGCTGCTGACGCGGGAGCCAGCTCCCAAGCCTGCTGTCCAGCAGGCCACGCTGCCCTCCCGACGGTGTGTCCCCAAGGACTGGACACTCCAGCAGGCGGCTGGAGCCCTTGGGGGTGGAGCAGAGACGTGGGATCCCGGGCCCTGGTAGCAGGATGCTGTCGGGGGCACAGGGCAGGGGCCATTGGGGGACAGGGCGGGGGGCCGTCAGTGGGACAGGGCAGGGGGTCATCAGGGGGTACAGGGCGGGGGCTGTCGGGGGGACAGGGTGGGGGGTGGTTGGGGGGGACAGGGCAGGAGGAAGGGCAGGGGGTCATCAGGGGGTACAGGGCAGGGGCCATAGGGGGGACGGGGGGTGGTCAGGGGGGACAGGTTGGGGAGCCATCGGGGGGGACAGGGTGGGCGGTGGTCGGGGGGACGTGGTAGGGGGCAGTTGCGCAGGACACAGGTGGGGCGCCAGCACTTACCCCGAAGGAAACCCACTGTGGACTTATTCCCCCGGGTTTTTAAAAATGGATTTAGGGAACCGAAATCCGGAGCGTGGATCATTGTCGGGAAGCTTGTGTCTGTCACCTTGTGGATGAGGCCGGGGAGGAGCGGTAGGTAAGGTAAGGGACAAGCAGCCACCTGCGATCCTGGGTCACGACCGCCACCTGGGCCGAGGGCACCTGACGGCCCAGCCTTGGCCGCCACCCGCGTGCACGGAACCTGGCAGGGCTCACCAGCGTGTCCCCACGTGTCCTCTGCGGCTAAGCTAGCGCTCTCACGATCACCCCGGGGACCCCGACCGGTGTCTGGGCTTAAGGGGCCCCTGCCCCATTCTGCGGGTGACGTGGCCGGGACCAGCCCGTGTGGCTGGGAGCGCGGGCTCCCTGGACGGCGGGAGTCCAGCACCTGTGGCCCAGGAGCCCTTCCGGGCGCGGCCCTTCTCTCCGGAGCCCGAGGGGCCAGCAAGGCGCCGCCACCCTGCCCCACGCTCTCGCCCGGCCTTGCCCCCTCGCTGGCGCTCCTTGCACGAGCTTTCCTGCCGTCGTCGTTCACGTCAGGTTTGCCCAGTTCGACGGTCCTCATGGCGAGGCCTGAGGTGGTGAGAGCTGGGTGGTCACCTCTGGGCTGCTGCGGTCGCGAGGCCTACAGGTGCGGCTGCTGGGGTTCAGCGCCCCCCTGCACCTGTGCCCCGGCCTGTCCACGGCCGCCTCCGCCCCTCGGTCCTCCCGGCGGGAGAGTGGGGACAGGCCGGCCGGGGCTTGACGGCCAGGAGCACTGAGCCCACGAAGACCCGCGAACACGCGGGGCAGAGGCGGCAGAGGCTCCCGGGCTCCCGGGGTTCCAGGTGGATGAGAGGCAGGTAGGCAGGAGAAGCCGTGAGCAGCTGCACTCGACACGGGGAACCACAGGGAACACACAAAAGTGTGTGCATCGAATTAGCAGCGATTTGGTTCTTCGGACTCGTCCACCCACCTCCTCGTTCATTCCCCGAACGCCTGTTAACCTTCCCGGGAACGTGTGTGCCGGACACAAGGGAAGGACGACGAGGGGCTGCTGCGCTTGAGGGCCTCGGGCAGGAATCGCCCCGCGTTCACGGCCCACGCAGGCGGCTTCTGGCAGACGCGTAGGCCGCAGAGCAAAGGATTAAAGCCCAGGAGGGGCCGACGCGGGACGGGTTCGTAGAGCACAGAGGGTCGCCTCCACAGAGCACACAGGGGAGGTCGCTGAGGCACCACCCACGAGCAGCGGTCTCCCGCTCGGCCTTAAGCGCACCCCCAAACACGTTGCATCGGGCACCCGCCAGCCTGGATTTATTTTTCCAGAAGAGAGAATAAAGCCGGGCAACAGCGTTTGAAGACACTAAGCCCCGGCTTCTGTTTCCTTTGAAACAGCCCAGGATTCAACGCTCCTGAAAAATGCTGTCGGATGTGACCACGGCCCCCTCCGAGCGCCTGCAGGTGCGCCCGGGCGGCTCCTCGGGCAGGACGAGGCCTGGCGCGGCGTCGAGCGCGGCCCACGCTCAGCAACTCCGGCCCAACACGTGGAGCCGCACTCCAACAAGGCCCGCTTTGCTTCAGAGTTGTTGCTCCTGCCATGGCGAGCTTCCTCCGGGTGGCAGGCACGGCTAACCGAGGGGGCCCCGTGACGCCAGGAGCTGGGAACGTCTTGCCGTTGTCACTGGAGGATCAGGCGATCGGCACCGTTCCTCACCGTGCGTAACCGTCCACGAGGAGCCATAGCCTTGACAGAGGATTTTTGTCAGCTGGGCCCCTCGGAGTGGAACTGCTGGATGCGTCAGCCAGCTGCTGCTGTGTAACAACTGATCGCCACCGAGTGGCTGTAGTCACCCCCAATCACGATGTCACGGTTTTGGCGGATTGAGAATCTGGGCTGGATCTTCTGTGTAGGATCCGGCTAGGCCGCCCTTTTGCAAGGTCACATCACTGTTGGGAGAGTTCGCTTCCTTATGGTGGCAGGACGGAGGTACCTGTTGTCTTGCTGGTGGCCCGCTGGGCACTGTCCTCCGCTCCTCGCGGTCGCTTGCAGTCCCAGGTGACCCTCTCAGCACATCGGCACTTTATGGAGGCCAGCCGAGAATCTCTTTAGGAAATGAGGCCCTGGTCTCTCCTCTAAGGGATCTCACCTAATGAGGCCAGGCCCTCCCGGATAATCTCCCTTTCAATTAAATGAAAATGCATGGATTTGGCTGCTTGCTTCATTACAAGTGCAAAATTTCTTCCCCTTTGCTCCGTAAGGCGACCTAATCAAGAGAGTGAGACCCCATCACATACACAGGTCCCGTTCACACTCAGGGGAGGGAATTGTGCAGAACTTGTATGCAGAGGGCAAGGGTCTTGCAGACCCTCGTAGGGCTCTGCTTTGCACCCTGGGCGATAGTATTTACTTGAGAAACTTGGATTCATATTGCCAAATTCTTCTGTGAAGAGTTTGGGACAATTACCAGCCCACCAGTGTATGAACGTGCTGCTTCCTCGTGTTTTAATAAATACTCAAGATGGGGTGGCTCAGCGGTTCGGCGCCTGCCTTTGGCCCAGGGCGTGATCCTGGAGACCCGTGTCAGGCTCCCCGCATGGAGCCTGCTTCTCCCTCTGCCTGTGTCTCTGCCTCTCTCTCTGTATCTCTCATGAATAAACAAATAAAAATCTTAAAAAATATATTCAAGATGATTGATTGGTCCTTTGATTCCCCTCCCCCTCAGTTTGGTAGAAGAAAAACATTTTATTATGGTTTTAATTTCTATTTCTTGGAAGAGGACGTTGAGCATAATTTCATGTGTTCACATACCCGAGAATTATCTTTTTCGAACCTTTTGCTTTGGTTTCTTTTTAAGTTGGGCTGGTTCCTTTTTTAATATTGATTTATAAGAGCTATTTCTTTATTATGGAAAAAAATCCTTTCCTGCTTGTGTGTGTTGTGATCATCTCTCTCTCTCTCTTTCGGCCTTTAAACTTGTTCTCTCTCTCTCTCTGTTTTGTTAAGGAGAAATTTTTAGGACAAATGTATAATAGTGGAAAGTTTTTAGTTGATCAGGTTGCTGAATGAATTGATGTATGTTCATGTGATGGAAAACTCTGAAAAAATTAGGGAAATGAGGTCAATTTATAAGATACGGACACAAAAAGAAGTGAGACTTTCACAATTTCAATTAGTAGGAAAGCAAGTTATAATATAAGATCTGTCCTTGTGATCCCATGCTTGATGGTTTGTTTTTGCCTATCTGAGTATTTATTTATAGAAAAAAGTCTGGAATGACACACACCAAGATACACATACACACCATAGTGGATCAATCTGGAAAAGTGGATTAGGAAGTGGGGTGTAGCTTTTTTACTTCTTCACTTCCATATTCTTTCATTTAGTTTTGCAGTAAATGATCTTTGATTTTATATTTGAAAAGAAGACGAGCAGTGGGGGGCACCTGGGTGGCTCAGTCAGGTAAGCATCCAACCCTGATCTCAGCTGCGGTCGCCATCAGGTCGGGCTCCATGCTCAGGCTCAGCAGACTCCACTTGGGATTCGCTCCCCCTCTGCCCCTCCCCCTGCCCTTTCTCTTGCTCTTTCTTTTTTAAGTAAATGAATAAAGTCTTAAAAAAAAAAAAGCAAGACGAGTAATGATATAATGATGTTTAATCTACTTTCACTGAGCAGTGACCTCAGTGAAAGTATAGATCTCAGATAAGATCTACTTATCTCAGGAGACTGAGATACCCGCAGTGAACCGCCGAGGAGAGGAAGGGAGAGGGGCCACCAGGCAGTGGCCTTGCACCTGCGGGCGGATCTGGGCAGGGGGCCGGCTGGTGGTCAGGCTGTCCTCCCCGAGGACGGAGGGGCAGAGACGTCCTATGTGGGGTCCCCAACCACACGCACGGTCCGAATTCCTGACTCTCAGTTATTTCTGAAGTCTTTTTTTTTTTATTTTAATTTTATTTTTATTTATTTATTTTTTTTATTGAGGAGGGGAGGTTCGGTAACAGAAATGATGCCCGGTATGTCCGCCCACGCCAACGGCCTGGCCATGCAGTACCCTTGCTCTCGGCCCCCTCCCTGCAGCCTGAGCGCACACCCCATCCTGGAGTCACCACCACTGTCCCCTCCTCGCAGCCTGAGCACACACCCTGTCCTGGAGTCACCACCACTGTCCCCTCCTCGCAGCCTGAGCGCACACCCCATCCTGGAGTCACCACCACCGCCCCCTCCTCGCAGCCTGAGCACACACCCTGTCCTGGAGTCACCACCACTGTCCCCTCCTCGCAGCCTGAGTGCACACCCCGTCCTGGAGTCACCACCATCGCCCCCACCCCACAGCCTGAGCGCACACCGCATCCTGGGTCACCCCACCGCCCCCTCCCTGTGGCCTGAGTGCACACCGCATCCTGGGTCACACCAACCGCCCCCACCATCCTTCCCCGCGGCCTGAGCATGCACCGTGTCCTGGAGTCACCTCCACCGCACCCTCCCCACAGCCTGAGGCACACCCTGTCCTGGAGTCACTCCCACCACCCCTAAACCCCCTCCCCACGGACTGCAGTACCCACTGGTCGGGAGGTCATCAAAGGAAGTAAGATTTTTTTTCTATAATTTTTTTTTTATCATATGGAGTTACTCCAGAACAGTAAAAAGTTACTCACTTTTTAGCCTAATCTTTGGAAAGTGTACATATTTTTGCTGCTACTATGCATAGGCTTTTTGTTTTTTAGAGATTATGCATCTGACATCTTTTTGAAATGCAGATTAGCTGTAAGATTTTAAGACTTAGGCAAAAAAGACAATAAAACTACACTGATTATTCAGCAATTTGCAATCCGCTGGAATTACCAGAAATTCTAGAGATGTTTACGATCTTCTTTTAAGCTTTTTCTCCATCAGATTTAGGAATTTGAGGAGAGCAATTCCTAGATATTCGTTTGTCTTCTCAAAAGTGTCATTCTTTGCATACTTATAATATGGGACTTTTACCATATTTTCAATTCTATGACAAATCAACCACATAAAAAGGACGATTCATAGCATTTTATTCATTTAAATATTTTCTGAATTCCTACTGTGTGTGGGGGGACACAAAGAGAAAGAGAAAGAAAGGAAAGAGGCAAGATCCCTAACTGGAGGGAACTATCATTCTAGTAGGGAAAGACAGCCAGACAGGAAGGCCAGAAACACACACATCTGTGTGTGAAAAGTATTATGAAAAAAAGGAGAATAATAAGGACAGAGGCAAATAAAGGTATTTAAATTGTGTGTCTCAGAAGAAGAAGGGGATATACTTACATGAATTATCTTTTTTTTTTTTAATATTAGAAAACACACCTTTCTTAGCATCAGACATATGTAGGAAATTTGAAGAAAGTGAGCAAGAAAGATGTTTCCTGAAAATCACATGAAGATTCACCTACAAAAATGAGGTCAATGAAAGGATATTCCAAGACATGACACCTTATTTGCACCGTCTTTTCCACAGGGTCTGTTTTCTGGTCACAGGGAGTAAAACCCCGTACGACCTAGAGCAGCGAACTGTCCTGTCCTCACATGTTCTACTTAAAAGCAGGCGCATCCAGGGCTTCTCCTGACTGCAGTGCGAGCATCCCTTTGCCCCACAGTGGCCACAGATCCTTTAAGAGGGCAGCAGCAGGCCGAGCCACCCTCCCTGGCTTTCTGGAGCCACGGGCCAGCCTGCACAGGGTCTTCTGCTGCAGAGCAGCGCCTGCACCCCGGCCACCTCCACCTCCACCTCCACCCCACGGATCCCACTGATTTCACACGGCCCAGGGGACCCCTGGAGAGCGGACTCCGGAGGTGCTAACAGGACAGCAGACGTCCCCGGGGAAAGGCTCTGCCGGGTCATTGGGCTTGGAAACAGAACATAAGGCAGGAGCCCTCCCGGCCTTCAGGTGTCAGCGTCCCTCATAGACTGCAGTGCAGAACGAACATGCAGGATTTCTCAGAATTATTTAAAAACAGAATCAGTCTTTTTTTAAATTAATTAATTAATTAATTAATTTTTTGGTAGCATACTTTAAGGGATACACACTCCAACAAGACTATTTTTGAGAAACCGGGAGTTACATCAACCCCACAAAAATATCCTCCAACACTTGATTCTTCTGGATTTTCACCCCCCCCCAAAGAAGAGGGGCAACCCGAAGAGATCTCTAATGAAGAGAATTTACAAAGATGCCTTGTTTTCAGTCAGGAGGGACTTTAAATGCTTTGTACTCAAATATCTCCTGAGGTCGGAGCTCACTGGGACAACAGGGAGGCAAAGAAGAAACAGAGAACCCGCTAGAATTCGGGGAAAGTGAGGAGCAAGGCGGCTCATAGCAGAGAACAGGCGAGCGGCCCAGCAACGCGCGAAGAGCTCGTGAGCCGTTCGGTGCTCCGGGAAAACAGGAGTTGTTAAGGGATGAGAAAAATCACAGTGAAGGAAAAATAAAGAAAGAAGAAGAATCTTAGGAAGTCCCGACAAGCAGTTCACAAAAGGCGAAGCCATCCTATGGTTCACGGGCTCTGTAGGTTTTAAAACCAAATGGGCAAAACCAAATAAGTCATTATGGTTATTTAGTAATAGTCACTGTTACCGATATATCCCATAGACCGAGCTACGTCTACAGAACTTAGGGCAGGAGATCCGGGTTAAAAAGAACGATTTTCTACACAGTTTTTAAGTCCTTAAAAGTCTGTACTAGAAAGTGGACTGCGGGAAAAGCGCAGTGGGGGCCTGCAGACCCTCCAGGGACGACTAGCATGTCAAATGCGCCCTCGAGGGAGGAGAGATGTCCCCGCAGGAAGACGGTCTTGGTTCCAGGAGGAGACTCAGAAACCTCGAGGGGAAGCGTTTCAAGAAGGGGGTGTAGTCGGCAGGGCCAAGTGCGGCGGAGATGCGCCGGGCGGGATGTAAGCGGCGCGGGGTCCCAGGCTCAGCACTGAGAACGGTCTCCACGCGCCGTGTGCTTGTGTGACTCCAGGATGCAGGGCGAGCCCGGCCTCGGCGGGGAGGCCCACGCACACCTCCGCCCCGCTCCGGCGCGCCCGACTGGACGGGGGTTGTTTATCGTGGCCTAGAGACACAACTCCGTGACGCACCCTGGAACCGTCGGGAGGAACGACGATGTCCCTGTCGCTCCCAAACAAGACTTACTTATCCATCTGTCCCTTTCTGTCTTTGTGCCGAGTGATGACATTCCAGAAACTCTCTAAAAAGAAAAAAAGAAAAGCTACTCTGATCCAAGAGCATCGCACTGAAGGCGGTCTGCCTCCTGGGACCTTGGGGAGGGCAGCCCCAGGTGCCGACCCTGGATTCCTGACTTCCCAGCAAGTCAGCTCCAAGGAAGATGCATTTGCCCTCTGAGCCTCTGCCTGACTCGACTCCTGGCCATCCTTGGCTTTCAGGGCATCTCAACGCTAATCGCAATAATAATACTTCCCAACAGTGGTTAGGTAACAGGTTATCCCGAGGGTTGTCTCAATCAGCTCTATCTAGAATCTGGCTCAATTTGCCTTTGCTGGATTCAATCTTTGAGCTTGCTTGTCCCAAATGTCAATGTAACCGAACAGAAACATCTTGTTCAGACGAGTTTATCTTCACTAAACTGTAGTCTCCGATGAGCTGATGGAAGTCAAAAAAAAGCATATGTACGGTTGTTTTCCCCCTTACTGTATGCCGGCTAAATATGGGCAAGACCGTATGTCTCAGATCCTTTAAAATGTCCAGTGGTGAACTTTGAAAGAGCAGGTGTCACACTTAATTTTATCCAATATAAGCAGTAAAGGACAACTCGAGCGTTTACTGCTTTTGAAAGGGTTTTTTCCATAATATAAGAAAACTCTAGGTTTTCTCAAAAGAAGTAACTTGTAATTTCATAAGATGATATTATTTACAGTATTTCAACTCATGCTGAATTTTTCATTTGAATGTCACGCTAGCTTCAGCCCAGGTGGGGCAAGGACTCTAGACCTGGTGTCCCTGCGCCCCCTCCTCATTAAATTCATCGATTGAAAGCTCTTCCCCATTGTGATGGTGTTAAGAGGTGATTAGCCTTTGGGAGGTGATGAGGTCCTGACCTTAGAGCCCTGGTGAATGGGACTGGGGGCCTTGTAAGAGAGGCTCCTCCCCCAAGGGAAGGTTCAGCAAGAAGACAGCCATCCAGCACCCAGGAAGCAGGCTCTAACCAGACACTGAATTTGCTGGTGCCTTGATCTTGAACTTCCCAGCCTCAAGAGCTCTGAGAAATAATCCCCACTTTAAACGCCACTCAGTGACTGCGGTATTTATTAGAGCAGCTCGAACCCAGGCACCATGTCACACGGGCATCGGGGATCTCAGTGCAACAGGTTAGGAGTGAGGTCATGCTTCAGACTTGGGCTATGGGGTTATTACCCAAAATTCTGGGTGTTTGTCTTCTAGGCACACGGGGGGACCTACACCTGCGAAGTCTGGATGCCTCGGTCTTTCTTGCAAGTGAAGCAGCAGAAGACACCAAGAGCTCACAGGATGTACAGGAGGGGCCCCTGCCTGGACGCGGGGGGAGGGTGTAGCTCACAGCTCATATCCCAGTTCTCCCGATGGATCCCAGGGCAGGTTCCATCACAGCATGTGATGGGGATGGCCAAGGTGAAGGGCTGGAAGCTGGAAGCTGACCAGGCCAGGTCCCGTCGTTCTCCGTGCCACACGCTGCAGGGGGCCTTGGACTAACTGGGGCATAACGCGCCACAGGCCTGGACTCTCACGGTCTCAGGCCCACTTCTTACTACTCGTCCTCTTCTCTACGGGGTCTGAGTGCACCGCTGCTCGCTGTCCTTGGGACACACTGCGCACACCCCCACTTCGGAGCCTGGCGACACCTGCCTTTGTTGGAGGGCCCTCATCACAAGGTCTATTTATTTATTTCCCATAGTTCTGGAAGCTGAAAGTCCAAGATCAAGACTCTGGTAGATTCAGTGTCCGGCAAGGGATCCCTTCCTGGTTCCCTTCCCGAGAAGACGGCCATCTTCTAGCTGTAGCCGCCGTGGAAGAAGGGGCTAGGGAGTCCTCTGGGTTCCCTTACACGAGGACACTAATCTCATTGGTCTGTACCTTCTCGACCTGCTCACCTTCCAGGCCCCCCCCCCAAATACCATGATATTAGGGGTGAGGATTTCAACGCTGGACTGGGGGAACATGAGCATTCCGTCGAGAGCGCTCTCCTGCCTCATGCAGGTCTTCGCCCAAATGTCACCTTCCTGATGAGGCTGCTCTAGAGCATCTTATTTAAAATCGCAACCTTGGTCTTCCCAATCTCTCTCTCTTCACGTGACCTATTTTTTCTTGCACTTTTTTCTTTTTTCCCCCTCTGTGGCACTTTTCATCTCCAAGGTACTATATAATGTGTCTCATTTATCATGTCTACAGAGTTCTATCTGCCTCCCTTTGCCGGAATGCATGCTCCAGGAGAGCAGGGATTTTTATTTTGTTCACCGATGTATCTCAAAGCTCTGAAATAATTTCTGGTACATAACAAGTGTGCAATAAATATTTAATAAAATAAATGGATGAATAAAATTGATAGAATATTGTGCAATGATAAGATAGAAGGACCACGATGAGTAAGGGACAGGTCGGGCTAGGTAGGGAGAGATAGGTAGGGGACCATGGACTCTGACTCACACACATCCCAAAAATATGGAGGTGAAAGGAAACCAGAGATAAACCAGACCATTCCATCCTAGTTGTCAGAGGTGGGGTCTTGTTATAACAGCTACTTGTGACCAACAAGGCATTACAGGACCCTAAAAAGGAAGTGAGTGAGCCATTAAGGTGTCATCACTAGTCCTTACTCAATGGTGGTATCATTAAAGATGTTAAGAGGATTTAGGTCTCCTGATTGGTTTTCAATAAAAGACCGACCCTACAAGCAAGCCCCCAGGAGCAACCCTGTCCAACCCTTAAGCTTTCTCTGTATCCTTGCTTAATAAACTTCTATGGTTTCACACCCTCTCCTTGGTCCCCAAGAATCATTCTCTGACTCTGTGAGACAAGAACCTCGCTGTCTCCCCTCAACAAGGGCAAAGAGCACGTGGATTTGCTCACCATGATATCCTAAGCACCTATGATAGTCCCCAGCAGCAAGGAGTATTGAATTCATTGAATGAGCGAATGCGTGTTATTGGTGGGTGGGGGCATCTGAAAACCTATGTAAGTATTAGTAGAAAATAAATGTCTTGGGGCCCAGATTGAAGTGCTTCTGTGACCCAAATCCTGCTGCGGGTTCTTTAGCTACATGCAAGTCATAAAATTACCCAGGGAGCTGTAAAAACAGATTATTCTAAAGAATATTCCAAAAAGCTACGGCTACTTCCAGAAAAGTCCTGACAAAGGTGACAGAATCTGTGCTGCAGAGCAAAGTGCGTGAAGATGATCGTCCCGTGATGTCACGTGCATGGTTCCACCCGGCCCGAAGGCTCCCCACTCGGTGCCATTCCCTGCGCTGTAAGGGGAGACCCCGCTGTGGGTCGGACCTCCCCCTGCACCATGCCCTGGGCTGTGTGATTCTGAGTCACTCGCTTTGTCTGGGCTTCATGTCCCATATTTTAAAAACAACACCCGCTCTTCAAGGTCATTGTGAAGCTGAATACGACGAGTCAAGTAAAATGCTTAGCAGACATTCCAACAGAAAAAATCACGATGCCCTCTCTGTCTTTTCTCTGATGATTCTAATATTTCTATTATAATTGCAGAATTCTGTGTAATAATACATAGTCACATATCATAATTCTAAATAAGATTTTGTGTTCTCATCCACGATCTAACCATTAGACGGCTCTGTTCATATTTTCTTCTTGCATTTTACACAGGAAATGCACAATAGAAAAATGCTGTAGGAAATTGGAGTTAAAATACAGACCATTTCATTTCCTTCCTGAGCGAGTGCAAATCTAGCTGGTGAGAGTCATGATTGGTTATTAATACTGGATTCCTTAAAAATCATAGCATTATATCAGAATATTTACTAAGAGGGAAGAGCAATGACTCATAAGTTACCCACTATGCATATTTGAAAGATGCTAATGGTTTTTATCCCGGATAAATCATGACTTGACCTCCAAGCACGGTGACCAAAAAAAGATGGAACTGGTTTACAAGGAGTGGAAATATTTCTTACTGAAATGTAATTAACCCTTAGCTCCTGGAATTCAAGAATAAGCAAATTAGTCGCCAATGAATTTGCTAATTTTTCTGTTGCCTACTTAGGTCTTTACGGATATCATGTGAGTGATGTAAATCTTATTGAGGAAGGAGCACTTCTGCAATCTGCAGACTTCCAGAAGGCCAGGATTTCAGCCTTAGGGCTAGAAAACACACAAAGAGGGAACTGGGGCATCGAAGGATTGAGAACTCTGATAGGTTTACACAGTTTCTACGTGTTGGAGCCATGACCTGAAATCCTTGAAAGTGAAGCCAGTTAAGGCCATAGGATTCATAATCAGAGACGAGAGCCATGCATGTTAAGGTTGGCTGGAGTGCTTCTGGTCCACCAGATTCAGAACAGCGACACTTGTCTCTGTTTTATGTGTGTGTCTCTTATGGAAGACAAAAAATCTTATTTAAAAAATCTATACACTACCTGTGCCTAAGCATAACTTTCTCTTTCTTTTTATGATTTATTTATTTACTCATGAGAGATACAGAGAGAGAGAGACACAGGCAGAGACACAGGCAGAGGGAGAAGCAGGCTCCATGCAGGGAGCCCGACGTGGGACTCGATCCCAGGACCCCGGGTCACACCCTGAGCCAAAGGCAGATGCTCCACCACTGAGCTCCCCAGGCATCCCTAAGTATAACTTTCAAAAACTTTAAAATATGATTTTCATATAAGTATGGGAAGAACAAATGAAAACATTTTCTTTGACTCTTTAAAGGGAGCCAACAAGATGGATTCAAAAGAGAATGAAAATATATAGGCAGTGAGGAAATAATTTTGCAACAAGATTTCTGTATCAGATGTACAACCAGGCGGTGCCCTATGGGGCAGATATCTTTTCTGCAGACAGAAATCATTTGACTGGACAAGAATGTACATGTTAATATATAATTTCATAGAATCTAGGCTTTCGGTCAATAATACCTAGTGAGTCAAACAAAGTGACATTCCCTAAACAAGTATACAGCCCTTGGGTCAACCTGTTAAACAGTGTCCTATGTGGCATCAAATGACATGCTTCCTTGCTTTGCCTTATTTCCAACTACTGTGTAACTTTCCATCACTTCCAGCAAATGTCTTCTTGGAAACTGAAGACAGATTAATAAGAATAATGAAGATAATAATGTTTTATTGGCAGACGGCTCTACAGTTGATCATTTTATAATTTATAAAATTACCTAGATGGTGAAAATGGCGCCCAGATATTTCTGATGCAAGAGAGCATGACTTATTTTCTAAGAGTAGGGACCAGGTATTCCCTATAAAGAATGTTACCAAAATATATATTTTGAATGAAAATGGATTATTTTTATCAAAGCAGTTAATAACATCATCAGAATCTTAGCGCATCCATGCACTTCCTCTCAGAAAGCACCGAAAAGCAGATGCAAAGGAGGAAGAGTGATAAGTTGAAGGTGACATTGCTGACCTGGATGGGAAGATAAACAAACCTCCCCTCACTCTTACAGCCGACCTCCTTGAGCTTGAATATGGGTCTGTGTTCGTCACAGGACAAATGACAAAACCTGGTCCAACTGGCAGTAAGTCAATATTAGGATTAGAAAGACTAGGCTTGTATGGCCATTGCTTAAGAAAAGGAGACTTGCTGAAATTTAATTAATAGAGGACATAGGGAGCTGGTCTATCACAGCAGAGTGGATAACCCACCAGGAACTCCCTATAGATTCTGACTCAATCGTTTGTATATTGGATAAAGCCCTCTGAGATCTCTTTCTGCTTGGCTCTTCTCTGCACTGGACAGAGACAATGTCTTTTTTTTTTATTTTAATTTAAATCCAATGAGCCAACAGATAGTACATCATCAGTTTCAGATGCAGAGTTCAATAATTCATCACTTGCATATACACCCAGTGCTCATCATATCACGTGCCCTCCTAATGACCATCACCCAGTTACCCCATCCCCCCACCTGCCTCCCCTCTAGTGACCCTCAGTTTGTTTCCCAGACTTAAGAATTGACAAAGAGAATTTCTATAAGCTCAAGAGTGTTGTGTGTCACCCAGGTCTCTGTATTCTCTTTCATTGTTCCATCTGTAAAAACCTCAATTGACCTAGCTGTGGTCAGGATGGCTAACCTGAGTGCCTCGTACTGAGGAAGGTCACTGACTTAACATGGATTAAGATACTTTTAATCATACTTCCGAGAATTATCCAAATAATTTTTGAATACACAACTTTACACTGAGGTATAACAAACTGATGTTTATTAAGAAACAAATGACTTTCTTGCTTGACTTATTCCCTAGTAAGTGTGATTTCTAGCATTTGTAAAAATAACCTTTAAACAGATATAACAAAATCGTATTTTATGATATTACAAGGCCACGACTCTCTGGGGTTACTTGCTCCTGTGCTCCTTTGTTGCAGTATTTAGCTGTGCAGACGGCTTCCTCTATGAACTGCCTCAGGGAAAGAGTAATACAAAGGAGCTTCAAATAGGTTTTTGAAATTCATAGCAGAGACAACAGTTTTGAGAACTGGAATAATTCAAATTCACAAGAAAGGCTTGGAACTTCCAGGAAAAAGAAAGATGTGTGGGTTCCATTAACCAGAGCCTGGGATATTTAGATCACAGAGTTTATGCCATAATTTCTAGGGCAGGGAGGGGTCGGTTAAGATTGGTAGCTGCTTTCTTACCCTGAAGGCCAGGTATTAGGGTGGAAAGGATTGTAGAGGTCCTGAGGGTGGGGAACAGAACAAGGACCAGGGATACCAGCAGAGCGAGGACGATGGACCATCTCTTTACAAACAGACGAATCACATACAACATGGGGCTGCCACGTGTATAGACAGATGTTTCTTATCTTCTTTCCCAATGAAAGATGTTACGTGCATCTCAGCCACCCCAACACTCTCCTCCTTGCCAACCCCAGTCCCATCTATCCTGGCACATCTCCTGTCCCACCCCGTCCTCTAAGAATTCACACTTTCTGCAAAGGGGGATATCCTCACTGCCCTCCTGTAAGAACAGCCTGGCGTGATACGAGAACAATGTTTCCTAGAATGGTTTCCAGAGAACGAAATTTGAGAAACAGACTTCTGGACTCACCCTGCACATTAGCCTATTGGAGCTTATAAGAGTTCTGTGT
Organism: Vulpes vulpes; assembly: GCF_048418805.1. Lineage (NCBI taxonomy): Eukaryota > Metazoa > Chordata > Mammalia > Carnivora > Canidae > Vulpes > Vulpes vulpes. The sequence continues at coordinate 146,015,530 of NC_132783.1, forward strand.
GGGACAGGAAAATGCCTTAGTGCGTCCTAGGGTATCTGATCATATAAAATCCATTCAAACACATGGCTCTTTCCCAGGAAGTACACTGATATCCCGTAAAGCCACTGTTCCTTGAACTGTACTTTGGGGAACACTAGGCCAGCTCCCTGGCTGTCGGGTGTGTCCTGCAGCTGCCTCTTGATCTCGATTTGTCCCAAATAAAATTATACCAGTGAGCATAGTTGGTAGTATCAGATGGGACTGTGTCATGCAAAATGTGCAGGATCTGGCACGTGGGAAGGCGCCTTGCTCCTTTCCTCTCATGCCCTTTCTTCCATACCTACTGCTGGGAGTGCTCTGACTCCCATCCCCTGCTGTCTAGATTCTCCTCAGCCTTTAGGGTTGAAAGGCCGCCCTCTCCAGGAAAGGTTCAGCTAGTCCTCAGACGTGTAATCTCCCTTGAGCTTCCAAAACATTTTGTTTCACTTGATCTTGGAAGAATTGTAAAGATCTTCACCATAATCAACCAGTATTTGACTGTTGGTACTAAAAACACTCTGTCATGTGTTAGCATTGTCATAAGTCTATCCCTTCCATGGACAGGAATTTCCTTGAAGAACGATATGCCAAATGCTTTTATCCTGGAATTTTATGCATCTAGAAAGATTCCTGACTAGAGTAGGCACCCATTTGTCATCTGACGGATCGAATGGATTGCTGGGGGAGAGAAGTGGGGGCCTCAGGGGGACTCTTCGGCAATAGAAATAGTATATTAGTCAGGATGAGCTAGGCTGTGCTGCAGGAACAAACAGCCCCAGAACCTCAGTGGTCAAACAATAAAGACGTGACCTTATGTTACGTGAGGGTGAACTGGTAGTTGTATGGCAGCCGTTTCCCTCTGAGAGCCAAGATGCCACCCGGAACGCTGCCTGTTGGTGAGGCAGAAGGAGAAGGGACCGTACACTGTGGCCTCCACATTGCACTGCTAATGCTCCAGCCCACAAACGGCGCCATCAGCTGTGTTCACAGCTCTTTGGTGAGAACTAGTTATATCCCGGGGCTGGGGGGCGTCTTGCAGCCAGCCCCTTCCTTTGGTTTGTAATCAGGTCCGTGCATGGGAGCCACCAGCCCTGGGTGCCTCCACGGAGACCCGGTCAAAGCAGGTGTGCATCTGTATCCCCTCGCGGAGGCTGATGCCGAGACGGGGTGAGTAAGCTCTGGGTCACTTGGAGATGTCAGAGGACCACAGTTTGGAGCCGGAGGAAGGAACCACGTTCTATGTCCCGTCATTTCTGAAATGTACTAAAAAAAAAAAAAATTTTTTTTCTTGGTGAAAATGAGCATCACCTTCAAATGCAAACACAGCCTGGAGGGTGAAGTTTGTGGTTGTGGTGTTCCCAGGTAAATCAGCACGTTTGCTTTTTAGGAATCGCTCACCGCTGTGAGCCAAGAAACACCCCTGGCGTTGGGGTGAGGGATCGTGGAGGACGTCCTGAAGGGAGGCAGGCCCGGCGTGCTAAGGAACAAGCACGGGAGCCCCCGGGCGGAAAAGGAAAGTGTCAAAGAGCAGGAGGCCACAGCCAGAGAGGGCAGACGCGCTCCCAGGAACAGAAGGAAGGAAACGTCGTCGTTCTTCTCAGCTCCCGTCCTGTCTCGCAGGTCCGGCACCGGAGTCAGGCCGGCGTCCTCCGTGATGAAAGCACGAGTGACGGCGCGTGGTGCACCCCGGGTGCAGCTTCCACGTGAGGAGGCCCTCACGTTCTCCTTCAGGAAACCAGGACGAGGAAGCGGGTTGTGAGCTCCTGCGTGTTGCTGTGGGAGAGCGTCACGTACTCCGTGCGGCTCCAGCAGACGCTTCCCCATGTCCTCACTTTACCACCTGTTTTACTGAGGTAGGACGGACACGCAACATCGCAGCGGCTTCGGGTGTACACTAGTGACTCGGTATTTGTGGAAACCAGATGCTCCTGAGAAGGACAGCGCCAGCGCCGTTTACGTTATTTTCCTATTTTGCAGAGTGAGTTGATGTGGCCATAATGAAGGGCTTGGACATTCCACTGAAACCAATGATTCCAGAACAGCACAGGGAAACAACAGGCGCAGGAAACCTGTCCCGAGGGTGGCCACGGCGTCCGTTGACACTTGGTGAGTGTTTCCCAGGCGCCACCTGCTTCATGTCGACTTACGTCATGCTCAGGACTTCCCTACCAAGCACGTCTTTATACCCCCCCCCCCCCGTGAGGGGTCGCTATGGGCCTCACACTGTAGGTGAGGACACTGGGGTCCAGAGAAGAACACGTAGAAATGGAGCGTGGGTTTGAAGTCAGGAAGCCTGGCTCTAGAACCTTCCTGCTTCGACACCTGCCCTCGCCATGTCAGCGGCGTCACTGATGCAAAGTGCGGCGCTGAGCTTGGGGCCCAGGCAAAGATGAAAGCACGTGGGGCTCCCCCCCCCCCCCCCCCCGCTTAACCAAGCTCTCGTCTTGCCATCGGTTCACGTCATCAAATCCTGCGGCCCCCGTTAGCCCATGAGGCCCGGAGGGGCAAAGGCCGACCCACCCACCCTGGCCGCACCAGCCCCGCCGCTATTCTGCTCAGCGGCAGTCGCAGCCTGGGCTTGAGGGGCTCTGTGCTGGGGGCCGGCCTCGGTCTGAGGAGGGGCTACAGGCCGGGGCTGGGAGCTCGCGGGTAGGGGTTAGGGTCTCTGGGGGTGAAGGTCAGAGGAAAGTCCCCGAAGTGAGAGGAAGGAGGGGGGGAGCTGCCTCTGGGAGAAGCCGGGCTGGGCTCTGCAGGGCCTCCCCTCACCACCCCACTCCCCCTGGGGCAAAGTTGAGAGTGAAAAACACTGGTTCCAAGGCCAACATGTGACCAACAAACATCACGTAAGACATGCTCGACCCGTTTATGATCCAGGACCTGTACTTAACACGCTAAGCTGGATCTTGGAAAGACGGGTGGGCCCCAGTTCAGTGGGGCCGGAGGCTTGCACGCCGTGGGGGTTCTCGGCTCTCTTTCAAGCTGGAGAGGGAGGCAAAGAGAGCGAAGGACTGAAGTCTTACCTGATGGTGGTAAAATATTCTACTTTTGCAATTTTTTCTGCAGCCTACGTGAATATAGTTTTAGATGTCTCCCAGGATAGGATGTTGGGAGGACCCGGGTAAGGGTGGGCCCTAAAGCAAAAGCCTCTTGGCTTCAGGAGAGATGCGGCTCTGCAGGGGAGGATTCGAAGCAGGGAGAGATACGGCCGGGACCACGCTAAATGGGGGCACCTTTGCTCATTTGTCAACCCAACATGTAACTCTCTGGGGCATGCCTCAAGACATCAATGGTTTGGATTCTGGTTTTATTTTAAATTACCAAAATAATCATGTTACACTAACAGAAGAGGAGAAACCTAAGGGCAACCACTTTTCAGGTTTTTTTACGAGGAAATATTCAAGTGCCACATAGGATTATTTTTCTAATAAAGCAATAATATTTCAAAAGCAAATCTTGACGTTCAACTTTCCAAAGTTACCGTGCCACTATAGGACAACAATTGATACATTCTTAGGAGCACTTCTAGGAAAATACAGACTGAGTGTCCACTGGCAAACTTATGTGCCGACTGGTGAATTTTAAAGCAAAGAGAGCCAATGCTATTAAAATGAAAATAATTATATATGATTCAGAATTCTAAATGATTACCATATGTTACTTGGGTGACTCCCAATGTTAGAAAAGAAATGCAAAAATGAAAAAAAAAATCCATGTTTTGTTTTTAACCACTTATTTCTTGAATTGGATTTTATATTTGAACACCAGGTACAAACTTTCCAAAAGTATAAAAAAAAAAAACTTTCAAAAAACCTATAGATTTAGTATTTTTTGCAGTCACAGATTCCTAGGGATCAATGGCTTAGCAAACAAACAAACAAAAAATTGTAATCAATGAGCCACCTTAAAAAAAAAATCAAAGACGATGACAACAGACGACAAATATAAATAGAAAGGCTTAAGATGGCCCTGAAGTTTGGAGAGTTAATTTAGGGTCACTCTTAAATATTAATATGAAGATGCACTGTTGCTTAGCTGGTTCATGCAACTGAATAAACCAAGTTATATTAAAACCCAATAATCCGGAGCAACGGCCCAGGCTTCTGAAGCTCACGGATCACTACCCAAATTAGTTATATTACTAACAGAAGTCATACTTCTTCTCATACCTCATGTTTGCTATTTCATTAAGAATTCTAATAACTCTGAGGCCACGGAGCATCTCAAATCAGAAAGGACTAAGCAGGTAGAAAAGCTTATATGAACGGGTTCCCCATGGCAGGTGCTGTGTTGTCCTCAACCTCTTTCTCAGATCCGAGGCGGGTGTTTCTTGTCAGGTAACAACATTCTGCTCCCACTCTAAGGTTTCTACTGTGAATTCCTTTCGGCCTCTCCAAGAGGCCGTTGCAGGTCAGAAAGAGACTCAACCCCAAAACTACTTGTGGTGCAGAAGGCCCACGGGAGCCCTGAACTTCCAATGGTTGGTTCACCCAGAATTCTTGATCCCCTTCCAGGCACCCAGCTCATCACCTGAGCCTACAGAGCAACAGATCAAGTAGCTGTTGCAGAATGTGTTCCATGAATCAGAAAAGGCTCCTGCTAGGGGGGCGGGCGGGGGGGGATTTACACCTTTCATTCAGTTGATGACACCAACCCTTTAAAGTTGCATTCCTAATCTTCAGTTAAGGTTTATCCATTCAGTCAACCTAGGGTCAACCCGATTAAAGCCAGGGCACCCAATTAAATTTGAATTTCAGATAACAAATGATTTCATCCCGTGAGTGTGTCCCAAATACTGCACAGAACATCCCTGTGATAAACAACTCATGCACAGTTTCCCCGAAAACCAAATTTAACTGGGTATCTCATAGTTTTGTTTGCTAAACCTGGCAATGCCAACTCAATCGCATATTAATGACGGCCAGCAAAAGCAGGCACACCACGCTGACTATGCCGGGCACTTAATGGGTTCTTCTGCGTTCCTGACTATTGCAATAACCTCATGAGGTGACTATTATCTCTATTTTTCCAAGTGTGAAAAGGGAAGCTCAAAGTAATAAACATTCTCGTAGGAGATCAAATACTTTAAATCTGGACACTCGGATGTCTTCCCATTGTGTGGAGGTGGGCGGGGCCAACGTGTTCCATAGAGAACAATCTGAGCTGCTTGAACACAAGGACAGATGCTCAGTCAAGGTCCTTAACAAGCTTTGGCATGGAGTATTGTTATATACTTTTAGTTTGGAAAATATCCACAGCAGGTGTTACCAATTGCCCACTGCGGCCATTAAAAGACTCATAGAAAATATTGAATTTTAAGCAATTAAATTTTGGGTGAGCCTTCCAAGATAAACTGGCTATAATTTATGCCCCTTAATAGCCACATAGTTTGACCTGCTATTTGTTTGATAGAAACTATTTTAAGTGAGCACTAGCCACTGCCAAAATGAAGATTTCTGTTTTAATGTAGTTCATGTACCATGCCCCTCCTACATGTCAGACATAGAAGAAAGACACATAAAGAAATAATTTAAATGCAATATTACTGGATGTTAGGGTAGAGATATACCCAGTAGCTATATAAAATGTAAGATTTTATTTTAATTTTTTAAGTAGGCTCCATGCCTAATGTGGGGTTTGGACACAACTCTGAGATCAAGAGTCTCATGCTCTCCTGATGGAGCCAGCCAGGCACCCCATAAAATATAAATGCAGAGCTGAGCAGGGCCATCCATCTCAAGATGAGGGGACTGCAAGAAGGCCCTCAAGGAGGAGATGTGGGTGAACTAAAATCTTAAAGAATAAGGCAGTGTTCCTCAAATAGGAAATTGGAAAGGTTGTTGTAGGTGAAGCCCACTGAATGAAACAGAGGGAACCTTGCGTCTCACATCATTAGGCAGCTGGATCCATCATCCCTTGAGCACATTCTTAGTATAAAAAAATGAAGCCAGAGGCGCCTTGGTAGTTCATTCGGTTGAGTGTCTGCCTTTGGCGCAGGTCATGATCTTGGAGTCCTCCAATTGAGTCCTGCATTGGGCTCCCTGCTCAGCGGGGAGCCTGCTTCTCCCTCTGCCTCTGCCCCTCCCTGCCACTTGTGCTCTCTTTCTCTCTCTCAAATAAATAAATAAAACCTTAAAAAAAAATGAGGCCATAGGGACGGCCCAAAGGAGAAGGTCTGACTGGATGTTTGCAACATCCAGACTAGTATAAGGAACAGTTATATTCTGTTATTTCAGGCCTCTTGGCTTTTTTTTTTTTTTTTTTTTTAGATTTTATTTTCAAGTAATCTCTACACCCAAAGTGGGGCATGAATTTACAACACCGATATCAAGAGCCATATGCTCCACTGACTGAGCCAGCCAAGCAACCCCAGGCCTCTTGGCTTTTTAACATTATTTTTCCTGATGCTGAACTAAATAGGCACAAGATTAGGTCTTCATGCACAGTAATCAGAGCAAAGAAAAGATAACAGAAAATGTTAGGACTTCCTTTCCTCGCCCTGTACTTAGAAATACATACATTACCACTATTATTTTCTCTAAATACTAAAGTCTTAAAAGCTCATCTGTCTTTTATGAGTTCCTCCGCTTTAGACATTCAATATTAAATAAGGAGTATTTAAAGTATTTTGAAATGTGCATTCTCTCTAGCATTTTTAACCATTAGTTTGTAGCTAGGGAGTGGGAAATAAAAATTTTGCAAAAAAAATGGACTGATGCAGATATTGATCAGATATACCAGAAATAATGAAAAGTTTTGATTTTGGGACATTTAATTTTGTTCTCAAGACAAGTCTTACTCTAGGCCTGGCCCCTGGTAACTAAAGAAGAAATGTGAACCATGTCCTTAAGCTTCTACAACACATTTCTTGCCATTTTAAGTTCACAGAAAGCTCTGTAAGGAGGCTAGGATGATGGACTTGAGGCAGAGAGCAACATGCACTGAGCTGGGAAGCAAAGGCACCTGCATTTCCTCTTGGTTTTGTTTCTCACTGGGGCAAGTCATCACGCTGCTGAGTTTCTCCTTTTTTCATCTCCCGAAAGGGACAACTGAGGTGGACAATTGCTATGATCCCCCTGGCTTAATTCTACTTCTATAACTTAAGTTGTTAGATGGAACTACTTTTACTTATTTGCACTTCAAATCTTTTGAGTAAGGGATTTAGCAAAATTGCAGGTGACCTGGGATAGTATCCAGAAAAAGGATGATAATGCCTCCCACCGACCTGAATACACACAGATTCAGAAACTAGAAAACATTTAAAATAAAATTTCCAAGGTTTTATATTTTGCAATGGGAATTGGAATGATTTCTACTTCTGATAGAAACGTAACAGGTCTACTTCATTCAAATGCATGTGTATTCCTTCCTTTGCTTGGCTGGAAGCCAGTGGAAGCCTCAAACCATTCTAAATAAGTAAATTGCAAAGTTACTCTAGTTAAGAGTTGTAAGATCTATTCAGTATTTTATAGCAAAATATGTGGTGTTTTATTGGATCAAGACCTTATATTCCAAATGAAGTCATGTTTTTGTTTTTGTTTTTTGTTTTTTTTTACCAAATAAAGATGATTTTACTGGATTCAATTCAGATAATAATAACATTTATGGACAAATTCCAAATTTCCTTTGTTTTCTAGTAATCATATACAAATGAGAGTGGGCACAACAATTCCATGAATATATTTACTTCTGTCAGAAGCTGTGTTAGCAAGCATACAAGAAAACACTGGAAAATAAACACTGAAAATTGTACTTTTTAAGGCATCCATCATAGCTTATGGATTTTATTAAATAAATGCCAAAATAATTAAATTACTGCAAAATTTTAACTAAATGTTTATTATTTATCTTGGCTTAGAATAAAAAATCCTGAAAGTTTATAATATCTCATGTTCCAAAATTAATATATCTGATTTACTAAAATAAAAACATATCACAATGAATTAGGTTTGCATCTGAAACTTGCAGATGGGCTTTGACACTGCGTATGCCTCTTGGAAGCTCTTCTAACTTCTCATAACCTTGGTCCCACGTCTATAAAAAGACCGGACTGGCGATTTTAGAAGTGTCTTCAAGCTCTGAGAGTTCATGAATCAAGATAACAGCTTGCAAAAAGTACTGAGAGGACTCTGAAACTATTGTTACATGGATTTCAAAGATCTAAGGTAAAAACAAAAAACAAAAAACAAAAAAAACAGGAGAAGAAAAGGAAATCAGCCAGTAGGTAAGACTGGGTTATTTAGAGCAGGCGACACTGAAAAAGGGGGGGCTCATAGTGTTTGTCACTTATGAGGAAGAAAATGATCATTTTGAATCAATAGACGCAAATGTTCTTGCAGTCTCCCAGCTTTTTCTTGGAAAGTGCACGTTAGGACCTCCGGAGAACAGCAGAGGGCGCCACAATCACAACCAAAATAAAAGAAAAATCCAGCGCCAGGAAGTCCCTAGCCTTGCATTTCAGAAGTGAGCCACTGCCAGGTGGGAACAAAACATTTTCTGGATGTATTTGGGAAACTGCCAATAAAAATTATTTACCTTTAGTCTCAGCAGGCATTTTCACATCAAAGGCCATCATTCTCTTTCTTGGGTATCCCCTGGAACGTTTCGTTCACTGTGTGACACCGAATTAGAGAAGCGACTGTGCCAGGTGAGAGCACACCCACGGCAGGTGCGGCAGAGGCAGGTGCACGGAGAATTACTGGAGGCTGAGGGCTGCTGTGGCTTGGAGACCACAGTCCTTGGGGTGGCCACTCTGTACACTCGAGCCTGTGTGTCACCTGAGGGCATGGGTCTAGGATGCTGGAGCTCATGGGAGGGCAGCATTGGGGGGACGGTGGAAAAGAGCTCCAAAACTAGGGTGTCCGCCCACAAAGTGAGTCAGATGACGAGAAGTTTCCAGGCAATGGCTGCCTGTGCTTCATTCACAGACCTCGGAGACTTAAGAATCTGGTGAGTTGATGACTAAGACTGTATAACTGCAGTGTATTAATTACACCTGTCATTGTGTCAAACTGCGTAGAGTCTGATTTACTTCTAAAAAATAAGTAGGAGGTTACAAATGCTTTGGAAACACAAGCCCATTATTTCCCAATAACAGGCTATCAGGACTGTGATCCGTCATTAAAACAAAGTAATGATTACAGTTGTTCAAGTAAGTACAAGAATGATTCACGAGTTTGCGAATGGTCACTCTCTACTGATGCACAGTGGGCCTCGGCGAGAGCCCGGTTTTCATGTACACGGTGTATTCATGTGCACACGTGCACAAGTACTTAAGCAGGCACACTTATATGCAGAAACAGAGGAGCGGCTTATAGGGCAGCGGACTTCCTCATGTGAGGGCATATCACTCCCCTCTAGTTATTAGTACCCCGGTAACTCCAAGGCTCTTGGGGTAGAGGCCTGGTGTGGAATCCAGCCTCTACCACTTATGTGGCCCTGGGCATCTTACCCCATCTCTGGCTCTCAAGTGGTCCTTGGAAGGGCAGCATCAGCATCAGCAACAGCGACCCCAGGGAACTTGCCTGAACTGCACGTTCTCAGACCCCACCCCAGAAACTCTGGCCCAGCCATCTGTTTGAATGAGCCTGTTAGATGAGTCCTGATGCGCACTAACATCTGAGAACCACTATTCCATCTTAGAGTGGGTCATTCTTCAACTGCAAAAATAAGACAAATAGCATTGTGGTGAGAAATACCTGAGCTAGTACATATCTCCAGTGTTTAGAATAGTACCTGGTACCTACTGAGCAGTAGTTAACTGTTGTCTAATGTTACTATATAATTACAATAGAAAATAGAGTGAGGGGCGCTTGGGTGGCTCGGTTGGTCGAGTGTCTGATTCTTTGCTATCAGCTCAGGTCTCATGAGTTCAAGCCCCACATTAGGCTCCACACTGGGCATGGGTGTTATTTGGAACACTGATGTTATTTGGAAGCACCCACTAAAACGTGGACGGAGAAATATCCAGGCTTCATAGGCCAAGGCTTGTAGGACTTCCTAGGGAGGAAAAGGCAATCACATTGGCTCCTCAGAAAGCAGCCCTATCACTCTCATTCCCTGTGTCTACACCTTCTACCCTAGCATGCTTTCCGAGGGGCATCATTTGGGGTAAGGCTGGCCCACCTCAGACCCCATAGATGATTTTTACTGAGGCAGCCAAAGGAGCTTCATCTAAAATGCCATGTCTTCGTGTCCAAGCCGACTGGTGCTCTGCAGTTCCTCATAACTGAGAAAGTAGAGACTAGCTCATCCAGGTGCTAGACGGGTAAGGCTTTCCAGACACTTCCAGCTTATGCCCTGGAACTGCAGGAAAGTCAGCCCTGACTTTTTTGGTGGTCATGAGTGAAGGCTGCGGAATGTCTTTGATCCTGTAAAGTTTAGGGAGTCTTCAAGCCTCGATTTCTCAATGTGCTCTACAGGGGTGGTGGTGGCGGTGGCGCTTTCCTCACAGGGCTGTGAGCACCGCATGAGAGCAGGGATAGAATGGCAACCATTAGAAAGTGCATTCACCCCTGCTGAGGGATTGACTTCACGTATTCTGGGAGGTGAAGTAAATCACCCAACATCCCACCGGAGCAGGTGACAGAGTTGGTGGCCGGGCTCATCTGACTCTACAATGAATGTGCTCTTCCCCGCATAATGCTTTCTTGAGAGCTGCCGTTTTATGGCAACCTGAGATAGCTTTCCCTTCCGAATTCTAGGAGATGTGGTTCAAGGACCACTATAAAAAAAAAAAAATCCTCACAACAGGAAAGACTGATGCTCATAATCTCAAATATTCATTGGGGGAAAGATACGTCTAGTTGGTAAAATAATATTATGATTTTAATTCATGAAATTACCAAGGATTTCTTACCTTTGGAAATCAACTCGCAATGAGGCTGACTAATCAAGAAGCCATTTACCAAGGGCATGCCAGGTGTCAGGCCCCATTCAGTGGACGGGAAAGCAAAGTCGAATAACAAGTATCCCTGCCATTAGCAAATACGCTCCGCTAGCGCAGTAGCTTACGTCTCTTATAGCATTTATTACTACAGATCCACCAGGTCAGGGCTGCTGAGGCAGGGTTGGTGGTGCAGCATCAGTATTTTCTAAGATCTACTTAGATAACACGAAGCTGCAACCCGGCTTGAGACCGTAGGCCTAAGGACCCCATCCCGGTCCTGGGATTCGATCTCTCTTCACTGGCCTTTCTGGGGCCAGGTGCTCCTTCCTGACCAAGCAGTTATCCTTCCTGATGGGCAAAAATCAGGAGCCACCACTAGACACGACAGTGCAATCAAATCCTCAAAAATAAAAGCCTAAGACCGAGAAGAGAGAATTCAGTGGACAGGAAATGGGAAAATCGTAATTGAGTGAAACCCACAGACTTGCCGGGGACTAGCAGGGCCCAGGTGTCAGGACGGGTCCTTTGTATGGAGCTCGACCCCAGAGGGAAGGAGGAGAGAAAACAGCACTTGAACTAGAGGAAGGAAAAGGGAGAGAAGAAGGGGGAAGGAGGGTGAGGGAGAGGATTGAAGGTGAGGGAGGCTTACGTTTTTGTGATTAATACAAGGAAGAAGGTAAATTCAAATGAAGCCAGAGGGAGAGGCATGGGATCCAGGATGGGGTGTAATGACGGCCCGTGAGGGGAGGGGAGGGTGGGGACGGCCCAGGGCAGGCCCGGCCCGG